>NC_041338.1:7273259-7614509 GCF_004354835.1 Perca flavescens | reverse complement strand
TCACTAGAAAACACAACTTATCCTTCAGAATGCACAATTGAATGATCTTATTAAATTTAGGCAGTCCATCTACGGATCCGTTTACAATAAGCATCCCCTCACTGTAATGTATACCACTGCAAAACACATTTTTTGCTATATGAACTTCCGTCACATCTGGGTATCTCTGGTTCAGAGCTGAAACTACTCCTTCACTTAGGACATCAACAGGCATGATTGAGACATCAGTGATCTCCAAGGGTGACTTTTTGAGACTGGAGGAATGTGTGTGGTAAGCAAGCATGAACTGGTGTTTAATAGCTAGTGAACGAGTTATATTCTTAAAGCAATTTGTATGACGTGCGACCTGCTTGATGAAGGAGTTTGGTAGGAGCTTGATGTGTGGAAAGAGTTCAATGTAGCGGTGTCTGTGATCATAGATTCTGGCTTCAAGATATGAAACAGTCTCCTCTGTATGAACAGGAGCCACAACCAACTCAACTATGTCCTTAAGATCTATAATAACCTGCCATGCTGGCTCACCTTCTGGCAAAATGTGTCCAATCAGCAAGGGAAGAAATCTGAGCAAGGCCCAATTTTCATGTGCGTTGCCACCTATAGTGTTGCTAGTTTTGAAAAAGCGTGATATTGGATGGGGGCGATTAGTTTTGTCCCCCCATTTGTACGGAAATGTCTGGATCAATTTGTTAAGGCCCTCAAGAGTGAAGTATTTTCTGGAAATCAATAAACTGATACAGCGTGCTAGTTCGACTGGAACAACACCCTCAAAGAGGTCGTGCACAATATCAGGAGGATAGCCAGTGCTTACATGAAAATGAGAAAGGTGGTCTGTTAAAACACATTGTTTTTTGACACCACAGCAAATAGCTGCATTTTTCTGAGCAGACTGGACATGAACATCATGGAGGTCTCTGGTTCTGAGTTTGAAAGCACCTGATTTAACATCTTTGGTCTGAAACTCTGATTTGTCTCCAGTACAAAACCTGCATATGGACCCACCAGAAAAACTTTCAACAAATCCACCTATTCCATGGGCTCCAAGATTGTCAGCGCTTACACACTGAACAGTACCTTTAACAAACTGACCAAGCTGAGAAATAAAGACACCATGCTGTTCTAATGTACCCAAATCTTGCAAGAGAGGCTCTACAACCTTTTCATAGCCATAGGCCTTGACATCATCTGATTTGCATAGAACAGTCAAATAGATTGAGGTTAGAGTTGAATGGGAACCTGGTGGCAAATTACCTAAAACCCAGTAGACACCACAGAGTTTGTGTTTCTTTTGAGATGTCCCAAGAGGGTTACAAATCTCAAAATCATCCACATAAAGATTTACTGCTATTCTCAAACCTGCAGCCGACAGAAAATTATTTTGTTTATAGTATTCACCATCTCTTATGGTTCTTTACTCTTGGTGAAGAGATAATAGCTGGTTTTGTTGAGTTTTAAGGTGTTCAAGGACAGCTTTATGAGAGAGCAAATGTTGCAAAGATTGCAATATAGGGATGTATTGAAATGTCCTATTCCTCTGGGCATTTAATATGTACTCAATTGGCTCTAAAACACCAAAATGAGAGGTATAGTACTGTGCACGTTTATACGCAGTAGCAAGAGGGCCATCCTTTGCAATAGCTATGCCTAATGGATTGGATTTGCATAGAACAGTAGAAACTTCCCCCACTACTGACTCTTCAACTTGTAATTGATGACTCTGGAATACATCAGAAACAATAGATTTTATGACAGGCAAAGATGCTGTACTTAAAATGTAGTGAAGTTCAGAAAGGACCTCATCAATTACCGCCTTTGGAATGTGAACAATATTTTCCAACTTCAATAAAATGCAACCAATTTTCTCGTCAATAAAATTTGGCCTGTACAATTCTGTAGCATCACCACAACTTAATATTTCATTTCCATTATCTGCATCCACAGACTCTGTAGGCCCATCTGCACAATTGATTGATTGATGCAACTGACTTGTACTGAGGACATTGGATTTAAAATCTTTCAATGAATGTTGGTTATGTTTCCTGTTTTTGTGTGTGTTGAATGTACTATACACATTAGTTTTAAATGTGCATCCTACAAACATACAAGGAACTGTTTCATCATGCATGCGATGTCCATTTATATGTTGGAAAAAAGCTCTTTCAGTTGCTAGCTCTCTGCATGAGCACACATGACACTGGAATGTAGACCCTTCTACTGGGTTTGGAACTTGATGTTTTTCATGACCTTTGTATGTGTGATTTAATAGCTTACTCAATGTATTAAAGGTACAGGGGCAATCTGTGTATAGACATGGATAGCGATAACTGCCCCTAAAGTGCCCATGAGCCTGCCAAAAATGTTGCAACAACAAATACCTGCTAGCTAATTCCAAACTGCATTCTTTGCACTGCCACATTCATAATCCTAAAAAGGAGAATAAAGAAAATTAGCACATATCACATTGAACAAATTACAATGATGCAAATCAGCTTGTGCTAGCATTGAGCAAGTAATCTTTTACTTACCATCCCTAGGAGGTTGCCAAAAGCTGCTTTACAACTTAAACTGCAAAAAGATGATACATATTAGAGGTGTGAGCAATGGAGAAAATACTCAGGCGACGTATCCAAATAAAAGTAATTATTAATTCTAGTCAAACACATTTAGTGCACACGTACATACCCCTTCAACCTACAATACGGCCCTATGATTTCTGTGATGTAGAAAACTCAAATGGAATCGGGAGAATATGATAATAAAAATAGAATAAACTTAACACTAAATATTGTGTAATATGCCAAAATGTAGCAGAAATTGTTAAATTAATACAATCATTTTAAATGTAAGCCTACTGACAGACTAACAATTTCACAGCTAAACTTTGCTTCTGCTCCAACAGCCTGCCCATCAGCACAGAGGCAAAGCGCAGAGCAAGTAACGTTATAGCTCATCATTGCGCATTTAAAAAGGTCAGCACCAATGAGGTCAAAGTTGAAATAATTTGAACTTTAAGCGCAGCGCTTGGCGAGTGGTGCAAGACACAAAGGATAGCGCTTCCTCAAAGATATCTCCACAGCTCTCCCCATAGGAAACTTAAGACACACAGCATAGAGCAGGTTTACCACGTTCTCTTAATACATCCATGGGATGAACTGTAGGCGGCTTAAGTGCATCTGCCGAGCCACATACCCCTATGACACGCCAGAAAATACGCAGCTGCCCAATGCAGCCCGGACGTGGTTGATAAAGGGTTGTCACCGCCATCACACACTCTCTCTCTCACACACTCTCTCTCTCACACTCACACACACACACACACACACACACACACACACACACTTTTTCTACAGGCCAGTTTTTCCCGGTCCAATATTGCGGGCAACAAATAAGTTAACCAAAGCAGTCAATGTGGCATCTAACGCTATGTCAATAAACAGTAACGTTAAGTCTAAAATTAGCACTAGCTAGCCACCAAAAGTTAACTTAGCCAGCCAACTCCCTTCAACTTTGAAGAGTGAAATTCGGCTCTGTTGCACACATTTCGGTCAGTATTACTCATAGGTGGAGCTATTAATATATTTTTAGTTAAACCACTTAAATATATATACATATGATCTTAAATAGATATATTTAAATAAAGCAAATTATATTTTAATGTGTCACCTCTAAGAAGGCCTTGAATCATTTTTTTGAGTGTATCGAACACTTAGACATGAAATGCAAAAAAGTCAATCTATTGCAAACTGTGGCCGGATGCGACTGGGGGGCAGACAAACCGGCCTTAATTGGCACTGATATAAGGTCAAAAAGATTATAGTTTATTAATAAATTCAGCAGCTGGGAAGGCATCACTACAAAAAGTGGATCGACTGTCATTATAGAGGGTTTAGTTCATGTAAAAGAGCTGATAAAGTCAACCCAGTCAACCATTAATGCAGTAGGCCAATAAAAGCAGGAGGGACACGGCTGGAGTTAAGGAGATAGAAACTTGCCTAGTTTTTTTTTTTTTTTACTCGGCATCGATTCTGTATTTGCAGCTTTTTGCTGTTAATGTATTTGTTTTGGCTTTCTGCAGCACGTTTTATCATCCGCAGCTTGTTTCCGTTGTATTTGTTCTGGATTTTTGTATGTGTTTTTGAATCAGCATCGTTTCTGAAGCTGCAGCACGTTTCGTGGGAGTGTGTCGGGCCGTTGCGTTTCCCCTGGTCAGCCACCGCACCACTTAGTCAGCTTCAGTTGGGTCTGAAGACTGCAAGTTTGGAAATATAAATGGGGAGTGGAGTTAGGAAGAAGTGAGCTTTCCAGACCTTTTGTAGCCCGCTTCTCATCTCTGCTTGAGGCTACATTGGCCACTAATAGAATAACACCCAAATCTCTGTCCGAACTGTCAGCAGTTAAGGTGCATTGTGGGGAATGTAGGCTCCCAGTTTTGGCAAGGAAGAAGATTGCATGTATAAACAAAACAATATCTCTGGTTCTCATGCATCAATCTTTATTGTTTTTATTAAAACACTGTCCACTGTAAGTCAGACAGTGTTAGCAGTGCAAGGCTAAATCAGTGGAGTGTTGTTTTTTTGAAAGAATACAGTATTTTGAAATTTTGGAAATACAGTTATTTGTTTTCTTGCTTAGAATAGGGTTGGGTTAGCCTGGATGCCAGTCAAACTTAGCCCCGCCCACAAAATTTGAGGTCGGGAAGTTTGGTCTGGAGTCGCTCCGTTGAGAAGCAATTATTGCCCGAACAGGATCTGTTCGGACCAATCAGA
The DNA here is from genome assembly GCF_004354835.1 of Perca flavescens. Taxonomy (NCBI): domain Eukaryota; kingdom Metazoa; phylum Chordata; class Actinopteri; order Perciformes; family Percidae; genus Perca; species Perca flavescens. Next base: position 7,609,746 of record NC_041338.1, on the reverse strand, counting down.
TTGTCGGACAGATGATCAACAGTAACAGAATCAATCACGTCACCAAAGAACGCTTGGGTTGAATTTGCTGAGATGTGTAGATTCCACCATCGCGTCAGTTACAGAAGATATCGACAGCGCATTCATTTTAAAATCCTCAGCGGAGGAGCCGCAATCACTAGAAACGCAACTGTAGCAAGCATCTCACTATCACTAACGTTATCCACATTTATATATACACATAAATGATATATCCAGCTTCAAAAAGGTCTAAAAGTCGGAAGTTAGAACGAATGCATTGTGCAAAGAGTGGTTGCTATGGAGACGATACACAGAGTTCTGTTGACAGTTGAGTAGAGTTCCGTTGCTCTGATTGGTTATAGGTCTATCTAATGAATGCAGAGGCATTTTTTTTTTCCTGGTTCGGTTGGAACACGCCCCATAATCACAGCCCAATGGAGCGGTTGAACTGACTAGAATCTGAGTAGGACCACGTCAGGCTAGGGTTGGGTACCAAAACCAACCTAAACAGCCGGTATGTACTGGACAAAATGACAACATCTGTGATATCCAAAATTATCTCTGTAAATACTTTGGATTCTAATATGTCAACAAAATGAAAGAACAATTTTGAACCTGACTTTATCCCATGTTCACATATGAGTCTTTATGGTCAGAATGGGTCGGATGTCCGTCCCAAAATGGCGGCGGCACAGATGCAGGTAACAAGCCGGAGGTATCTACGTGTATATATTTATGGGGCTAAACAAAGCTAAATGCCCATACAGCCATTTGCCCTTCCCCCTAGTGTTTTGTGGGCGGGGCTAAATGAGGCCATTTCCTGTTAGATGACTCAGCACTGAAATATCAAAGCGGAATGTGATGATGCCATCGTGCCAAAAGACTTTGTTGTCATCGCGGAATGCGACGATGTCACTATGTTTATGATTCAAAATGTAGAATCTTCAGCATGTAGGTCAGACAAGAGTCTGATGAGAAGAGGCACAGTATATGAAGGCTGTTGTAGAGAGATTCAACATAATCCCAGAGTGTCCAGTTGAAAAATTACAATAATTGATTTGACAGGAAAAAGATGGAGGCAACAAACATGGCAGATAATATTTCACCTGCAGCAAGTGAAAAGTTGCTGACCTATCTCATAAATGAACTGGGCAAGATGAAATCTGTTGCAGACGAAAATCATCTACTTAGACGCCAAGTTAACATTTACAAGTTAAATGAAAAAAGTCACATGGCTTTAAAGGAGGAGGTGATTGAACTGAGGAAGCAGCTGAACCTCAAAAGAGAATTTTGTAAATCCTGGAAGAAAGACCAGAAACTATTCCTTGAACGGGAGGATCAACTGATCCAGCTGACCAAAGAAAAAGACTTCCTGATTAAGCAGCAGTTGCCATACAAACAATGCACTCAGTCGAGACGGAAAAATGAAGACCAGGAATACACTTTGAGGTGTCAGAAGACCAAAACATCGCACAAAATCCATTGCCTCGAGCTGGAGGTGGAGAAACACCGGCAACAGATATTAAAACTTAAGACGGAGAATGGGAAACTTCAGGTGGAGAAAAAACAACTCCAGGAGGAGAAAAGCAAACTTTTTAAAAATAATACTGACATTCAGCACAAGAAAAGTGAACTCGAGGAGGCGATGAGGCATCTTAAGAAGGAGAAAAACAAACTTCAGGATGAGAAAAGCGTAATCCTCAGGAGGGAAAGTACCCAAAGAGAAAAGTTAAGTGTCATGGACAAGATGTATTCTGATCTTGAGAAACAACTGGAACAGATAGTCACAGACCTAGACAAGAATTCACCAAACATATCTATCAACGTGAGCATGGACAAGCCACTTGCCATCGCCAAGATGCAAGAGAAGAATCGTAAGTTAAACGAGACACTGATCACAACGCGCAAGAAACTGGAAAGGAAGGATTGCATAATAAGTGAAAAGGAGAAGAAGTATGAGAAGCTGAAGCGGAGAATGTCAGAGCTGCTGCCTCCAGAGAAATTGGAATTGTTGCAGAAGTGCCAGTTTGTAACCCGAGATCTTGGCAAAAAGGTCAAGGCACTAATGGGACAGTTTAACATGTTCCAAGCAATAGTCGAGGAGTACAAAAATGAGAATGGGAAATTGTTTGATAAGGTAGCAAACATCACAAAGTCGTACCTTATTGAAAAAAAGCGGACCTGTGACTTGTGTGAGGCCTTGAAGGCGAGTGGAATCAAAGTGCCTGAACACAAACCAAGTGCCTTCCAGGTCCCAGTCAGCCCCAATGTGTTGCGCATGCAGTCCAGAGAAAAACAGGTCCACACCAAGATGCAAACCCTTAAAGCAACTCCTGCCTGTCTCCCACCCATCTCCCAAAAGCCACTGCTGGAGCCTGGCATCAAATCATTTGCCTTGGGGGCCTCCACCATCTCAAAAAAGAGAATCTTTAATTCTAAAGCCAATTTGGATCTACCCATAACCAACAAGACCGATGAGTCCCATAAGAAATTTCCTTATATCAAATTCCCACCCATCTCTTCCAACTCTCTTCAGAGAAAAATCTTTATGACTGAAACATCTTGCCCAAACAATAACTAATAACTAGACACTCTGAGAGCGCAGACCTCGGGGAAGCGACAGGGGAATCGGGGGAAAAAAACATCCGCTCTACTTCCAGTGATGTCCCCGGTGTACGGAAAAACTACAGAGTGCTACTTAGCTTTGGAAGCTGAGGTTGCAATGCTGTTCACAGACTTCCCCTGTTCTCGCCTCTTGTGCTGCAAACTAGCTATGTTTCCACCGGTTATGGCTCACGGGTTAGCACTGCCACCTCACAGCACGAAGATACTGGGTTGGATCCCCATTTCTGTGTGGAGTTTGCATCTTCTTCCTCCACGTCTCCGTGTGAGTTTACGCCGGGTGCTCCGGGTTTCCTCCGGGTGCTCCGATTTCCTCCGGGTGCTCCGGTTTCCTCCCACAAACAAAAACTTGTATGTTAGTTGTAGGGCTGTCAAAATTGCTAAAAAATGACGTTCGAATATTCCCTCTAAAATAACACCGAATATTCAAACTATTCGAACATTCTGCTGCCAGTTCTGCCATTGTTTACCTTTTTCTTCTTCTTCTAGTCCGTAGAAATAGCAACGTCGTTAGCCTTTGCTCATTAGCGCCACCACTGTTCAGTAGAAGACTGCAGCTAGTGTTGCGACCACCAGCGCAGGTATAAATAGTCACGGCGATCTCATGAAGTCACATTTGTATGCGCCAGCTGGGCTGCATCCAGTATGTAACCGTAACGGCTTTCAGGCGCGCTAGCAAAGCAGACAGCCAGACAGCCTCCTTTTTTTTTTGTTTTTTTTTAAATTCGAATATTAATTTTTACCTTCGAAATTTGTTTTTTTAAAACTATTCGAATATATATTCGAATTTAGAATATTCGTTGACAGCCATAGTGCTGCAAACTAGCTATGTTTCCACCGGTTATGGACGAGGACGGCTCACGGGTTAGCACTGCCACCTCACAGCAGGAAGATACTGGGTTGGATCCCCATTTCTGTGTGGAGTTTGCATCTTCTTCCTCCACGTCTCCGTGTGGGTTTCCTCCGGGTGCTCCGGTTTCCTCCGGGTGCTCCGGTTTCCTCCGGGTGCTCCGGTTTCCTCCCACAAACAAAAACTTGTATGTTAGTTGTGGTGTCTGGTGGCACCTTCCTTGGTCAGAGGCACAGATGGGAGCACTGTCCTAGACTTGGGCGAGATCGCTAATATTTTCAAATCGTCCCAACGTGTTTACTCATTCGGCGATCTGATCAGTCTGACAGGGTGGCTACATCAAAGACGTAATTGGACAGAACATCTTATGCATATGCGGAGCGGCTTCACTTTAAACGACGAAACTGGGTACACCGGCCCGGCTGTCCTGCCTCCTGCTTGGCTTGGCTAACGTGTGGCAGTACGCGCATTGTGTAATTTCCGGTTGACGGCGTTTCTGTTTTGCTGATAGCGTTTTGCTTTGGTAGCTCAATGCAGTCGATTTTGTCATATTCTTCATTACAGTAGCTAACTATCCGCTTTGCATTACATTAGGTTGCTAATCCCACAGTTGTTTACACGCTATTCAGTTGTGTTAGCTACTTTAGTTTAACAGTAAGCGATGGTGCCAAAAGCCTACATGTAATACCTGCTGTAATTTAGCCCCCCGGTAACCTTGATCGGTGCGAGCTGGTGTAATGCAGTTCCTGTCCCTTGGCAGCAGGCCGGGTGACTTAGGCTGAGCAATTTTATCGATTCTGCGATATAAATCGATATTTTATTCCCCAAGAAAGTATCGATTTTTATGCCGCGAGTATCGATACATAAGTCCCATTCAATATCCCCCGTGTGGTTTATCCCCGTTCGCATTGCAGGAGTGTCGCTGTAGAGCCAAAGTTTTAGTGTGGCTCGCAGAATAATCATGAATTCACACAATGTAAAGAGGAAAAAATTTCCATAATCACAGACTTTAACCATCACTCCTCAGTGAACTACCTCCTAGTCTGAGATCTTTTTCTAGTTAAAGAGCCAGTTATCATTAGGGAGTTTCCATGTTTTTTAGGAGTTTGCTCACACTAATACATGAAAAAAAAAAAAAAATAATTCAGCATTAATTCAGTAAGAAAGTGAAAAAGAATAGGCGTATTAGGTATATTTATTTCCTTTTATTTGAAAGTCCGGCCGCCAGAGTGCTTAGAAAAATTCTGAAAAAAATGTAGTTGATGATCCCTGCTGTAGACTCTCTGTCCAGTCAGACACATATATTGTGTAATTGATGTTTTCAGTTCAATTAATTAAATCCAAGTAAATGGAACACTCACAAGATGTCACCAAAATCACTCTGTCCCCTTTAAATCTTTCAGAAAATGATGTAAGTGTATCGAATTATATCGAATCGAATCGTATCGTTAGCTGAATATCGAGATATATATCGTATCGTGAGCTGAATATCGTGTATTGTATCATATCGTGAGATTAGTGTATCGCTACAGCCTTACGGGTGACTGTCCAAAAGAAGCGTAACCCATCACATCATCAGATTCATGGGAAAAAAGACAGGAAACTTGTTTGTTATTAATGTTGGGGATTTAAAAAAATCACTCGTCACTCATGCTGATTTACGGGGCTCACTGGGCGGACTTGCCGCTCCACCAGAAACATCTCTCAATGAACAGTCAGGCGCAGATTATAGATATAAGCTTTTATAACATCTTAGTTTTGATATCGAGTTAGCTAAAATCACGTTAATATCCGCGTAGGAAAAACCAATCGGCCATCATTCCTTCAATTGTCGAAATGCGATCGGATCATCAATCGGTCAACTCCACGATTGCTTTCCTGGATGTAACAGACGTTCATTTCTATGTAAAAGTTCGAAATTCCAAGTCATGTTTTTCCCAAGGAGTTTGTGTGCTCCTAAGTTGCAGAATTTAAGAGCACATGAAGAACTTCAGGGGCGCAATGACAGTGTATTAAATAATGTGTTTTTATTTAATAAAAGGGATACAAGGCAACATTTACAAAGTGGTTTCAGTTATTTGATTACAAAAAAAGTATACTAGATTTTAAAATACTTACACTTAAAACTGCTTTAAACTATCTGTCCTTTCTGCACGGTGTCTTGTTCATCACACGGTGTGTGCGGATGTTGTGTCAGTCTTAATTGCCGCGCAATGTTGCTCCAACCTGTATCTGTCTGTCTGTATCAGGCGATTGTTTTCTGGTGTCCTGTCTGTTGTTCTTGGCTGCCCATCCCTCTGTCAACTCTTTCTGTTTGACTTTGTCTGATTTGTCCATCTGTACTTTCCCTTCTGCCATTGTGTCTGCCTGGGTAACTGTCTAACTGTCTTTGCGTCTGTCTGTCGGTTTGCCCTCGCGTTAACTGCAGTCAAAGACGTGACATTTAAAACAGCAGGATGGGCTCATGCTAGCGGTGTGCCTAAATGTCAGCTGAGCCTACTGGTTTTACCCTCCCCACCCTCCCCGCTGTCCAGTGTTTTTGTTCTAACCCTCATTTAACCGCCTGGGTTTTGCTCTAAAGCCCAGTTCCGACCAAAGTTTTATCACAAGATGAGTTGAAACTTGCAACTACTTGCAACACGTCACTCTGCAACATTCTGAAAGCTGCCAGTTCACACCAATGTGATGAGACGGTGTAGCATCTCCATACCAAACGACTCTTCCTACTTCCTTCTAATTTCCGACTTCCAGGCTTTTCATTTCATATCATTTGTTGCATCTAAATATGAATGTGTGTAACGTTAGTGATAGTGTAGTCTCGCATTGCCAGACCTTCCTCCACAGCGCTGCAGAAGAAGGTTGGCTCGTCCACACAGCGGTGGAACATGTGTACGTTCAAAAGTTGTTTTAGTCGTGCAACAGAAAACTCAGATTGGACAGATAGTCTAGCTAGCTGTCTGGATTTACCCTGCAGAGATCTGAGGAGCAGTTAACCATAGTCCTCAGAAATCGAAGTTTAAAATTCCAACACAAAGAAAGCGGATGGTAACGGACTTCCGACCGAAAAGAAGGACATCCGGCGGAATTTCCGGCAGCACCGGAGCGATCCCGGAAGTGGAAGGTCGTGGATATAGACTAGTGACAGTGAGATACTCGCTACAGTTGCATCTCTAGTTAGGAATCGGCGAGAATGTTTTATTTATGATGATTCATGCCTTTGTTGTAGGCGCTCCCTCTCTTCAGTCGCTCTCTAGCTCGTTGAGCCTCCGTCTTAATTAAACTCTGCCATTTTGACCAGTTTGTAACATAGAAATACCATGCATTATGGATACATTTATTTCTATAGTTTGCCGCTGATTTTACAAGCCAACTTCGCTATTGGCTGTTGAAACAGGTGATGTCCCTCTAAAACCACCCACTGGCGACTTGACAGGCTGAGTCGCAGGCGATGCCATCAGCTGGCTAGATTCGAGCGGAGATGAGCTAGTTCAGACCGCTGCAACCTTTCCCTGCAACACTCTTCCGAAACCTTCTCCCTCCCTTATTTACCTAACCTTTCTGATATATCCCAGGAATACCTCTGTCTGATGTCCACATAATCTTATTTGAGTAACTATATTTTATTTAATAAATATTTGATTGATTTTTACATTAACAAACAAAGAACCAGACAGCTCAGATCTTGCCAAATTTCAACAAAGTAATAATGTACATTGTACATGTTACATCGAGACATATTAGGGTCATATCATATACGTTATTTGCATTAGAGTCTTGTCAAAGGAAGAAGTTAAACAATCTATGACTTATTTGTGAAGGCAAGGTGCGAACACCCTTTCTGCAATAGACCAAAACTATCACTAGTAAGGTAATCGAGAAGGGGTTGCCGTATATTATAAAAAACATTGTTAGTACCCTTTAAAATAGCGCTAAGATGTTCCATAGGAAAAACCTTAAATGTTTCTCTGTACCATTGTGTAATTGAGGGAGGCTTCTCTTTAATCCACTGGAACAGAATACATTGCTTCGCCAAAAGCAGTTTATACAATAAAGTCAACTGTCCAGTAGGCAAAGATAGCTGTCCCCTAGGTATACTCAGAAGAAAATTAGAATAACTTTTAATAAAAATAAAAGAATCTAGTGTATCTGTGTTCTTGATTTTGTGACGAACCGGCACGGTACAGGGGTCACAGAATACACGGTATTTAGACGAATGCACGTTATGCAGGACCAAAGTTCACAAGTGCAAGTTCTGCCTGGAAAGTTCAAGCTGTTAGTAACATTTGCTGAGGTTAGCACAAGTTGATTGGTGTGCAAGTCAGTCGCACTATGGCGAGCGCAAATGAAACGCAGGAGCTGGAAGAGCTGGAAGTTCCCAGTCAGCTACACCAACACTGGAGAGAGAGTCGTGTATAGACAGGGAGGGTGTATTGAGGCATTGCTCCACCGTTGTAGGGTATGTGAATGGAAACGCGTCGAACATGCTGACCAGGGGCAGATCTAGAAAAATATTGATGGGGTGGCAAGAGGGGGGCAGGAATTTTTGAGGGGTGGCAACATATGGCAGACGTATATATACTGAATTTAATCAGTTATCACAGTTTGATGAGAAATAGTATGTACACACTACAAAAGGGCACAGGCTGCCATTTACAAACTCATACAGACAAACTTAATCTCATGCAATCAATGTCCTGCATACAATGTGATCTCACTTAATAGGAGATAGAAGTATGATAGAAGTATATTAGGAATAAGTGACCATACAATGTGATCTCACTTAACAGGAGATATAGAAGTATGATAGAAGTATATTAGGAATAAGTGACCATACAATGTGATCTCACTTAAAAGGAGAGAGAAGTATGATAGAAGTAAGGGGCTTTATCACAGGACAGGCATTAAGGTAAGACACAGGTGATGAGTGGCAGATGTGTGAGAGGGGAAGCAAACAGTTGCAGTCGCACATTGGAGATTTAAGCTCGTAAATGGTCAAATTGGCCATAACTTTTAATTTGTTGCTGCCAACTGGGGTGGCAGCAGGGGTGGCAAGGCTGTCTTTTAGGGTGGCATTTGCCACCCTATGCCACCCCGGTAGATCCGCCCCTGATGCTGACTCACATTCAACGGCATCCGCCAGATGTGCCAATCACAGGGACAAGGAAACGCAAACCATCTTGTATTTTTGATTTCATAGCATAACCGATGCTTTATGGTGTAGACACATATAGCCGACAGCCGACCGTTGACAGAAAACCCCGTCGATATGATCAGTCCGAGGTCCAAAAAACTGCCACAGAACACACCAAAAAGATGAGAGGAGACGAGACGTAATACGTCTCTATAACAGCAGGCGGCGCTAATCTGTAATGTTGTCCAAGAAATGAAAACCGGCAGCTGATTGGACGAACGCGTCACATGGGTTTGTTTTCTCCGGAAATCCAAAGCCAGACTGTCATGGCGGCCGTTCAGAATACGATCTCATATTGTACTAAAATAGTTCACTGAAACATGTTTCTGAAAACATTTTAAGCGAGAAATAGGCCGTGCAGTTGCTAAATCTGTCTTCATTTCAGATCGACAAAGGTGAGTTTAAAAGATTTTTGTCAGATTTTGAGAGACTCTAGTCACCTCATTCCGCTCGTCATTTCCGGGTGAGTCCCGACTGCCCTGCCGCCGACCGAACATGTCAGGTCGGCCAAAATGAACGCCAACAGCCCCCCCTTACTGACACTGAAATGTATCTCCTCATTGTCAATTGAGGATAATGAGCTGTAAAGTTGGTACAGAATGTGCAATTAAGTGGATGTTTTCTGTTAGTTAATTGCATTCCTCTAATTGTCTTGCATTGTCTTTTGAATGGAACAATGTCTTGGACCTGTGTGTCTTAAAGGGCCGGGACACATCAGGCCGATTATCGGCCGTGGGACAGTCTGGCGAGGTCAGTGACTCAAATCAGCGCCGCCTGCTGTTTTAGAGACGTATTACGTCTCGTCTCCTCTCGTCTTTTTGGTCTGTTCTGTGGCAGTTTTTTGGACCTCGGGGACGCGACGGATCATATCAACGGGGTTTTCTGTCAACTGTCGGCCGTCGGCTATATGTGTCTACACCATTAGTGTACCACAATGTGAATATGTTGTTCTGCATTTACAAAATAGAATATATTGACTCCTTCAGTATGTTGTTGTAATTTCTTTATTTGTTACTATAATTACTCATATTCTCCAGCCCCTTATTTTGCCTCAGTTTCATGAACTGGCCCCAAATTAAATTCCAAATTAATTGAATAGCCCTGCACTACATCATAATCTCAAAATCTGCTTAGAATTAATATGGATTTGGGACATGCTGTAACCATGAGGAATAAGCTGAAAAAGACTGAACACATCCCGCTCCAGTCCTGTGTTTTGTTGTGTTGAGATCAGGGGTCCGTTTCAGGTAGGAGGTTTAAAAAACTCTGAGTCTAACCCTGATGTCTGAGTTGATTTACCCCGAGATGGGAAACTCTGAGTTTTCGGTTCCAGAACAGCTGATTTGAGTTGGTTCAATCAACTCGGAGTATGTTCACTCAGGATTACGCGCGTGCACAAAAGGCAGTATGAATTCACCATGGTAACAACCACAAACAAATGGCTCGGCGGAAATACTCATGCGCACAAACAGCGAGTTTGAACATGTATTTTGTTAAAAAAAGCAAGACAGCGGCATGCTGCTGCAAAAGAGAGAGAATTGGTGTGGGAGAAAATTGCTGCTCGAGTCAATGCATACACATTCACAGTGTATTAATTTCATCACAGTTAACTTATAATATTACTGGTGAAAACTGGAATTGTATAAGGCTACACCTATAATTTAATTTAGGTGCAATCCTGCGGGCGAAAAAGTCAACTATACTAATCCCATTCTGAGGCTGCAGCACCATATCATTAACAGAACTATAATGTATAAAGATGTATTTCTTTTTAATGGCTCTAGGCTACTGTCCAGGGAACACTACAAAAACGTTTAAAAAAACGTTTCAGAGCGAGTCACACTTTTCTGATGGCTCTGCATACAGTGTCTTCACTATTACAGTAGGCCTAGGCTACGATCCGCTATCACTGTTATAAAGAAAACTGCCGTTTGCAAAAAACGTAATGCGATACAAAGAACCTGCTGGGATGTTAAAGCCTGTCCACGATGGCTGATGTTAGTGATATGAGGACGGATAATGTATCTACATATCTAATGGACTGTGATTAAAAAATACCTCTCAAATCGGTTATGTGGAAATGAAAATAGGCTACATCTATAGTCGGGACTCAATACCGACGTAAACTCTCTGTGAATTAATACAGCTTTTTCATCAATGGGATCGTCGACAAAAGGACATGACACGTTTTATAATCTGCCTAATATGAACCAATACGTTTTTTTATTCATGCAGATAAAACTGCATTAAAATGCGCCTGATACAGACTGAATGAATGAATGAATGAGTGAGGAAATGAGTTTCTCCTCCCTCTGACACAAACTCAAGGTTTCTTGAAGAAAACCTGCTCCCGACCAGGTTAGGTTCACAGACTCAGTTACCATAGTAACTGACTCTGAGGTTAAGTTACCTCTCTTTCTGGAACGGAAAACCCAGAGTTTCCCTTTACTATTACATTATTTTATGATCCGCTGCTCTTATGAAGAAAACTGCCGTTTGCAAAAAACGTAACGCGACACAAAGAATCTGCTGGGATGTTAAAGCCTGTCCACGATGTTGAACTAGTGGAAGGATAAGGTATCTACATATCTAATAGACTGTGATAAAAAATACCTCTCAAATCGGTTATGTGGAAATGAAAAAACATCTAGTATATTCGGGACTCAATATCATCTCCCGGCGTAAACTCTCTGTGAATTAATACAGCTTTTTCATCAACCGGATTGTCAACAAAAGGACATGACACGTTTGAGAAAAAAAAACATTTTAGTCTGCCTAACATAAACCAATAAGTTTTTTTTATTCATGCAGATAAAACTGCATTAAAATGAGCCTGATACAGACTGAATGAATGAATGAGGAAATGAGTTTCCCCTCCCTCTCAGAGGGAGGAGAATGAGAGAAACTCAAGGTTTCTTGAAGAAAACCTGCTCCCGACCAGGTTAGGTTCACAGACTCAGTTACCATAGTAACTGACTCCGAGGTTAAGTTACCTCTCTTTCTGGAACGGAAAACCCAGAGTTTCCCTCATCTCAGGGTTAACCAACTCAGAGTTTTCACTAAACCTTTCTGGTACGGGCCTCTGGTGAACTGGATTGTTTATAGCTTACCCCATTTGAATGCTTATCAAACCATAAAGTAGTGATGGTCAAATGAAGCTTTGCGAACCAGTGTCTTTATTTTCTGAGCTCACTAGATGGCGCTCTCGGTTCCAAAAAGGGTTTGAAAACCCATTGAATTGCCATTCATTTCATTTAACAGAGAGCGCCATCTAGTGAGCTGGCCATCTAGCAGACACTGGTTCGCGAAGCTTCATTCATCAGTCCATCACTACCATAAAGTAATCATTTGTGAATTGAGGATTGTCATGCAGGATATTAGACTCCAACACAGGATGACTGAAAGTTCAAATGAACCACAGATCTGCCAGAAACTTTCGGCATGAAACAAGCACCATCAACAGGACTTAAAATCAAAGCCACAAAGCACACTTTTCAGTTTTATAGTTTTATTGAATTTGCATCACTCTACATCATCTAGAATTTCAACAAGATATTCTTTAAAGACCAAATATTATACTTGCATCCCTGCATTAAGTCTCTACACTTAAGAGAAAGCAGTTTTACTGAAACATACATTAAGAATTAATATTTTATTAACATTACCATAAAAGTGAATGTTCATTCTTGTATGCCATTTTTCTAGTCATATATATTTTATATAATAGATTTTAGTCTCTGTCTCCTTCATAGGAATACTAGAAAAGAAAGAAGAAGGTAAGAAATGCACAAAACCCATTGAAGAGTAGCATGGCCTAATACTACAGCGAAGAAGTTACTGGACATTCAGTTGACATGCACTCAGTTGAAGGATAGAAAAGAACACAGCCATAGAAGAGAAGAGTTAGGGCCTTGAACAGTTGAGCAGGGCCACACGGAATCTACGGAAGCAGATTTTTCTGCAGAATTTTTCGAAGATTTTAAATAATATATATTTTTTATTTACTCAGAATTTTAAACACATCTTCGCCCCAAGGAGAAAAACAGTCAGCAAATCTTAATTCTGGCTCACTGCTGAAAAATTCCACATATCCTGTTTGGGTCTGAGGTAAACCTGGGGCACGTTCAATCTCAAAACGGTGTGCACCGTTTTGCTACAGTTTCCTGTTTGAATGACATGTTTCCACGGAACGGTGTGAAACGTTATGCAACAGCTTTGAGATATGTTTTTCTCTTGTTTGGTGGGTGTGTCTCTCGTTTATTGGCTGTGTCACAGGCGATACCCAATCAGCAGAGACGTGCAGCTAAACTCGTGGTAATAAAAAGGCAGAGCGCTTGAGCACACAACAGGGTGTTCAACGCAAGCCCTGTTTAAAAAAAAAAAACGTGTTGCTACGTTTTGTCGAGGTTGAAAGTGGCCCATGTGACACACTTCCTGTCCACCAGCTTCCTTACAGCTACAGAAACTGATGCCACCTACAGGAGGCCTAATCTCCTACATACTCTGTTATGTCCTCTGCTGTTTCATCTTTTCATGTCGCCAGGAAACGTTCAATCAAGGCCTGTTGCACTACTTTTCAATGACATAACTCTTCCATTGTATGACCAAGCACAGGTTGCACTGAGGAGTAGGAGGATAGAAAAGAACGGGTTGCACAGTCTGAGGGACATTCAGGAATGTATCAATAGGAAACAGTACTGGCATTTCTGACAGTTCACTCACTATCTACCTCATCATATACACAACCCAACCACGCTGGGCACAATGTACAGGAAAGAAACCCTCGATTAGAGCATGTGGGCTGCATTCAGCTGAGCGCTCGAGTACTGTAAAACTATGGCTATCAGTATAGTATGTCACTGACGTGTAAACATCAATCCATGCAATATGGCTTTATGTTTCTATTCGGAATACAGCAGCTCCTTCTTGGACGCAAACAAGATTTGGCACAGGAGTGCAAGTAGTTATATTTTGTAAGAAGTGAAAGATTAACGGTACCCTGTGGAGCTTTCATGTGAACAAACCAAAGTCCTGTTTATGGTCAGTGTTGCTCACTGTTGGTCTTTCATTAGCTTAGCTGCAGTTTAAGGTTCAGCAGGATGGGTTTAAACGTGTGTCGTCTGGAACAAAACCACATGGTCTCTTAAACCCCATTGCTGCATCCTCAGAAGAGATTTAAATCACTGTAGGAATCTGAGGTTTAATTTAAACGTCCTGAAGATGTGGTTCAAGAGAGATTACCAGGGGAAAAGTACTCTGATCTTTAGTATGTGAGAATATGGTGTTAAAGAAGCTGTAACGAATGTGAGTCAAATGGAAATATGTCCAGCCTGAAAATGATCAAAGCCAAGCAAATGTAATCTATGTAGTCTGTAGTTTAAAGCTATAGTGTGTAGTTTCTGTCTCCCCCATGAGGAATTCTAAGTAATGACAACAACACTGTTGGTGCGTCCACATGACGCAAGCCTTCTGTGATTGCGCACCACCCCCATCCCTCCTCCACGCAGTTGCTACGTAGTCAAGGAGGACACGGAGGATTAAAAAAACATTATGGACTCTGCAGAAGAGGTAATTATCTTTGCTTGATTTTCTGCACGCGAAAGTCGCCGGATGGCATCATTTTGTAAACATTGCCATACTGAGAAATACAGAGAGAGTTTTGTGGAGCTGAAGGTCTTAATTAGCTTTGTATCACCTCATATGGCAATATCTCGAATGTAACGGACCTTCATTAATATAAACAACTTATGCACTAAAGCTTTAAAGCTGTCAAATGTTTTTACATTTACCCCTCACAAACCTGTGTGGCCTTGGTGCAGATTAAAAGGTGTTAAACGATCACTAATTATAACAAAGCTAAAGCTACAGCCGACTTTAAAAGTAACTTAATAGAATTATAAAGTGAACTCTATAGGGAGCCAGGGTAATCCATCCAAGTGATGCAGAGATGTCCATTCTGCTGCTGCATTCCGCACCAACTGCCGACCAAAGGCGAGATGATGGCACGGACAACAGCCTATGATAGGATGGTATATCAAATAAAATATGTTTTTTAAATTTTTTATTATTGATTTCTGCTACTGGAAACCGGAGAGAGGATTTAGGATAGGAGTACATCTAATGCATGTTTATCATCATGCTATTATGATATTGATATTAGAGCCGGGACTCGATTAAAAAAATTTATCTAATTAATTACTGGCTTTGTAATTAATTAATTTTTTTCACATGGATTTTTAGTATACCATTGAATAATGACTGAATACATAAGCTTAAGCAACACAATATTGTTTATTTTTGTTCAACCAAGTCCAGCAGACCAGTGCAATTTTTGCCATTAAGTGTAGCAATAGCATATTTAGAAATATAGTACATTTCAGAAATTTAGGTAGCCTATAGGTAGGTAGACCTTCTGTAAACTATGTTTTTTTAGTAAAGTAAAACACAATACTTTCAAGTACATTCAGACTTAGTTACCCTGGTCCTTAAACCAGTCAACTGGTGGAGTGTAGGTTGGGTGTGGGTCCTTGTACTCGGAGTCGGGCTAGCTGCTAAATGTTTTGCGTCGAGGTGATACTTGAGGCTCGATGTGCTGCGGTGATATGTGAATTCCTTGTTTTTTATAACAAAATTTCCCATCCACGGGGCCAACCAAAGCGGTCTTGTCAGCTTCTTCGTTCATGTTCACTGTGGTTTGTTGTTGTCTGAAGCATTGACATATATAAAAGGTCTGAAGTCATGAACGCTTGTTGGTGCTCCAGTATAATCGGTCCGCCGAAACTCATCCAGTGAGAAACGTCCCGCGGTGCAAAAATAAGTGTGATTAAAATGCGTAAAAAATGTTTAACGTGTTATTTTTTGTGTAATTAATTAACGCATTAAAGTCTGTAATTAATTAATCTTAATTAATGCGTTAAAGTCCCGGCTCTAATTGATATATATTGTTTTAAATATTTGCATGAATAAACACCAAAAATGTTTATTGTCTAAAGTGTCCGTATGACCACATGTCATTTTGATTCTTGCTAATTTGACATATAGCTAGTTAAACAGTTAAATTTAAAAAAAATGAAAATAAGTCTTTTTTTAGCTATTAATGGAAGTCAGACTATTACACAGGCTTAGCAATGCTAACCATGGCCCTTTGTACATTAACATAGCTGTGAACTTGTTTATGGTGTTGTTGGTTTGAATCCTGAATTTTGATCCTCTAACTGTTTTCACTTTATTAAAGTTAATTGGGACATTTTGATGGCCTAGAAATGCCTATTCCACATTCTGCTAACTAAGCTTGCTAGCTACCGCTAGCGTTAGTTGGTAGCAAAAGGGAATGTTTGCCAATTTTCTGTTCTGCTGTACATGCAGATGAATGGCGGCAGTATCCAAAAAGGCGGCGCCTGCCAGTAAAAATTGATGACTCGCTTCAGAAGTGTTGAAAATCGCCAACTTTGCCTCTTTAGCATTTAACTTAGCGTTTAGCTTAGCTTAGCGCAATTGCAACCAGAAACAACACTGGCTTGGCCACGTCATCCTCCCCAGCTCCACACTCTCGTCAAAAATCATTACATCCGGTTGCAAAAAAACATAATGGTGACGCCCGTATTGCCCAATTCAAGGTTTCAAAACGGCACTCCACAAACCAATGGGTGACGTCACGAATGCTACGTCCACTAATTTTATGTCTATGAGTCTAATGTGTTGAATGCATTTCCTTTCTCTTAAAACATTTGCAAAGCCATGTTTTTATATTTCAAATCGAGCATTGTTTACATCCACAGCTTTCTAGCAGCCTTCGTCTTATTTGCCTTTGTTGGTGCATTAAAACATGTCTTCGCGCTTTACCGCTACTTACTGTTGATCAGCAAAATAGCAAGAAACCAGTGACAAGAATGTGTATCCTGTCGCCCGCACCATACAAACAGATCAGGGACCCTCTCCTAAAAACATTGCTCCATAGCACTACTAGTGGTCAAAAACTCCACAGGGAGCCTTTAACACAGACACAGAGATTAGCAGAGACATTTCCCAGATAAAGCAGCAACGCCTTCGCATGCCTGTTCTATAAGCCTACTGTAAAACATATTTTTGTTACAGAATATGTAATAATATTCAACACTTCCACATTCCACACAGTTCTGCCCTGCTCAATGCAGCCCAGCATGGTGCTAGATTAATATTAGTATCAGTGTAGCTGGATCCACACTCACTGCTACCACAGTACTGGCAGATGACAGACGGGCTGTCATTCACAGATGATAATAGAGAAAATAGACTCAACCATGAGGTGGATGGCAAGATGGCACCTTTGAAAGTATAGAGCTATAAAGAAGGAGTGAATCATCAACACATCTTTAACCATATAAGCAGTAATACTATATATCTTTAAATACTCTCATCATACATAATAACCTCTAATATACTGTATATTTAAGTCACAATATTCACTAATCTTTTACATTGTGCTTTCTGAGCGAGAGTCTGATTGTATTACAGTGGTGGGTTTACTGTATAGTGGTGTTGGTGGGGGGTGAGGTTAGGTGAGGTGTCTTCGGTTGGGATTGGGTCTGGGTCTTTTGACCTGAATTAGACCACAGGTCATCCCAGAGTGAATGGATGGTTTCAGGTGAGATTTGTGCTAAAGATCAAGAACAATCAGAACAGATGCAGAGGTGGGTCAAGAACACGGGAATGGCCAAACACAAAATGTGGCAATCAGACAAGACTTAACCTCCATTGATTCGGTTTGTTTACCCCTAATTATAGTTTTTCAGAGTAGGAAAGAAGGAAAGATTGCCAATTTAGGTGATTTAACAAGATCACCTTTATGTATACTTTACTGTAGAGGTCTCTATCTACTTGTATGTATTTGGATTGTGGAAAGAAACTGACGCCAATGTGAATTGTATGCACAGGAGTCAAAGATTGACCCTGATCTTCTTTTGTTCGGCGAGCCACTTTACTGTCAAACAAGTTATGTTTTCGGCTCTGTCGATCTGTCTGCTTGCCTATATCTCTCTGTCTGTCTATCCAGTCCTTCCAGAAAAATGCGGAGTTTTTTTGTGATTGTTGCGGGCATAAATCCTTGATTATGCAGAACGTTTCCTTAAAAAATGCAATGGAATATGCGGGATATTTATGCAATATTATGCGATGAAATTGCGGGAACTTACAGAAATTGCGGGAACTTGCAAAAACTGCGGTTTGATGTAAAAGAGAAAAAAAAGTGATTCCCCAACACCATGCTTTTCGATGATGTTCACGTCGCGTAATTACCTCACTTCATAACGTTCCCATGGCAACAGGGGAAAATTATGCATTGAATTATGCAATTGCATAATCACGTTTTTCTGGAGGGTCTGTCTGTCTGTCAAAACAGGTGTTGCGTAATCTGATGCCACCAAACTGAAAGACTGCTATTGGGCTTTTCCCTGCTTACTGGGAGTTAACACATCAAAAAAGAAAGTCATCTTTTGAAAACCCTTAAAAGCTACTCTAGCATGTGGTGATGTTTAAGGCTTCATATTCAAAGTCATTCAGACGGGTTTATCTGTCTGAAGTTTCTGATGGTGGGTACTCTGATTCAAACAAACTGTTACAAGAAGCCGCAGCGCCTAGAAAGCTACTGCCACTTCCACTCAGGAAAAATTTGCACCGTAGCACTAAAACATGTCAATAAATACAAATATAATCATAATAGAACATTTTCATATGTACAATCTATACTAGAATTACACAGCTAATATAAGCTACCCACCACCAATTCAGACAAGGAATACACCAACAGAAGGCAGAAATAAACAAACTTTAGCTGCATGGAGAACAGTGAGGTGCTGCCTTCATCTCTCTACTCTCTTCTGTCTCAAGGTAGCAGCAGACACTTGTCTAAGTCACAAATGATCCCTTGACAGCAAAACGATCTGTTCATCTCACCTCTTAAATGACCCTGATGTCAATGTTTAAAGAGTCAACCCCAAAGTGTTTCATGACATAAAAGCTACATGAAGAAATCAATGTTGTCAATGTTTCTCTACGTGTCTGTCAATCAAAAATCATCTAGCATCTGCATACCCAAATATGTGTGAAGACTGACATGTTTTTATTGTTCAGGATACCTAACTGGCCCTCTCCTATTGGCTGGTCTCTGTTGCCAGGTAATGTCACCATCTGATGTACTGATATAATCATGATGTCTGGCTTCACACAGATTTGGGTTCAGGGTTCTGCTGCTCAGTAAAAACCTGTGCTGTGTTTACACATGCTAACTAAGCTCCTACCATCATAGACATTACTCCCACAGCAGCCATTGTCCATGAATGTACTCGGGGTGAGGAAACTCAACAAGCTCAAGCAACACAACAAATGGATCTGAAAAGCCTGAAAGATGCAAGTTGGCATTTGAAACCTAAAGTTACAACCGTAACCCTGGTTCTCTGATTGAATGAGTGTGCACAGGACTATAATGCTGCACTCCATTTACCTCGGAAGTCGGAGCAGGGAATGACGTCACACAACACAGTTGACTGCATTCCAGTACAACGATATATAACCACTTTTTCACAGTGGGGTTTGCGCTAGCCAGGTTAGCCATTGTTGGCCATACCAGTTGATACTAACGCATTACGCTGTATTTTATGCATACAAAGAGCGTAGCAACATGTCGACAGATAGAAGTTGGATAGGACTGCATGTACAATTGGTTTAATAAGACACAAATAAGACAGAAGTGCTATTACACTGTATATTACTACAGCTATCACTGTTGTTGATGCACGGAGCAGCCAGTCATGTTGGATTTTGAGGTTGGCTTTGCTTGGGGTACTGTGAGGTTCTCCGACTTTCCAAGTCGGAAATCAGACTTGAGGGACATTCCATTTCAAATTTCCCACTGGGAACTCGTAAATTCCGACTTCCGAGATACTATAACTATAGTGATGTATTAAGGGAAGGCTCTCGTTCCCTTGTTAATGTATTGTATGTATTAATGTATAATAGCACTATTCGTAGGAAAATACCTCAGTCAACCAGTCCACAGGTCAATATGGATTCTCTTTGAGATGGAAAATGTCTTTTATTTGTTATGAAGCACATTTAAAAGATGTCCGATATGTTATATCTTCCTTCCTTGTGTTATTCAGAGTCCATCTTACCTTAAAAACAGGGTTTTGCAAAACAGGGGTTGTCATAAATTCCGGCTAATATGGCATTTAGCATCAGAATCTAGCAATGACGCTGCCTTCAGGTCCATTTGGGAGAATCTCAAATTGACATAATGTGGTAGGCCTATGAATGGATATTGTAGGCTATGTATTAGGCTATTATAGGCCTATTGTATGAATACATTTTTATCTAGTTATTGAGCCAGCTCTAGCTAGCTCTTGTCCATATGAGTGCAGAAAATCTTAAACTACACATTTTGTAATTATTCATTCTAAAAACCCACTCACTGCTTGCAAGGCCTTCATGGTTTTCACCATATTATATATATTTTTTGACACAACCCCAACTCATTTACTAGAGTGGGGAAAGTAAGTTTGATAGTTAGCTAGCTAAGGAGCTAGCAAACCTTCAAGCTAAGTACAAGCATTCAGTTTTCCTGAGATTGCGAGCTAATCTGGCAACTTGGTCTGTAGATAGTCCTCATTTACTCAACATGTCGATGGGATTTCAGAATGGCTGATATGAGAATAATGTCCAAAGCATTTGATCAAGTTACAAGACAAAATAAAAATTTACTTTTTTAGAACGCTGTATGTGGGATCAAATGTGGAATGAAATAATGGCTAACTAGATGAGCTACCTGTGGTCAAACCTAACAGGAGTGAAAGAAAATGCGCCACATCCCCAAATAATACCCCAAAAACAGTAACTGCTACATGAAAAACTCAAGGCCAGGGTCCTTGCTACATGACAAACTCCACTTCACAGTGGCTCAAAGCTACTTGAAACATGAACAAGACATAATCCAATATCTTGAGCTAGCAAACTACCATGGTGAGATGCAAACGCATTAGTAATCTCACGTTATAAAATGCACAATGTTTGTTCAATTTTCACTGCAGTTGACACCATTCATTTGCACTGTGTAAACATGTAGTTACAAAAAGAGTTGAGGAATGTGAGGGTTGAAAGAGGAGGGGTTTGGGGGTGTGAGAGCGGGGGGGGGGGGGGGGGGTTAGGGTTATAGGGGGAGTTCAAGCGGAGGTGGGGAGTGTCCAGGAGTCGTGGCATGTAGTTGTATATCTTCATTCTTAGTCCCTGTTCACACTGCACCAGGCCGCTGGAAACAGAGAGAGAGAGAGAGAGAGAGAGAGAGAGAGAGAGAGAGAGAGATGAATAGAAGAAAGAGGTTAGAGAGAAAGACAGAGGTTTGAAAAGAAAATGAGCCCCAGAGGGGAGTACAGACAGAAAGACGTGTGTGTGAGGGAATGAGAGGAAAACAGATTGAATGGAGAGGAGGAGAAATTTGGCGAGGCAGAGGAAGAAAGAAGTAAGAGAGTGAGTGGGGAGAGGAGAGATGGATAAAAAACGCGAGTTAGACAAGAAAAAAGTACAAATGGCAGTCTGCCAGGCATCACCAAGTCAAGTTAGTGACAGCCTGTGCCTCAGAGCATGGATGCATGCCAGTGTCGGCTGTTTTAAATGGTGCCAGGTTGCTTTAATTGTTCAGAATGCCTCTGAGCTTCTAGTAATACACGGCCAGCCTTACTGATTAAACACTAATCAGTTTCTCAGGATTATGAGGAGACTGTATTATCATTTAGCTCGGCTCTGTAATTGTGTATTTTACAACAATTACAACATGAATTTTCTATTCATAACGGACTAACTTCTATGAAGGAGACTTGCATTTTGTTTTTTTTTTGAGACCAGATTCTGCCCATGCTCTTCACAAGATGAATAACTTCTATTTTGTTCCATTGTTATCTATTCAGTGCTGAACTATTACATGATTTATCGCCTACAATTTTGATAATTGGTTAATAATCTAAGTCATTACATTTTATCAAGAAAAACATGCACTGTTTTCAGCTTCTAATATGTGAGCATTTCCTGTTATATTGAACATCTTTAGGTTTGGACTGTTGCGTGAACAAGCTATTTTAGGATGCCATGCCCATGCCTTGGGCTCTGACATTTTACAAATTAAACAATTAATCAATTAATCTAAAAGCAATCTGCAAATTAAGAATGTCCTATGTCCCTTGAGGAAGATGCAGTTTATGACATGCTGGATTCTGCCTGAATATTATTATTCACACCTGAATGCTATGCAATTATGACAGGACCCACAAAAGCACATTGAAACTTAGAAGACTTTGAAGACTGGGTGCTGGATCCTTAATGTGGATAATAATATATAAAGGTAATTTGGACAGCACTCCAATTAAGGAAGCCCTTCTTCAGCGTGTTTCACAGGAAATCTCAAACAATACTACACAGGTGGGGTTTATTAACCACAACCAGCACACCAACTACATCCCAATAGAGGGAGCCACAACCTATCCAGACACAGTAAGTTACCAAATCAGAACGATAAGAAAAACATGAGAAAATAAAAAAGAATGAATTAAATAAATAAGCATAAATGAAATACTAACTTTTTTGAAATGAAAATACAGGGAAATTTCAAATTACCAATTCATATGAAACAAGCAAATGGAATCTCCTCATTATAGTATTAGGAAAGAGAGTGTTAAGGAAGTGTATCCAATATGCCTCCCTGAAGAAGGACTCTGTCCCTATTTCCATCCCTCTGTGGCATTTTTACTGTTTCAGTGCCCAAGTAGTGTAGTTCCCATCTGAAGGTGAATTTGTTTTTCACTGCCATCTACCAACTGCAATACCATGCAAACCATCCTACTGTTCTCTATGTGGAAATTAAATAGGAATAACAAATCATCTGAGCTTGAGTGGGCCATATGTTTGAGTGAGTGATGCGACCATTAACCACGCCTGTGCCAGTGAGCTCTGGCTGTGCTATTGGCAGCCACCGGAGAGTCACTTGACCATTTGCAAAGTCAAGTCTGAGTATTGGAACAGATCCATTCTTACTTTTAGTCCCTAGTGTGGTTATCTCTTCAACAGCACTCAATCCTACACTTAAACACTCATCTCTCCATCCTGTTACAAACTAACCCCTTGTGCACTGGTGTCTGCGTCGTTCTAGCGTATCTCTTTAAGAGAATAGCACAGCCGACATGTGAGTATGCTGGGGATCGTGTGGTAAAGCGATTGAGAGAGTGACAGGGATTAGCTTCAGAGTCGACTACCGACTTTGGAGGCAAAGTGAGAGAACCAAAGTGGCTGCCCTGTGCTTTCTGACCACGGTTGGAAAAGCTGTAGCTGGAGAAGTTAACCCTCCCCTTCATTGTACATTGTGTACGGAGAAGGAGAACCCGGAAATGAGTAGGGGGAATGCAACATGGACGAACCCTAACCCTATAGCGTAGGGTACGGTGTATGGTGCGTCATAGTGTGCGGTGTGGCGACGTAGGGTCCTTATTTATGCGTATCTACCGTACCGACAGTAAAAGAATGGACACAGCGACGCCTAAGACTTCGACGGAGACCAGTGAAGTCTATTAGAAGCACTTTTCTGGTGATGGCTGAGCGTTTCTGCACAGCCTCAAACTGAGTTTGACGACGTCGATGTGACGTGAGCAACCTGTCTGAAAAGTTATAAGTCTTCTGGTGGCTGTGCCAAGAGAAATCTCAATCATTCCCAATCTTGCAGAGACGGAGAGCGTAGTTATATGCAGGGACGTCGTTAGGCCTATTTTAGGGGGGCTGAAGCTACCCCAAAATGTTCCTAAGCCCCCCTAAATAATAAGAACAACAATTCGATTTTTCCTCATTCATATTTAGATGCAACAAATTATATATCCAGCTACAATAAACAAAGCCGAAAAGTCGGAAGTTAGACAGAAGTAGGCTACAAAGAGTCGTTGTGCTATCAAGATAAAAATGTCCCGGGAATAAAAAACCTTTTTTAAAAGAGCTGGGAATGACGAAGAGGAGGATGTCGAGGCGCTAGCCAACGTTAGCTTGGAAGAATTGCTGCCTTCTACCAGCTACACTCAGCCACAGCTAGCGGTGGCTAACGTTCACTTTAGCAAAGTTGTTGTGTAAAAAGACAGAGATGAGGCCGGTCATCAGCATTACAGAACAAGGTAATAGCAACTCAGGTTACCATCATCTCTGAAGACCCTGCACTACGGGGACCGATTACAGAAACTGTCCGGGAGGAAGTTATACCCAGAGGGATATTAGCCTTTCAGAATCGGGCGGCTAAATATCCAGCATCTCGGAGGGGGAACGAGGCTGGCGGCAGAAAGACCCGCTCTCTCACTAACGAGGCACAGACCCGACACCTTCACAACGGTGAAACGGTACCACGGGAGTGGATTCTATATTCACTGTCCACCAGAGACATTTATTGCGTTGCCTGTAAAGTGCTCCCAACACACAGCAGCGCATGTGTAGTAGGGTTTAGCGAGCTGCTGAGGGAGCTGGACTTTGAGGATTTGATCTGCGACTTTGCAAAGAAAAAGACAAGAAATTAGAACTTCTAAAGGTAAGAGCTATTATGCTATCTGTAAATTGACTAGGCTAATATAATCTTTTGTAACCGTGTGACCAGATAATGTAAATATTTGGTTTAGTTTATTGAAAAGCCATGCATATCAGACGTATTGCATCATAATTTTGTGATGCTGCTATAGGCCTGTGAGAGACTTAGTGGTCAAGTGCAGTATATGTTGGCTTTTGCAGTTTGTGAAGTAGCAGCTGACTAAGTGACTGTTATTTGGCAAACTCCACTCAGCTGTGTTGTGTGATGGCATTGTTGTATCTTCAGTCAATCACGTTTCAGAATTACTGTTGTTCTTTCTGCTTGGGTGCTTTTTAGTGAATACTATATTGCCTATATTCTTGAGCCATACAATGCTTCGGTATGATATAATTCATTGTAACATTGTCTTGTGATGGGTGAGTCAGATGGCAGTACTTGGTTTATTGAACTGGAATGGAACTGGAAGGCAAACTTCTTTTTTTGATTATTTTTTATTTAATAGTGACAGTGGATAGACAGGAAAGGGGGAGAGAAAGAGAGGGAATGACAAGCAGCAAACGGCCGCAGGTCGGATTCAAATCCGGGCCGCGCAGGCTAGCCTACATGGGAAGAACGCTCTTACTGGGGGTGTTAGAGGCCGCCCCTATTCATTAATGTTTTGACCAGTAGTGATTTGGCATGTGATTTATGTATGCCTATTATAAAGAAACAAATAGGCTAATCTGTAACTTTAGAATTTGTCACATACTTCGCTGTTCTGAGTTCACGGTGCAGTATGCACCGTAACATGTAGTCTACTACTGTGTAGTAGGCTACATGTTACCATATTTTACCACACAGATACACATGTGAAAATGAAATGAAAGCAGTCCTACATACAGTACATACAGTATATACAGTAATCATTACTCCAAATCTTTTATTCCTTCCGCCATCAGGTTATTGTATTTAGACAGTAGCCACTTTAAATAGGATCCGTATTAATATCTTACATGATAAAGTATGCAGTGATGCCTATTCTTTTTCTTGTACTGCTATTTTTCATATTTGTTTAACTTACCAACTTATTAGCTGTTTGGCTTTGTCAGGACATTTTGGATGTTGTTTCATGTGACCAATTTGCATTTCGAAGTCAGGAAATTAGCCTTAGGGTTTAGTTTTATCTTAAAGGATAAGACAGAAGGAACTGAGTAGAAATGGAAGAAGAGGATATCTGTCACTTTTGACTTGTTAACATATTGGTTTTTTGACTGGTGGTTGACATATGTGTAGCTCTAATACAGTAACGAAAGATGTGAGTGCAAAGATTTTGCAAACGCAAGTTACACATACCCTGGGGGCTAAGCCCCCCCTGTCTTTCAATCCTAGTGACGTCCCTGGTTATATGTAAAGAGATAACATAGGCACAAGCTAATTATTGCTAACTAAAATGCTAGTTAACTTTAGTAATTAAACTTAAACAGCTAATGTGAGTCGAAACTGCCTGCAAGCTTCTCCTGACTATATGGTAATTTCTCTACTGTGCGACAGAAAGTCACGTGGATATGACACAATCATTAGCCTATTTTTACAAAAACCGTCTGCTACGGAGCCATAACGTGAGATACAAGGTAATGGAACCTTTTATATATTGTTGTGTTTCTTTAGAAATAAACAATGGACAAATAGAGTCTTTAAACGCTTCAGATGTAAAGTTATTTGCTATCAAAGTGATGCCAAAATGAATGGGAGTCAATGGAATGCTAACGGCAGGTGACGGCTTGTTATCCTAAGAGTCTCCCCATAGGAGGTATGCTTTCCGGATGAATGCTTACCCCTTTGGTATCTACGGCGTAGATTTAATGAACGACGATAAATTGGGCATGGGCTGCCCCCTACACTGCCTTTTTTAAATCCTGTCCCATCTTTTTAACAAACTATGATAGTTTCCTTTCTATATTATTTTGTATTTTGTCTTTAAAGCTGGTCTTTGTGTTTTTACTGTGTTCTTTTTATGTTTTCTTGACTTTGATTGTACAGCACTTTGGTATCAGTGTTTTTACTGTGTTCAGTGGGCTACGGCAAAGGGTGGGGTGCATAGCTGTAAGGTAGAGCGTAGGGTGTGGCATAGGGTAGGGCGTAGGGTCCTTATCTACGCGTACCTACGCATGTAGCTACGCATGTAGCTACGCATGTAGCTACGGTGTAACGCAGGACCATAAATTGGGCATGGGCTAGCCCCATACACTGCCTGTTTTTAAATCCCATCTTAAAACACATCTATATTTTCAGGTTTTTAACAAACTGTGATAGTTGCCTTTCTATATTATTTTTTATTTTATTTTAAACTGGTCTTTGTGTTTTTACTGTGTTCTTTTTATGTTTCTTGTCTTTGATTGTACAGCACTTTGGTATTTTATGTGCTTAATGAATACATTTGGATTGGATTACATAATGCATCTGGCAAATGCCCTTGTGTTTTTTTAAAATCTCAGAAAGACTCAGATTTTACATCCTTTTCTCACATATTATTATAAACTGATCTCAATGGTAAAAACCATTGCCCTGCTCCTTTAATTGATGATAAAAGTAATCATTACATTGTTTTACCCTGGGGTATTTCACCACTGACCTGGCACGGCTACAGAGGACACGGCCTCCGGCTGGCACAGTGTGTCCACCTTCACATGCTGAAAGGCTTTGTTGGGGGCCGACTGGAGGTGCCTGGAAACAGAAGGGAGGGTGAGAGAGCACACACAAGCACATGCATGCACACTGCACAGCCGCTCACAAATTCCCGCGAGCACACATGGCCTCCAACCGCTTAGCACGGCCCCTAGCCTTTACTGCGGTGAGTTGAAATATTAATGGTATTGGGATGCTGTGAGCAGTGGAGCAGAAACTCAGATCAGCAGGCAGCTACATCAGCAACCTCCCCCCATGCCCAGCAACCAGCGCCATCGCTAAATCATAATGACCTGATGCAACTCAAGTGCTTCAGCAACTCTGGACTGTGTGAGTGGCTGAAGAATGCTAATTAAATGTGGACAGAGGAATTCTTCCAACAGGCTCACGGCGGTAATGGAAGAAAAGTGAGCGCTCTCTTTATTTGGCAATCACCTATCGATGAAAAGAAAGGCAGGAAGAAACGGCATGCTCAGCTCCAAAGAACTTTCAGGAGGAGCCAGAGTGCTGACTCATGGGGATTTTTCAGAAACAAAATGAATGTCCACACTCAATGGAGCAAAAGTTCTATTACTGGGGATTTATATCACCATTCATTCTGTGAACTCTACTAAAAATAGGTTTCAAGATCCGTAATGCTGTTTACGCCCAATTCCTACCCTACCTATGTCATGTTACTTTAAATAGTAACATCAAGCAATTTTTGCTGCTTTTAAGGTGGCAGGTGTGAAAAGTAGTCATTCTCAACACCGAATGTTTACAATGTCTGGCTCCGCCCGTGTTCCAGCAAGACTGCGACTTTAACTGCATTAAGGCTTTTCTAACAAGTTTATTGACACAAGTCACACAAAAACAAAAAACCTTAGGTTTTGGCTTAGGCTTAATATTGAAATATTATTTTTAAGGACGTAAAGCCACATGTGATTGAAAACTCACCTCTTCCACTCCTCCTCTCCATCCCAGAACTCGTAGACGACAAAGGATAAACCATCTGGCAGACGCACCGCAGTCACACTGGAGCACAGACAGAGGAGAATGGCAATGAGGGGATAATAGAGGAGGGAAGTGAAGGGTGAGGAAGAGTTATGAGAGAATGGTAAGTGGATCAAGGAGGGAGGAAAGATGCAGAAATACAGTAGATTGATGGCATAAGTGAGGGAAAAGATAGACATAGCAGAAGAAAAAGGTGGGACAAGGAGTAAAAGAGAAGAAAGATGGAGAGGAAGGAGAGGATATGAGGTAGTATTAGAGAGGGGAGGAAACACATGTCATGGCAGGTGAAGATTAAAGACATATTATTTAATAAAAGAAAGAATCCCATGGGCCCACCACCTGTGGGAGGAACTGCTGGGGTCGGGTGCGCTGCTACACGGGTGGCAGTGAAGGTCAGGGGCCTCAACGGACCAGACCCGGGCAGCAGACGCTGGCTCTGGGGACGTGGAACGTCACCTCTCTGTGGGGGAAGGAGCCGGAACTGGTGCGGGAGGTGGAGCGCTACCGGTTAGATCTGGTGGGGCTTACCTCTACGCACAGTCTCGGTTCTGGAACCATACTCCTGGATAGGGGTTGGACTCTTTTCTTCACCGGAGTTGCCCAGGGTGTTAAGCGCCGGGAGGGTGTGGGGATACTCACAAGTCCCCGGCTGAGCGCCGCTACGTTGGAGTTTACCCCGGTGGACGAGAGGGTTGCCTCCCTACGACTGCGGGTTGTGGGGGGGGGGAACTCTGACTGTTGTTTGTGCATATGCACCAAACAAGAGTTCGGAGTATTCGGCCTTCTTGGAGACCTTGACTGGAGTCCTGCATGGGGCTCCAGTGGGGGACTCCATTGTTCTGCTGGGGGACTTCAACGTGCACGTGGGCAATGATGGAGACACATGGAGAGGCGTGATTGGGAGGAACGGCCTCCCTGATCTAAACCAGAGTGGTTGTTTGTTGTTGGACTTCTGTGCTAGTCATGGATTGTCTATAACAAACACCATGTTCAAACATAGGGGATGCTCATAAGTGTACGTGGTACCAGAGCACCCTAGGCCAAAGGTCAATGATCGATTTTATAATCGTTTCATCTGATCTGAGGCCGTATGTTTTGGACACTCGGGTGAAGAGAGGGGCGGAGCTGTCAACTGATCACCATCTGGTGGTGAGTTGGGTCAGGGGGTGGGGGAAGACTCTGGACAGACCTGATAAGCCCAAACGGGTAGTGCGGGTAAATTGGGAAAGTCTGGAGGAGGCCCCTGTCCGACAGACTTTCAACTCACACCTCCGGCGGAGCTTTTTCCGTGCATCCCTGTTGAGGCTGGGGGCATTGAACCCGAGTCGACAATGTTCAAAGTTTCCCTTGCTGAAGCTGCGGCGAGGAGCTGTGGTCTTAGGGTCTTAGGTGCCTCAAGGGGCCGTAACCCACGAACACCGTGGTGGACACCGGTGGTCAGGGAAGCCGTCCGACTGAAGAAGGAGTCTTTCCGGGATATGTTATCTCAGAGGACTCCGGAGGCGGTTGCAGTGTACTGAAGGGCCCGAAGGGCTGCAGCCTCTGCCGTGAAAGAGGCAAAGCAGCGGGTGTGGGAGAAGTTTGGAGAAGACATGGAAAAGGACTTTCGGTTGGCACCAAGGTGCTTCTGGAAAACTGTTCGCCACCTCAGCAGGGGGAAGCGGGGAACCATCCAAGCTGTGTACAGTAAGGATGGGACACTGTTGACCTCAACTGATGAGGTAATAGGGCGGTGGAAGGAGCACTTTGAGGAACTCCTGAATCCGACTAATACGCCCTCTATGTTAGAGGCAGAGCTGGAGGATGATGGGGGATCATTGTCAATTTCCCAGGTGGAAGTCACTGATGTAGTCAAACAACTCCACAGTGGCAAAGCCCCTGGGATTGATGAGATCCGTCCAGAAATGCTCAAGGCTCTGGGTGTGGAGGGGCTGTCCTGGTTGACACGCCTCTTCAACATTGCGTGGAAGTCTGGGACAGTGCCAAAGGAGTGGCAGACCGGGGTGTGTGCCAATTACAGGGGTATCACACTTCTCAGACTCCCTGGTAAAGTCTACTCCAAGGTGCTGGAAAGGAGGGTTCGGCCGATAGTCGAACCTCGGGTTGAAGAGAAACAATGCGGATTCAGTCCTGGTCGTGGAACAATGGACCAGCTCTTCACTCTCGCAAGGATCCTGGAGGGAGCCTGGGAGTATGCCCAACCGGTCTATATGTGTTTTGTGGATCTGGAAAAGGCATATGACCGGGTCCCCCGGGAGATACTGTGGGAGGTGCTGCGGGAGTATGGGGTGAGGGGGTCTCTTCACAGGGCCATCCAATCTCTGTACGACCAAAGTGAGAGCTGTGTCCGGGTTCTTGGCAGTAAGTCGGACTCGTTTCAGGTGAGGGTTGGCCTCCGCCAGGGCTGCGCTTTGTCACCAATCCTGTTTGTAACATTTATGGACAGGATATCGAGGCGTAGTCGGGGTGGGGAGGGGTTGCGGTTTGGTAGGCTGGGGATCTCATCGCTGCTCTTTGCAGATGATGTGGTCCTGATGGCATCATCGGCCTGCGACCTTCAGCACTCACTGGATCGGTTCGCAGCCGAGAGTGAAGCAGTTGGGATGAGGATCAGCACCTCTAAATCTGAGGCCATGGTTCTCAGCAGGAAACCGATGGAGTGCCTACTCCAGGTAGGGAATGAGTCCTTACCCCAGTGAGGGGACAATGGAGCGGGAGATTGGTCGGAGAATCGGTGCAGCGGGTGCGGTATTACATTCAATCTATCGCACCGTTGTAACGAAAAGAGAGCTGAGCCAGAAGGCAAAGCTCTCGATCTACCGGTCAGTGTTCGTTCCTACCCTCACCTATGGTCATGAAGGCTGGGTCATGACCGAAAGAACGAGTTCCAGGGTACAAGCGGCTGAAATGGGTTTCCTCAGGAGGGTGGCTGGCGTCTCCCTTAGAGATAGGGTGAGAAGCTCAGTCATCTGTGAGGAGCTCGAGTAGAGCCGCTGCTCCTTCGGCGTCGAAAAGGAGCCAGTTGAGGTGGTTCGGGCATCTGGTAAGGATGCCCCCCTGGGCGCCTCCCTAGGGAGG
Source organism: Perca flavescens (assembly GCF_004354835.1). Classification (NCBI taxonomy): domain Eukaryota; kingdom Metazoa; phylum Chordata; class Actinopteri; order Perciformes; family Percidae; genus Perca; species Perca flavescens. The sequence goes on along the minus strand of NC_041338.1, from coordinate 7,578,777 downwards.
TGTTCCAGGCACGTCCAGCTGGGAGGAGGCCTCGGGAAGACCCAGGACTAGGTGGAGGGATTATATCTCCAACCTGGCCTGGGAACGCCGATCCCCAGTCAGAGCTGGTTAATGTTGCTCGGGAAAGGGAAGTTTGGGGTCCCCTGCTGGAGCTGCTCCCCCCGCGACCCGATACCGGATAAGCGGACGAAGATGGATGGATGGATGGAAAAAAAAGAAACATTCACACAATAATAGTTTGGATTGGAAAAAAGATTGGTTCCTCATCCTGCACAATATTGATGCCACAGCACATAAACACCACACTGAGTGCTTGAAGATTGCATCCCATCTATAAAAAGGAAACTTGTAGTAATACCACGGAACAATGTGTGACCAGGTCAGTGCAAATGGGGGAAGTTGGACGTTATTGGCCGATTGTATAAGACACTTTAAATGGTAAATTTTTCTGTAATGAACAGCAACTCCATATTGCCTCAAGAAGAGAATTAATGTGTTGAAGTAGGCTATGGGTTCAACAAGGCGCTGGACATAATCCACAGGGAACCTTTGTCCATGTTCACTTTTCACTTCACTTCACTTTTTACAGCAGGCTGCTGCATTTATGGGCTGTACGGATAAACTGGAACCACTGTCATGTTGGAACAATCTTGACACATTGCTAAAGTTTGTTATCGATGCTGAAAATGTCCATTTGACAAGCTTTAGTGCGTAACTTTTACATTACATTACATCTCATAAATCAACGTCCATGAAGGTGCAGGAAATAAAACCTCACATCTAAACCACACAGTTGCGTTTTTTTTTTTTATTATTTCAGGGGGAATTTTAGGCCTTTATTTTTTATAGGACAGCTGAAAACAAAGAAGAGACGAGAGAGAGGGAATGACATGTGAGTGTATGTGAATATATTTGTGTGAAGAGTATGTATGTGTATGTATATATGTATGTATATGTGTATATGTATATGTGTGTACGTATAACTGTCGATCTGTATATGGATTGTACATTCAAACACCAAATTGTATATTACATGGGAGTGTTCCACAGTACTAAGGGTCAGGAAGGGAAGTTAAACATGTTTTGTTTACTTTTGATATGTCTGAAATAAATGTATTCATTAATTTATTGATTGATTCATTTACACGCCGCAAAGGGCCGCAGGTCTAAGTCAAACCCGCGGCCACTACGTCGAGGAGTAAACCTCTATATATGGGCGTGCGCTCTACCAGGTGAGCTACCCAGGCGGTCGCGGTTTTAAACACATTGTAAAATGGTTGCAGTTTGGTTATGTTTTGGCACAAAAACTACTTAGTTCCGTTTAGAAAAAGCTGTGGTTTGTGTTAAAATCAGACGTTACTTCACTTCTGGTTAGGCACAGGAAGCGGAAAATGACGTAGCTCCATTTGTTCAGTAAAATTAAAAAATAAATCGCTAGTCTTCAACCCCGGTCTCTTGGGTTTGTTTGACCCATCCCTCCTTATGTGGAAATGTGGCACTGTTATACTTCATCAGCTTACTTTCTGCTTCGCTCCCGTCGTTACTAATACGTATATTTTTATTGTTATGACTGACCTTATTGGACTTCGAGGGATATTCACTGTTTTATCTGTGTCCACCACCTCATACGTACTTTGTTCCATAAAGTTGCCTTAGATTTGTTTGTTCCTTTGTCTTCATGATGAACAGTAGTTTTAGACAGGAGACTGACTATGCAACAGATGCAGTATTCAGGCTACAGATAACACACAAATCATCTCCATTCAACTTATTACGAAACTTCTAAAAAAAACTATTGGTTGCACCATTGATAACTTACAGTTAGGAAGTGAACACTAGGAAGTGAATCATTCATTTTGTGTTCTACTTAATTTAGATCTATTTGTAGAGATTTGCTTTGAGTTTGACATTAAAGAGTAATATTTTCTGTGATAGAAAACCCCCAAATACATCAACTATGAATCAATGCTGTTAAATGAAATAAAAAGTCCAGTTTAGTGTTTAATCTTAAAGCTGCTATTATCAACATTTTTATTTTAACAACGGATCACATGACAACTTGTATCTAAAAGGGATTGCTAGTAGTGACGAGCCCACAGATCATTATCACCCGACTCTGCGTCCTTCTTAACACTATTGAGCGTTTTTGCATCTTTTAGTTAATTATTTTGGGTTTACTGCCAGCAACTTGACAGTGTTTCTTCTGTCTCACTACTCTCAGGGGGCTCGCACACTTGGAAAAAACACTGTTTTTTCTGTTTTAACCGAACCCTGGAGTGTTTCGTTGGATAGTCTGGTTCGTTTATGGTGGTCACTGGTGTTATAACTGTTCATCATGCCCACTGCTATTATTATTATGAATCATATTTCGGTATATCTGTATCTATTTTGTCTCTTTGGCTTTTGACAGCTAAGATGGCTAGGACTAGTAGCAGCTAATGTTGCTAGAGGTTTGTGTGTGGCGCTGTTATCATTTTAGATTGAATTGTAGTAGGACTCAACTGATCCGAGTTAAAGATACTAGAGACCCGCGATTCATGAGTTAATTTAAAGAGTCGGGCGAAAGATCCGAGTGAGTCACGACTCAAACAGGTTTAGTAGGCAGAAGCCTGGTGGGACTCGTGGGAGACAACGAGTTGCATCAGTAAATAGGCTGGAAAGGCTGTTTTATTCACTTTAAACATCAGAAGTGATTATTTTCTCTAATAAAGATGATGCTGCGTCATTAGCATCATTAGCAGTAATGAAGTTACTTAGCATGTTTGGTAGCTTGATGGATAGTTAATTAGCTAACTTGCTAATTCCACCCACCGTGCTTTCATGCTACACACTGGTTAGGCTATAGAAAATTAGCCGAACACAGTCACTCATCTGGCAAGAGCGTTGAGCTTTTCTACGCTATGACAAGAGTGTGTGAATGAAACATTAAGGTGTTAAACTTTTAGTGGCCGGTGTCACTACCCGATGTGAGTTGAGTGCAGATGTGAGTTGCGCATGCGTCACTTTGCGACAGACCTGTTTTGCTGTTAGCCACAGAATAATGAGATAGGTACATTACATAGCAGTAATTTATTATTTAGCGTAAGGCATCACATTTTCACAGCATGATCCCTGATGTCAGTTCTAGATTAGAGGCTGAAGTAGCCTACAAGAACCTGCTGCTTCTGTAATGTCAATACAATAAAAATGGACATACATAATGAAGCTCGTTCACTGCTGGCTACAAGTTAGCAATCAAACACAACAAAGGCTGTCACTTGAATGGCGTTTTGAGCTAATTTTAGCAATTAAACAATCATAGATAGCTAAAACGTTTTATTTATCCCTTGGCGTTATACCGTAAACCGTTTAAATCTGAGTATGCGCAACTCACATCTGCACTCGACTCACATCGGGTAGTGACAGCCGGCTGGCTAGCTAATTAGTTAGCTTGCTTGCTAGAAGGCTTAGTTCTCAGTTCAGCATCACCTGTATTAGAGAAAATTGCTCGCCTTCTTCTAAAATATTAGAAACACCAACCAGAACTAGACAACCCAAGACAGCATCAATTTGGTGTTGCTCCAATATTCCTGAGACACCGTGCAGATAAAGTGCAGTGTGAATGCCAACTGAACCTTCAAAACTCAAATTACTTCAAACTTAATGAAAAACGTGAATGTGCCATATGGAGTTGTTGTTTACCTCTGTCTTTGCCCCTCTTGCAGACCTTTTATTCCAAAATACAGACTGGTGGGTCTAATAATAAAAATAAATAGAAATGCAGTAGAGCCAGAACCTTGAAGTCTTGCCAAGGGCATATGCACGGTATGACTATACAGTCAGCATATTGAGTCTGGGATTTGGAGAAATCTCTCTGGATATTAGACTGCAGCCTTAGGTTCTGAGTGGGAAGCACAGGAGATTTAAAATACATGTTTTGTATATCAGACTATATTACAGGTACAATGCTATATGCATTGGGTATGCCGCATGATATTAGAATCTCGCTGATCCAAACCACCTGGGAGTTACAGCAGTTTTTTCTTCAGTGGAACATTTTGTGTGTGTGTGTGTGTGTGTGTGTGTGTGTGTGTGTTTGTGTGTGCGTGTGTGTGTGCAAGTGTGTGTCTATGTGCAGGAACACCAGAGAATACTGATACAATCCACGACCAGAGAAGGGAATATTTGAGGTAGTATATGATGAAGTGAGGAAAATAGTAAGGTCTCCCCGACACTGAAAATCGAGCAAATATAAAGCAGAGCAGTGGTGAGACTTACTGAAAGCAGTCTCTCTGAGTGGAGACGTTCTTCAGGTACTGCTTCAGAGCCTCGCAAAAGTCGGCGAGCTTCTTCTGTGAAACCACCATCTCCTGACGAATCAGCAGCAAGGACTGCAGAGGAGGAGAGACATGGGGAGGTCAATTTTGGGATTAAATTTTTTTTATATGAGTGTAAGCCATTGCGTTTGTAAAAGCAGACAGATATAAATACAAACACATACAACATTCTGTATTTACTTGACTTTTTAATTGACTTTTTGTTTGTCTTCATTGGCTGACATTTCTTATTTTATCTGAATACAGCATAAACAATCTGCTTGAAAATATAGGAAATATTGGATAGGAGGACAACACAATGTTCTTCTACTAAATAAAACATCACATTCATTTTTAATTACACTTGTTTTCATGTTAAACAAATTGTACGTGATATCCGAATACAACACACATTTTCTATAGGCTCAGTCTGTCAACAATTCCAGTGCTGGTTCCATGGTATAGAGCGCATCGCGTCATACACTAAAAGCCACGCCCACCGAAGGGGAAAACCACCATAGAAATAAAATAGATAGAAAGGCCATTGGACTGTTTCCCGTGGTCATTTGACACAACACAAAATGCAATTGTTGTTAGGTTTCATGGTGACAATACGTGTCAATGGTCGCAGCTCACTGGAAGGAGAGCCGCCCGACGCAGCTCGGGAGATGTTCTTGGAGTTGCGGGGAGTGTCTCTTAATACATGCATGGGAGTGAGGAGGAACAGTTAGACCCAGCGGCAGTGGATCAGCGGACCGCTAAGGTTACACCCAGCCTGCTGTTCAGCTCATTCTCTGTAACCGATGCAAAAGCCCGGCGGAACCAGCCAGCTGGTGAACAACTTGTTGGCTAACGTAAGCTTGCTAACTCCGCCGTACCCCCTTTACCACATTGTTTCCAGAAAACGAATAAAGCTGTCACTCGTGGCGATAACAGTGTGCTTTGTGTGGATGAAGCACAAAGTTAACTGACTCATGTAGCGGCTGGCTCTCTGCCTCGTAACATTACTACTCCACTGCTGTTTGTCTGACACACCAACCCGATTATCGGCCATCGGACAGTCTGGCGAGGTCAGTGACTCAAGTCTGTTCGGTGTGTTCCGTGCCGTCATCAGTTGGAGGAGCCGTTGGCCTTCATTTGGGCCGATTTGACTTGTTGAAATGTCGGGCTCAATGACCAATCTGATTGGTGGAGTGCTAAGCCGGAAATGACGAGCGGGATGAGTGTGACTAGAGGCTCTCAAAATCTGACGAAAATCTTTTAAACTGACCTTCGTCGATCTGAAGTGAAGACAGATTCAGCAACTGCACGGCCTATTTCTCGCTTGAAATGTTTTCAGAAACACGTTTCGTTGAACTATTTTCGTAAAATATGAGATCGTATTCTGAACAAGCTGTCATGATGGTCTGGCTTTGAAACTCAGGAGAAGCCAGACCCACGTGACACGTTTGTCCAATCAACTGCTGGCTTAAATTTTTTGGGCGACAATACAGATTAGCGCCGCCTGCTGTTATGGAGACATATTATGTCTTGCGCACGTGCAGAACGTACGCTCAAGTCGACATCGCTTCGGTGTGTTCCGAGCCACTTCTTTGACCAACTCGGGGTGGCAGTCTGTCCGACTTCCTTTTCTGCTGAAAGTCGGCCGTCGGGTTGGTGTGTCAGAGCCTTAACTCGCCAGAAGTCGGCTTATACTGAAGTTTAACGTTGCCATGGCAATGGTACACATAAAAATGGCTGCTGCTCTGACCATTCTGCTACATTGATTTGAATGGAAATGGCCTTTCTATCCATTTTATTTCTATGAAAACAACTCTCCGCTCTCCATTGACTTGTATTGTGTGAAGGTGTCTCCTCGTCAATTTTTTCAGTTTTTTCCCCCTGAAAGCTCTGATTAAATGTGAATTTATGTTTACATACACCTCTTTTTATATATATTTTTTTACTGTAATGAATATGTTATTTTATTGTTTGTATGAAGTCTGTTTTTTATTTATACCTCCATAATAATTGACACTTGATGTGTATGTGCTATCCAGGTTTACCTGATTCTTTTTATAATACGTAAAAAAATTCTGCTGATTACTCACATCTGTATTCACTTTAGAATAGAAAAATAGAAATTTGAAGCAGGATGTTTTTTTACATCCAATCACAGTAATAATGTTAACACATAAATCAGACAATGCACAGGCAGTGTCCTCTTTATCTGAGACCGAGACAAGCGCTTCGATTCTGAGACGGGAGCTTCCAAAAGTGGTCTCGAGACTCGAAACTGAGACTGATCTCGAGGACTATAAACACTGATCACAGCAGCTTTATGATAGCATCTGCAGTTAGCAGGGGCTTTGTGATACAGCTGCAAATCTGCTATTCATCTGTGACTGGGTGTTATTCATCCCCTACAGCTATCAAGCAATTTCTCTGATGTTGAATTGCAACGGGAGGGGCATGAGGCAGTCCCCTGCAGTTAAAAGCAAGATGTTCATAATCTCACACAGCCTATAGAAATGTTTTGATGGACGCCTCCTGGGGACCCAGCAGTCGAAGATGCCTCAGACATCCAGTGACCTTTATGTGTTTGTGTGTGTGAGACAGAGATTGGACAGATCTTTAGCTGCAACACGTCTCTATTTGTTTTCTGTACAGTAACTCCCTTCACAGTTGCACATTTGTGCATCTGCGTGCATGTTTCTGTGTGCAAGTGGTTGACGTTGTGCTGTACTATTTGAGCCGGCAGGATCATTTGCAATTATTTGCACACATCCGATCTACAACAAGAACAACCAGAGGAGTGCTGCTGCATTGACTTTGATCAAATACGATTAGCTGCTATCTTCAGGTTCTTATGTGCCATTGTTACTGTAGCGCACTACAGTACCATTAATAATTAATCCACTATGACCTACATAACTCCAGCAGTGTCTCACTGAGACTTCCCAATACACATTCACGCACACTTATACACTCAAATATCACATGTACACGCATACTTATACTTATATACACACACTGTGTATAACTAATCTAATCCTCTACCCCTCTAGATGAGATTATTCTGTTAGATATGAATTTATAATGTTCAATGCTTTCCTGACGTTGACTTTTAACTGTAATTATTTAGTCGTGCAACAGAAAACTCAGATTGGACAGATAGTGTAGCTAGCTGTCTGGATTTACTCTGCAGAGATCTGAGGAGCATTTAACCATAGCCCTCATATATCCACCGGAGTTTATTATTACAACACAAAGAAAGCTGAAGGTAAAGGAAAAGGAAATCCGGAAGTGGAACGTCGTGGATATAGACTAGTACTTTTCCAACTCTTCTATCCTTGCTCCCAGTCTTCTCCTCCTCCTCCTCCCTGTGCTTCTCTCTCTCTCTCTCTCTCTCTCTCTCTCTCACTGTCCTCATTCTGGCTCTCCTCTAGAATAAAGATGTGATTAACTTCTATTTATCGGTATGGAAACCACTGCTGTCTCTGGATACCCCGTTGGTTACCACCGTTGGCTGTTTTTCACCATTGCCTGGTTCTGTTTCAATCTTCCACTCTTTGTCCCTGAAAAATAGGACTTAATAATCTTTAAGATACTGGCAGTGACTGCCCACACAGGAAGTGTCGCTGATCATATCAGATCATGCAGCTGTTGTGTAACTGGATATAGCCTGTTGTAAAAAATCCTAATAAGACAGCCCTGTATATTTAGCAGATCTTAGCTACAGCATTTGCAGCTTGTTTACATGCAGCTCTAAGTATTCAACACATCTGCAACCACTTGGGCGTAAATGTGTATCTGTCACTTTGATTGTCTGTTTTATTGGCATGTAATAACTGTTTATCTCTTGACATCACTGTTTATCTGCTTCCATTAACTTAAATTGGTGTCACAAGGCAACATCATTACTGCAACATTAAGCTGCAAGAATAAACACCTGGTTGTTTGTCCGTGACGATCCATGTTGTACACGTGTGTGTGTGTGTGTGTGTGTGTGTGTGTGTGTATGCGAGTTATGAGGTAGTGTCTACATGGGAATGTATTGTATGTGTGAAGCACCCATAAAAGTGATAGAACCTGGCTTATAACCACTGTAAAGACTACCTTAAGACTTGAACACATAAACACACACACACACACACACACACACACACACACACACACACACACACACACACACACACACACACACACAATACACACAGACATCCTACTATCTCAATTAGAAACACTACATTGCCCAACAGCCTCTGTTAATCTAACCACTACCACACCATTAACCAGCCTACCCCCCTGACCAAATCAATATGATTACATGTACTCCCCTCCAACACTGTGGACCTGCACAGGTGAAAACTCAGGATCCTCCAGCTCTGTTTATTTATCTGTCTTAACGGTCAGCACCAAAGCTACATCCATGACGGTAACAAGCCACATGACCTTTGCTTACAGCCCAGTAGAGATGACACGGTGAGGACATTTTCACACTGGTTAATAAACTCATTACTAGTGTTACCGGATACATATAACAACAAATAAAAAGTTATGAATCTGTGTCTGCGTGTTTTTGTTCTTCTGAGGCCAGGGTAAAATGGGAGTGCCGCAGTTATTATTATTATAATTCTTTTTTAAAGATGATTTTTTTGGCCATTTTAGACATTTATTTTTAAAGGATAATTAAGGACATGAAAGGGGAGAGAGAGGGGACTACTGTTTATAATTGTAGTGTCCGTCATCCGACTAAGTATTGATAACAGGCTTAGTATTTATTTTACAGATTCAAGTTTTTTATTTAGTTGCTAGTATGCAAGGAAGACACGGAGGATTTAAAAAAACACGATGGACTCTTCAGAAGAGGTAATTATCTTCACTCGAGCTTCTGTGCGGGAAAGTCACGGGACGACACAATCTTCTAAACATAGCCTTAATGAGAAATACAGAGAGAGTTGTGTGGAGCTGATAGTCTTTATTAGCTTTGTAGCAACTCATTTGGCTCATCAAATCTTTATCATCAGAACAAATGCATTGTGATCACTAGATTAAATAGATATAAGACGTGTAAAGTTAAAGTGGTGGGTATATGTTTAAATGCAGTAAAATTAATTAAAACGTGATGATATTAAACAGTGCAAGGGTGTGTGCGTTGGGATTTTCCCCCAAAGACCCACCAGTTTTGAAATATACCCAGACTCCTGTCAGAGGTATGCAGCTCATTACTTTATATTGTTGAAGAACTGCCTTGTGCTTTCAATATATATGATATAATGGCTGTGCTCCGCCAGCTTTTGTTCATGAGCGTGAATGTATGTTGTCAGCAGGAACATATATCATGGTGCTTCTTCTTGCACCTATAGAGCCATAAAATGAATGTATGCAGTGTGTGTGTGTGTGTGTGTTTATAGGGAACTATTGACTCTACAAGTCTGTTTGATTGGACAAACGACTATCACCATGTCATAAAGATTCATGGAGCCTTGTTCTTAGGGTTGTATTAATATTATTGATTTCTTTCTTTTCCTGAGCTACATCAGCAATCTTCCACCATGTTTTTTTCTATCTTCTGCTAATGCTTCAAAGAGCCTGAGTCCTGTCAACATTGTCACATCATGCTGTTGACTTCACAAAAATAAGCATAGTGTTTACTTATACTGACTTTTTCATGATATGATATTACAATTCTTCACGCTAAAGATGCTCAAACTTCCATTTCATTGTGACTTTAAAGAAACTGGAAAGTAATATCTCAGACCCTAATGAAGGCAACATAACTGAAAACAGGTGGGGAATAAAGCATATATTAAACCAGAGGTGCAAAGATTAATCGATTAATCGATTAGTTGTCAACTATTAAATTAATTGGCAACTATTTTGATAAACGATTAATCAGTTTGAGTCATTTTTTATAAAAAAAGAAAGATTTCTCTGATTCCAGCTTGTTAAATGTGAATATGTTCTAGTTCCTTCTCTCCTTTGTGACAGTAAACTGAATATCTTTGAGTCGTGGACAAAACAAGACATTTGAGGACGTGATATTGGGCTTTGGGAAACACTGATCCACATTTTTCACCATGTTTTGACATTTTATAGACCAAACAACTAATTGATTAATCGAGAAAAATAATCGACGGATTAATCGACTATGAAAATAATCGTTAGTTGCAGCCCTATATTAAACTATATGAAGCCTTAGCGCAAGTTCAAGCAGGAAGACGAGGTCAGCCTATTACGTCATCACACTGAGGCTCCGCCTATCAACTGTTAACAGATGATTTCATTGGGTTCTGTGCTTGGGCTTTCCTATCATCCAATGGTCATCTACTCTGAAGAATATCCAAACCACCCCACCTGTTTTTTCTCTATCTGCTGTCATTGCAGTCATGGTGCTTTGCAGCTTCGCCCCTCTCCTACTCTATATCCACAACGTTCCACTTCTGGGATTGTCACTCTTTTCGGCCAGATTACCGTTACCTTCCGCTATCTTTGTGTTATAATTCTAAACTCCATGGAAAATCCAGACAGCTAGCTAGACTATCTGTCCAATCTGAGTTTTCTGTTGCACAACTTAAACAACTCTTGAACGTACACGTTCCACCAAAATAAGTTCCTTCCCGAGGCTATTTTGCAGCGGCATTACGATTGTGATTGGTTTAACGAAATGCCAATAAACCAGAGCACGTTTCTCTCCCATCCCGGAATGCTGTGTGGACTAGCTAGACCTTCCTCTGCAGCTCTTTGGAGGAGGGTCTGGCAAATCAAGACTATTTCATTATAATTGTATCCATGAGTAGCACACTTATAGAATGTATGACTATTTTGGTCATGGGTTTCATACAACTTCTGTAATAAAACATCTAAAAGCAAAAAATCTATCAGATGGGGGAACCTGGGGCAAAATCTTATCAGAGGGAGGTTCGTGGTCTAATTTGTGTCGGTTTAGGGGTCCTTCCTGTGAAAAAATTGGGGAACCACTGCTCTATACTACAGCGCATTTCAAGCAGCACCAGTGGTATAAAACGGTACACACTTCCTGTCTCCTTAATGGGCCTCGTTTGAAAGTGTAGTGAACGTCGTGTGGATGGATAAAAAATTATATTATTTGTATATTTGTATAATTTATTAATATTTTCTGTTTCAAAGGTTAGATATTTACACAGCTAAAAGACATATTTAGCCTCATAGAGATTAGTTTTGTTAGGGCATTCACCAACGTGAACTAAAACAAAATCAGGTCTCAAACATAGTTAATTTTCTCCTGATGTGTCCGTCTGGAAAATGCCATTTTAGTGTCAGAATGTTTAGGAGATATGTGACTTGTGAAGAATGGCTCCAATATTTACAATGGGGTGAAAAAATTGCTTATAATCTGTGTTCACTTCTCCCATTGGAATCAATACACTCAGGAGCTGCCGCTACTCTCCTAAATGACTCAGACACAGGAAACAATTCTGAGTAGACAGTAGATATAGACAGTAAAATAAATGGACAATGTGACGCCGTACATCTCCACGGAGACCAGTGAAGTCTATTAGAATCACCTTTCCGGTGATGGCTGAGCGTTTTTCTGCACAGCCTCCAACTGAGCTTGAAGACGTAGATGTGAATTGAGATACCTGTCTGAAAGTTGTAAGTCTTCTGGTAGCTGTGCCAAGAGAAATCTCAATCATTCCCAATCTTCCAGAGAATCGGAGAGCATAGGTAAGGAGATAACATAGGCACAGGCTAAATATTGCTAACTAAAATGCTGTTGTTGTGTTAACATTAATAATTAAACTTAAACAGCTAATGTAAGTAGAAACTGCCTGCAAGCTTCTTCTGTACTGTAATTCCTCTACTATGACAGAATCATTAGTCTAGTTTTACAAAAACGTCTGCTATGGAGCCCTAACGTGAGATACAAGGTAATGGAGGCTTTTATACATTGTTGTGTTTCTTTAGAAATAAACAATGGACAAATAGAATCTTTAAACGCTTCAGATGTAAAGTTATTCGCTGTCAAAGTGGCGCCAAACTGAATGGCAGTCAATAGGATGCTAACGGCGGGTGATGGCTTGATAGCATCAAAATGGCTTCATAGGAGCTACGCTTTGTGGACGCTCCATTATCCAGCGGTCTGCCAGGGACAATTTTTGCTTATTTGCTCATCATCCACCATATGTACAATGTTTGTGTTTGTAGCATCCTTTAAATGGCTGATGGCACTGTGAAAAATTAATGCGGTCTATGTGTCCATGTGTGTCTCACGCAGAGTCATTTTTGATACAACCTCTGGGGGCGCCAAAGTCAGAAATTTCACAATTGGTGGGTCAGACCATCAAATACTTGATGTACTATAGTAGGACACATACTGACGTATACTGGCAAATGTGAGAGAGCTGAAAGTTAAATGTAAATAATTTTAATACGGTCATGCTCTCTCTCTCTCTCTCTCTCTCTCTCTCTCTCTCTCTCTCTCTCTCTCTCTCTCTCTCTCATTGGCCTGAATGTCAGGTGAACAATATTGCCAAAGCGGTAAGGATAATACAATTTAATTATGATATGGGAAAACAAATACAATTTATTGAGTAAACTAAAACAAATAAATATATAAAAATTAAAAAAGTTGGAAAAAAAAAAACATCTGTGTTTTTGTGTATGTGTCATAGGTCTACTGTATATCTTTCTCGCTCGTTCTCCCTCTCACATCTTTATGTAAATCCCAGAGTGAGGCTTTGAACTGACAACTGTATAAAATTTGCAGAGGTCATCACCATCTATTAAGGACACATACTATACTTTATGCTAAACGTGTGTGTGATGTTATCCCACTGGGTGGGGATGTTATCCCACTGGGTATGACAAAGGGAGTAACAGAAAGATGTGTGAGTATGTGTAGAGAAGGGGGGATATCACTCTAGCGTTACCATGGGAACTGGGAAATACCACATTCAGGTCTTCTTCTCACACCTTCTCTCATTCTCGACACTTCCCCTTTCTGTGTATTTCCTATTAGGCCTTCCCTACACACTTCCTCTTCATTGCTCCGGTTCTTGTTTTTGACATCTCAAGGCTCTACAGCTTTTTCTCCTACAATCTCCCACTGTCCTTACATTTTCCTCCTTATTCACCGTCACAGTCTCTCTTTCCTATCCTCACTCCTCCTCCCTCTCTTGACACCCTCCTTCTTGCTCTGTGCTCAAGGAACCCCTTTATTAATTCAGGGAGAATTTGCATATTTCTCCTTGGGCTGCAATAACAGATGTATAACTACAGTATGGTTTACAGAGCCTCGACCTGCTGACTGCAGCAGTAGGAGGAGGAGGAGAAGAAGAAGAAGAAGAAGAATAAGAAGAAGAAATCTATCAAATAAAGTAGGACGCTATGTGTGCGTGTGTGTGTGTGTGTGTGTGTGTGTGTGTCTATCTTTGGGGGGAAGGAAACCTGCACGTCCCAGGCAGTCACCACACACAGAATGCTTTACAGCAGTGGCCAGTACACTTTTTCCTGCTTCCAACGTCACATGATTGCTGGATATACCAAACTAACTTTTCTTTACTTTCCTGGAGCACAAGCAGATTGCATACAGGAACATCGCAACTGTTGTGTAAAATTGCCTCTAACTTTCACCACTTATTACCTAACTTATTACCTTAATACCGCCGTTTAAAAAAAGCAAATTATAAGCCTATTACCAGGGTACCGCCTATAGTCCCGCCAACACAATTTGACTGACAAGGGATATTTGTGAAGTGCCACGCAGACACAGTAATCAGCTGTTAGCATTCACAAACCACAAACAAAAGCAACAACAAAGCAAATGTAATGTCATTTGAACCTCCAGTTACAGCAGTAAATGGTAATTGGTAATGGAACCAGACTAAGGTTGTAGTGTGCAGCTCCCTGATGTTATCATGTGTATTAAAATTCCATCTCTGAGATTACTGCTGCAATTATAAATGGGCCAATTTGCCAGGTTAAATTAAGGTGAATGGCTGCACTGAACACTTTCATAATGTACTAATGCGCTGCGGGAATGCAGGTCCGCTCATTCATATTTTGCCTGATAAAACAAGTCTCACTGCTATTTATAGGGCAATTACAGTAAGATGAATTCTTTACCTGCACAAATCAATTACATACAAAATAAACATCCAAAAAGCTTATGGCAACTTGTAAATCAAAATTTGATATGGTCCTCAAAACCTTTTCACCTATCATGTACCCTGCATATTCACATGTTCATCAGTGCTAATTCATTTTTATTCAGTGGTACATAACGGTGTGTATACTCCGTAAGTGCCACACAAGTACTGTACTTAAGTACAAATTTAAGGTACTTGCACAGAGTCTTTTCTTTCCATGCCACTTTCTACTTCTACTCTGCTACATTTCAGAGAGAAATATTGTACTATTTACTCCACTACATTAATCTGAAAGCTTAAGTTACTTTACAAATTAAGACAAAATATATGTAGTTTATAAAATACAATGTTTTATTATAAATTAAACGACCATATAAACGCCTACAAGTCCAGCTGAAAGATTATCCAATTAAACACAGAACTGTTCGGATCGTTTCCAGGTTCTAAAATGTGAGGATTTTTCTGCATCGAGTACTTTTACCTTTAATTCTTTAAGTACATTTTCCTGATGATACATACTTTAACTTACGTAACATTTTCAGGACTAATGCAGGACTTGTACTTACACTTGTACTTGTAACAGAGTATTTTTACAGTGTGGTATTAGTACTTTTACTTAGGTAAAGGATCAAAGTACTTCTTCCACCACTGCCATCGAGTTGGAAACCTCATAAAGAAGACAGAATAGAAATGGCAGCCGCTGCTGATGTCCTGATAATTTAATACAAGCTGAAGTTTCTCCAAGGACAAATCCATTTTTTTATTGCTTCCACCTTCGCTCAATCTTTTAATCTGTCGCTGCCTGACAACACACTGTGCAATGCTGCATGTCTCTCTTTGTCCCAATGATCTTCTTTCTCTCTCACACACATAACTTACATAGCAGCTGCCTGTGAGCTACACTGATGCAACCTGATATCACTGTTCTGTAATGCTCTCTCCTCTGTCTCAATGACTACGTTTACATGCACACCAATATTCCATTATTATTCCGAATATGACAATACTCCCAATTTGATACAGGTCATGAAAACAGCATATTCCAGTTGGATATTACCAATAAGGCCCTTTTCCGAATTTAGCATTTTTATGCCCAGTTTACGGCCTCTACGGACTGTTTATAAGAAGGAGAAAAGCAGCTACTTTTAAACATTATTAAAGACCTTTACATCAACAGTTTTTTTTTTTGGGATATGCGCACACATCACTACGCTGACCTTTTCATGAAGCTGGTTGAAGGAATGAAAGAGGGACGCTGTGTTCACACGCTCCAACAAGTCCGCCACCGCTGGTTAACTGTAAAAAAATTGTATTTTGCACAGCTGCAAGTAAACGGAAATATTTGTGGAATATTCACTTTCATTAACCATGTAAACAGCTTAGTCAGAATACCGGCAAAAAACGAAATATTATGTGCATGTAAACGTAGTCATTGTTGCTATATAACTCACTCTGTATCGTTTCAGACTGTATTACCTTGATTGTTCGTAGGCAAAACACGATGAGCTGACTCCATGTATTTAATATATCACAATTTACTTTCCTATCCCAGATGCATTTTGTTCTCCTCTGCTTTTGAATCCCTCCCAAAATCAATAAATTAATTCTGCTCCTTGCTTTCCCATCTGCCTTCCAAGTCATTCCTTTAATCAATGTTGACATCTCTTGATGAGGGATTGCATTTTTGATGTGGAGCATTTTATGCATCTCATGGCATGTTATATATTTGTGATTATATTTGAGCTCTGAGGAGTTTACTCCTTCATTTCACAGTTTCTTTAGGCAGACAGTACGATTTGAATTTTAAAAAGGAAGTCAAGACGTGAACCAGGTAGTCCTTGTTCGAGAGAACTGGGGTGCAGTTTGGTAGGAGTGAGCAAAACACAGTTTGGACTGATGCTCATAGTACACAATCTCTCTCTGTGACCTTAAAGTGAGATCATTTTTGAATGAAGATATAACACTACAGTATCTTCCTCTTATCGTATCTTCCTTTGGTATGACCGGTAGTGTTTGGTGCTGAATGTTAACTGCAAACCTTAGATAGATATTGCTGTGAACCTGACGTTACTAAGTGTGCTGACTCTTTTCAGCACAGTCAATTAAAGAGAGAAGGGGGGACAGTAAAGGAGTTTAACGAGAGACACACACACACACACACACACACACACACACACACACACACACACACACACAAAACATACACACACACAAACCAACATAGACACATTACATTGTCTTTTGTGTCAGTGTATTTTTTGGTGCAGTCAGAAAAATAATAATGGATCGTCTAATCGAGTGCAGCATTATTTCACTCACATGTACGTGTGGGGCAGGGCTCAATGTGAATGTGAGTCAGAATGTTGATGTTAACTTCAAACTTTAGATAGATATTGCTGTGAAGCTGATGTTACTGAGTTTGCTGAATCTTATCTACTTATGCTGTACTGCAGGGACGTGCACAGGTACGGGCTATTGTTGCCCGGGCAACTGCCCGTTTGCCCTGATTGGCTTAGCTGCCCCTCTGGTGAAAGAGCCTAAATAAACTGTTCTTTCTTTCTCTTCTTTTGCTGTTGTGGCTGCATCAATACGATAATACGACCATTGTTACCAAATTTAAATCAGATTAAATCGCTACATCACCCAATCTTGCCCTCAGCGAAGCCCACTCCCCACTCACGTGACTTTGTTTTCTCACACACGGAGCACCGCATATGAAAGAGGGAAAGCCAAGCCCCTTCTGCCTTCATGTGAGTTTTTAAAGTTATGGAGATTATGACAAATGCCCTGTGAATAGTAACCAAAAAAATCCACTTGAGCTTTGAATAAAGTGCAGCTTCGGCTTGTAACGTTTGCATCACGTTACGCAGCATTGCCTTAGCTATAGTGACGTAAAACGCTACGTTATCAACCAAAGCTAATGACAGCCTATATTGCAGCAGCAGGCTAACGTAGCTACGTTACATCCGTTACATTAGTTTGCGTTCTGTAGAGAAGAGAGAGGCTCAGGGATGGGATGGTTTGGGCCCTTGAATCATGCTAGGTATAAGTTGTTTACAGTCAATATGTTACGTGAGTTAGTGAAAGTGAAAGTTGCCTTATTTGGTTATGAAATGATAAATTTACAATTGGTTAATGAAAGATGTTTGCATTTTAAAAAAAAATGCATAGCTAGTTAGTTTTGTGTGCTTAAGTATGCCCTCACAACAAAGACAAAGACGACTCTGCAATTTTGCAGAGCGGGAATAAAATATTTGATAATGTCAATCCTGCATTACTGATTTAATGTGATGTAGGCCTATTTTATCAGAATAATTTTCTTTAAGTTGGAGTAGGCTAATAACTCATTAAAACAAATGTTTCATTAATAATAAAGACAGTTAATTGTGCCTGTGCCGTGTATAGCATTGTGAATTAGTTATTATTTTATGGATATCAAAAGCTCAGAGCATTTGAGAACCTGGGGATTGAGTAAAATACTTTTACTAGCTGTAGTCATGTAATTGTTTCATCATACTCACCCTGGGTCGGGTTAATTAAGTCTAATGCTAACTTACAACACTAATAACATTACTGTCGCCAAAATACCCCCGCGAATCAAATCCCCTACTTCACCGTTAAATGGTCACCATCAAATTAACACCTCTGCTGGTTAACGATCATACGTGGAGTTGCACATTAAGTGGTTTGGGGTCCTTCTGTAAGTAATTTTGGGGTACAATTTAGTTATAAAGAATTCTACAAGCAGCAATACTAACCCTAACTAAAGGGCCCTGTCCATACACAGTGTCATTTCCACGCTTCCCATTCATTGTCTATGTTAGCAGCCGGGCTATCCCTTGCTGGTAGCATCGCAGCAACTTTCGAGAGGAGGGCGTGGAGTTGCCCGCTCCTCATTTGCAAAACATTGAGGTCCATGCTACTTTATGCAAATCAGGGTTGTTCAGCTTGACTATCTGTATCACGAAAAATAACAAAAATCTCTTGAACTGACTGCTGTTGATCCAAAATGAAGACAGCTTTAGCAACTGCATAGCTATTTTTGTAAAATGAGAGAAAGTTTCCAAGCGAGCCGCCAAGTTGGTCTGTTTTGAAATCTGGGAGTAGACAGCTCACGAGTGAAGCGCTCGCCCAATCCTGTGCAGTCATCGCGGTTGTAGGAAGGTGTGGCCTGTTTTCTTTGCTTGTAACACCTCTCAATGACCACTGGGTCATTGAGAGGTGTCCGGGAAGCGGGGCGATCCCTGCCGTCAAGAAACACCACTATGGGCATGTACCAAAAGTATTTTTGTTGCCTAAAAGTAACTAGTTTTGTCAAAAACGCTTGTTACGTTAAACAAAACAGTCACATGACATGTTTAAACCGCCACCGTGCGGCAGTAAATAGAATAAAAAGTGTCATATGTGTCGTTTGAACTCGACCTACAATGTTGTTGATGTATGAGGATGTGTTGTATCACAGCGCAGTACAACACCGTAAAACAATATGACAGCATACTTAAGAAATGTACTTTAGTAATCAGGATGAATACATCTGCATACTACAGAGTCGTTACTCACAATTCTAGGGTGCTGCTTTTGGTTTAAAGCCGCATTTGAACTTATTAGTATTTTATTCATGCCAAAGAGGTAGAGCTGGGCGATATGGAGAAAATCAAATATCACAATATTCCTGACCAAATACATCAATGTACCCTTTGAGCAGAATGATAACTGCTCAAATAAACAAATAAACTAAATGTCGATAGTGTGGCAAAATTGTAGGGTTGACAATAGGTGCTTTCACAAAATGAGATTTTGGATAAATAATCATCAGTAATGTGGATATAATGACTAAGTGGGTAAAGGCAAATAATAGAACAGCTAGAACATTCTAGTACTGTAATACTTTACTGTAATGTAGCCTTTAAAACCACAAAAAGACAACACATATATCGATAGATATATCGATATATTTTCCAGCTCTACAAAGAGGCAATCAAATCCCTGTCCAAACCTTCCTACCACAACACAGACTAAATACTACGGATAGGAAACTATCAGGAAAGCTTACTTGCTGCAAGGCATAGTGGACAACTGATATTCATTACGTTAACTTGCATTTTGCCTGTGTTTATAAATTCATTATGTCTCCTAGCTTTTCTGCATTCACTGTAGTGAAGACAAACACCAATGGGCTCTGGCTCTCACTTCCTGAGGTTGTTTCCCTCCTCGTCTGAGTAATTCTCTGGTTTTGTTGTTCGCATTTATTCCCTCCGACCTTCTGTCGACTCTCATTCTTGTTAGCTGGGAAAAAATGGGACCCTAGTGTTTTGCTTTATTTTTTTTAAATCTAGATCATAAAATGTGTTATTGTTGCAGATAGAGAGAAAAAAACAAGGTACGGCTTCATTTGGTAAACAAAAATAAATTAACAGGGATTCTCGTCGCAGTTAGGTAAGTAGTCGGTTGGAAAAAAGCCTGCAACAAAATGGTCAATGAAGTCAATTAAAGAGAGAAGGGAGTAAAGGCAATAAAGGAGTTTTAAGAGAGAGCCACACACAGACACACACACTTAAACACACAAACACACACAGGCACACACACAGGCACACACACACACACACACACACCCAGGAACAGATACAGTAAGCAAGCCGTCAGTTTTGCAGGCTAAGTGGACTAAATGTGTTGCAGCAGTAACGGAGGGAGGGAGGGGAGAGAAACAAACAGAAAGAGAGAGAGAGAGAGAGAGAGAGAGAGAGAGAGAGAGAGAGGGTCGTGGTTGATTAATGCACATAGAATCGGTTATTGAATTTACAGAGAAAATCTCCAGCGGCAAGAACACAAACAGCCACCAAGGGATTGGAGCCATTCAGGGAACACCATTCATACATCAAGACAAGAGACACAGAAAAGACCCAGATCTCATTAGAGCCATCTAACCAACAGACCTGTCAGCCATGACTGATTTGGATGATTCTTTTATGACCCATTCACGTGTTTCTTCAGTATATAGGCTATTAATGCAATGGGAATAAGTACTGAATGGAACATTTACAAAGAATCCCTGTAGAAATTCTTACCTATTTTCGTCAGATGTTCTACATTTGCATTTAAACATCAGTACACTATTCATTTGAAGACATAACTGTTGTTATTTTCCAATTTTTCCTTTTTGAAAACAAATCTCATGCTATTCAAAGAGGAGGACGTAGAGCATTTGTTGGGGACTATTTTCAGCAGTGGATTTATTATTGAATTTGGTGTTTTATTAAGTATTTTAGGCAGCAGGATAGTATATGTGGGATTGAGTCAAAATACAGTGGCAAGAAAAAGTATGTGAACCTTTTGGAATTTCATGGTTTTCTGAATAAATTTGTCATAAAATGTGATCTGATTTTCATCTAAGTCCAGGGTATTGACAAACGTAATGTGTCTAAAATAATAAAACAAAATTTTTTTGATCTGTCATGCCTTTATTGAGAACAACCAAAAAAACGTCATAGTGCTTGTGGAAAAAGTATATGGACCCTTGAGCTAATGACCTCAAAAAAGATAATGGAGTCAAGTTTTAGCACACCGGGAGTCTCGTTAAGATAATGAGTTTGGAGGTGTGGACTACAACTACTTTGACTGATAAAAACCCATCAAACTTTTGGAGTTTGCTCCGCACAAGAAGAACACGCTTATGTGAGCCATGCCTCGCCAAAAAGAGCTTTCAGAGGATCTACGATCAAGAATTGTTGACTTACATAAAGCTGGCAAGGGTTACAAAGTTATTTCAAAGACGTTAGAAATTCACCAGCCTACAGTTAGGCAAACAATCTACAAATGGAGACACTTTGGGACTGTTGCTACTCTACCAAGAAGTGGGCGCCCAGTCAAAATGACACCAAGAGCACAAAAAAGACTCATCAGTGAGGTCAAGAAAAAATCCTGAATGACAGCCAAAGATTTGAAGGCATCATTGGAACTGGCTAACATCTCTGTTCATGAGTCTACTAAACGTAAACCATTGAATGAACAGGGTATCTACGGCAGGACACCACGAAGGAAAGCACTGCTTACTAAGAAGAACATTGCTGCACGCCTAAAGTTTGCAAAAGAGCACATTGACACTCCACAGTGGTATTGGCAAAATGTTTGTGGACTGATGAAACTAAGATTTAACTATTTGGAAATACCACACAGCACTACATCTGGCGTAGAAACGGCACGGCATATCATCGTGAAAACATCATCCCAATCGTAAAGTATGGTGGAGGAAACATCATGATTTGGGCCCGCTTTGCTGCATTAGGGCCTGGCCAGCTCGGAATCATTGAGGGGAAGATGAATTCCCAACTATATCAGACAATTCTTCAGGATATTGTGAGAATGTCTTATTGTCAGCTGAAACTGTGTAGAAGGTGGGTGATGCAACAGGACAACGACCCAAAACACTGGAGCAAGTCCACAACAGAATGGCTTCAGAAAAATAAAATCCGCCTGTTGGAGTGGCCAAGTCAGAGCCCAGACCTCAACCCAATAGAGATGCTATGGATTGACTTGAAGAGGGCCATACACAGGAGACATCCAAAGAATATGACAGAGCTAAAGCAGGTCTGCCAGGAAGAATGGGCTAAGATTCCTCCTCAATGAATCTGAGCCACAGTTACAGGAAGCGCCTGGTTGAGGTTATTGCTGCCAAGGGGCCGGGGGTTACGAGATTCCAGGTGTGCTAAAACTTGACTCCATTTAGCTTTTTTGACGTCATTAGCTCAAGGGTTCACATACTTTTTCCACAAGCAGTATGACGTTTTTTTGGTTGTTCTCAATAAAAACATGAAAGATCAAAAAAATGTGTTATTATTTTAGACACATTATGTTTGTCAGTACCCTTGACTTAAATGAAGATCAGATCACATCTTATGACAAATTTATTCAGAAAACAATGAAATTCCAAAAAGGTTCACATATTTTTTCTTGCCACTGTAAACTAGTCTCTGTAAAAAGGCTGTGACACAACAAATGTATACAAGCATATGAAAATTCTGTCCTGGGTTTTAACTTATTAATAATCCAAAGGTAAAATCACAAAAACACTTAAGGTCATAAAAAATCATTAGGATTTAGCAATTTGATGATGCATCTACCTTAATTATCAAAAAGTATCAGGATTGTATCGGTATTGGCGATACTGTCCCTGTATTTACTCGGTATCGGATCAATACCAAATATTGCAGTATCGCACACCACTACTCTATACACGCTACAAGTATTGTTTATTTAAATGGAGCCTGCTGGGTTAGGCGATTTTGGAGCTGTTTCCTGTCAAATAAAAAAATACGACTCTAACAAAAAGGCCTATCTTTGCAGGGATCCTTTTTATGTCAGACGCTTAGAATAGTAATATACCTGTCACCATGCCATTTCATTCTCAATAATTCACTGTGTCATAAATATACAGTAGATATGAATGCTGCCTAAGCTTCAACCTCCTGCAATATTGCCCGTGTTATTCGACACCAAAACATCAATAAGAAAATAATTTCTCATTCATTTGTGTCTTATCCTTCTAAGCTTTGATATACCTGCCTAGTCACATTAAAACTCAAGAGTATAACTGACAACAGACTGCTGGGCTGAGAAATACCTGATAACTTTGTATGTGGTTGAGCTAGTGTGGCTATTTTTGTAAATCATTTCCCTAATAAAAGTACCTTCCTGTGAGAATGGCTTGGATTATTTCAGTGAGATTTGTGCGAGTTGGGGAAAAGTTAGTTTTCTGTACTGTTTAATTTTGCCTTACATTTGCACTATTTAGAATGTATTACTGCATTTTATATATTACTTATCTTTCTTTATCCTATTTGTACATATTACTTATCTTTTTTATCTTTATTAGGGCCAAAGCGCCTGCCCCGTTTCAGCCGCCTGGGTGTGAAAGCTAGCAGTAGCATAACTCGGTGTAGGCAACACGAACGAGTCACATGGGTTTGTTTTCTCCGGCAATCCAAAGCCAGACTGTCATGGCGGCCGTTCAGAATACGATCTCATATTGTACTAAGATAGTTCACTGAAACATGTTTCTGAAAACATTTTAAGCGAGAAATAGGCCGTGCAGTTGCTGAATCTGTCTTCATTTCAGCTCAACAAAGGTCAGTTTAGAAGATTTTCGTCAGATTTTGAGAGACTCTAGTCACCTCATCCTGCTCGCCATTTCCGGGTGAGTCCCGACTGCCCTGCCGGCGACTGAACTCTCGGCTCGTTGGAGATGAACTGCGCCTCGCCTGTAAAGTAGACGAGAGCAGGCGACAGCAGCCGGGGACGGTGACAAAAATCTGCTCTCAAGTCAGACAGTTTCTAGCCGTTTCCAGCAGCCTTCAGCAGGAGTAAGCCAAATTGTTGCTGCTGTTGTTCTGAAAGATATTAAACATTCTGAACTTAGCAGAACCTTTCCTTGTTTGGTTTTTTTCTTCATATTTGCAAAGTTAAGTGATTTAGCATTTAAATATCCATTATTATAAGCTTCAGTCTCAATTTAAAAAAAACGATTAATTGCGATTAATTACAGCAAATTGTGCAATTAATTAGTTAATTTTTTTAATTGATTGACAGCCCTACTTTTATATTATACTTGTTGTACGTGTCCTTATTGCACTGTGGGTCAGAGAGACTTGAAAAGGCTCATTTGGAGATGAATTTAACAATTAAAGCTAACTGAACCATCACGTTCTGCTTCATGAAAGAAAGGTGAGTGGTGGTAAGCTGACGTTTAGAGAAACAGTCCCAATAGGACGATGTGTGAATGGAAAAAAAAGTGAATGGAAAAAAAGAAGACAAGGGAACCCCGCTTCCCACCTACATCTTTACCACTGACATGCTCTTGAGCAAAGCAGCTCAAATCAACTGCTCCAGTGGAGTGCATCTGCAGGCTTCAGAAAGCCATATAAGACTTTTAAGACCTTTCAATGCTACATAGAACTGCAATTAAGATTAGTGTAAAACCTAAACAGAAACAATTAAAAATGTTACAATAGTATGTTTCTGATAGAAAGGTAAAATAACTGGAGTCACAGGAACAAAATACATTTAGTGACACGAGGCCCATACCTTATGTATTTTAATTAAATAGAATACTAAATATGGTATAAATATATGACAATACATCAATTTATCACAGAAACACTGCAGTTTTACACTGTGAGACACATATCAATGAACATTTATCATTTAATGAACATAATATTAATACTTTTTGTTTTTCCATACATTTGCTTCTGAGTGTATGTGTGTTGTATGCTTGTTGTTTTATGCCATGCGGGTCAATATCCTGGTAACTACTAGGGGTAGGAATCCCTAGAGGCCTCACGATACGATATCATCACAATGTCATGATACAATATTATTGCGATTGCGAATATACTGGGATATATTGCAATATATTACCTTTTTTCAAACTTCAAAGTTTTCCCAATTTCAAATGATGTCCCCAAAAGAAAACTTTGTTAACATCTGTTTTATCTAAAAAGATACATTACTCAGTTTGTTTATCTCACTTCAATTTTATTACTGCAAAATAGGATTGTCAAGCAGACAAACTGACCAACACATATATAATAAAAGATAGATTCTTGGCATCTTTGATACAGTATTGCCACAGAAAATATCGCGATACTATGCTGTATCGATTTTTTCTCCCACCCTTAGTGGCTACCAGATATAAATGGAAACTGTTGGAAACGCCGCCCTGACATTCTAACATCTACGCTAAGTTAGTCTCCCATTGTCAGACCTTCCTTCGCCGAGGAGGATCTGGCAAGTCCACACAGCATTTCGGGATGGGAGAAAAACGTGCTCTGGTTTATTGGCATTTTATTTAAACCAACGGTGCCACTGCAAAATAGCCTCAGGAAGGAACTTATTTTGGTGGAACATGTGTATGTTCAAAAGTTGTTTTAGTCGTGCAACAGAAAACTCAGTTTGGACAGATAGTCTAGCTAGCTGTCTGGATTTTCTCTGCAGCGATATGAGGAGCAGTTAACCATAGTCCTCATAAATTCACCGGAGTTTAGAACGGCAACACAAAGGAAGCCCAAGCCCCAACGGACATCCGCCCTAAATAAGCAGAGGTGGGTAGTAACGAGTTACATTTACTCCGTTACATTTACTCCGTTACATTTACTCCGTTACATTTACTTGAGTACGTTTTTGAAAAAATTATACTTCTAGGAGTAGTTTTAAATCACTATACTTTTTACTTGACTTGAGTAGATTTGTGAAGAAGAAACTCTTACTCCACTACATTAGGCTACAATGAGCTTGTTACTTTTCTTTTTACCTCTTTGGTATTCTACGCGTCATTGTTTGTATTCCCCCCGCGTACGCTTCATTTTAATGTTTTATTTTGACAGAGAGAGAGAGAGACTTCCGCTAAAGGCTCTACCACGTGACTGTGTTTCACCAATCAAACGTAGTTGTGCAGTCTCGTCAGCTGGCAACAAAAAATAGGCAACGCTGATGCGTAAATCAACTCTTATCAATATCACTTCCCCATCAGTCAGGGCCATTCAGAAGATTGACTATAATTACACTTGTCCTTTCCATAAACTGCCGTTGCTTAGCCTATTATTTCAGTTGCAATCCTGGCAGTGGAAGTGATTGTGAGAGCAACTAAAAAATATAAAAAACATAATTCAAACCGCTGTGCGCGTTGGCTCAAGAAGCATAGAAATAGCAGATATGTAATTCCCTCCCATTCAAATCTATATATTTCATAAATATACCCATCAGGGAATGTTTACGGCGTTGTTGGTCTCTAAATGTTTTAACTTTTATGAGCGCACCCCTCTCTCCCTCTTCCCCCGCTCTCTCTCGATCTGTGCACCGAGCTCCGCCTGATCTTCTATAAGAACGGTGACGTCGTTATCAATCGAGTATTGATTGGTCAGTAGGCGGTGTTTTTACACCGATTGATCTCTGATCTCTAACTTAACCTGCTCCCGACCAGGTTAGGCATCCAGCATGAGTTACCACGGCGATTGAACCCGGTATCAAGTGATCCACCTTCGTGATACAGAAAATCCTGGGTTGAACCTGAAGTTACCTCGTTAACGCCAAATCTTGCTTCGTAGTACAGGCCTCTGGCCTCATAATGAAAGCATGTTTACCTTAGTAAAAGTGCCAAACAGCAGCTACATTACCTTGTTCTAGTTCTGCCTGCAGAGCCTGGTAAATAAAGTATAAAGGTTTGGAAATTTGTGTTACTTGTGCTTATTTATTTTTTATGTATTATTATTTTATTGATTTCATTTTTTAAGTACTTGAATTTACCTGGATTATTTTAATTTAAGCAATTTTGTAAATAATTAATTCATTTTAATTAATTTTATTGATTGGATGAACTATAATTTGCCTAAATATGATTATTTAGTATTTTTGTCCGTCTGATTGAATGCTTGTGTTTAAAAATAAATCAGAAGTTACTCAACAGTTACTCAGTACTTGAGTACTTTTTTACTCTTACTCAAGTAATTATTTGGATGACTAATTTTTACTTTTACTTGAGTCATATTATTCTGAAGTAACAGTACTTTTACTTGAGTAAAATTTTTGGCTACTCTACCCACCTCCGTAAATAAGGGACATCAGGCGGAATTTCCGGTGGCACCGGAGCAATCCAGGAAGCTGCCTGCACAGAGCACAGGTGTGCATACACCCCTGAATCGGATTATGGGAAAATTAATTTAGTGTGTAGATTGTGTCTCATAGATGATCTGGCAACTTAGGTTATGTCAGACAAACTTTTGGATGACTATTTTTCATGATAAGGTTTGAGGGCCATGCAGATTACGGGAGATTCCCGTGAGATGACCTTAAAATACAGTAGATACCCGGGAAAAACTGGAGTGTTGGCAGGTATGTTGGAAACGGGGAAACAGCTAGCCTGGCTCTGCCAAAAAGTAACAAAATTTGTTTACCAGCACCTCTAAAACTTACTAATTAATTCATTACTAAATTAATTAACAATTCATTGTTTTATGGGGGATTACGCTCAAGACTATAGAAGACTACAGGAACTCCACTGCTCCAAGCCAAGAGACCAGCACATTGCTCCCCGTATAATGGTGAATTGTCGTTTTTTTCACTTTAGTATTTGTGCCGAGTGCAATAAATAAACTGGATACAACATGGTAATTAGAAAGCTTTGGAGGTGCTGCTAGGTGTTCTTAAATATTCTTTTTTACTGTTGGACTAGTAGACTGTAGTGCCTAGCTGTTTCTCCAGTTTCAAGTTTTTGTGCTAAGCTAAGCTATTTGACTGCTGCCTGTTGCCTTATATTGTATATGCAAACATGAGAGTGGTATCAATCTTCTCAGCTAACTCACGACAAGAAGATGAATATCATTCCTTTGAAGTAGATGAAGCAGTAAAAACTGTCATGCTTTTTTTTAAATAACATTTGATACAGGTGGATGAAGTTCAGGTTAGTTTACTGTAAACAACATCAATAAAGTCATATATGTGTATACATGTTTTGGAAGATAACACAATTCATGGCCTTTTCTCCAACAAAAATTACAGAGCAAAAATACTCTGCAAAATAATCATTCCTATATTATAATTTTACGTTACAGAATGACCCCTCTGCTGAACAAAATGTACAGTTTGAATAACAAAGCACCATTATGTGCCGTTGACATGTATTAGCTGTAAGGTGGGACCTATATTTCACACTTTGTCTCCATCTGGTCTGAGTCAGCACTGCTGCTGTTGGAGAATTACGCATAATTCAAAGTGTAGGCCCATCTAAGCGAGAGCTGCTGCATGATCTGCTCATTCGGTAATATCCATATTTATAAACTCTTGATTTATTTTTCATAAAGGTCTTCACAGCGTCCTGAATGTCGCTCTATGAACTTCACTTTCTCCTTTAAGCTCCTGACTTTCCATTCGTCTAAAAGTTATTGGAGCATATATTGAAGCCATATGCAGAAGCTTTTACTCATTAATCACTCAGTACAAATTTGCTCTCACTTCACTGACATTTGTTCTTTACTGACCCCATTGTTTTTGCTTTAATTTTCTGAATATCTTCACCTCTAATCTTGTTTTTTTGTGTCTCAGCTGACTTATTTTTAAATGCCGACACCTCTCCTTTGTTTTCCCATACATTCCTTTCATTAATCTGCTATGTTTTTTTAATTGGTTCCGCTATTGATTTTGGAAAGTAGTTAGAGTATCATATTTGTCTGTTTGGTTGATGGCAAGATATCTTACAGTGTTACAGAAAATCTTACAGAAAAACTTGTAAAAATGTAATGATTTTTTTTTTTTTGATTAGCATCAGTGCTATAGACCCACATCTTTTCAGCCAAAGCAATGTCAGTTGGTTGTTCTCATAGACTGTAAAAGTAATGGACGTAGGATCAGTGACATCACCCATTTGTTTGCGGGCCGCTACTTTGATGCCTCAAGTTTGCATTTTGGCAGTTGCCATCTTGGTATTTTGGAGCCAGAAGTGACCATATATCAACAAGAGGGCGGAGCTGGGGAGGAGGACGTCTAGAGTGGAGATCTCAACTCCCCCCAATGTTGAACGAAAAATTACACCCTTGGATTACATACTGCATGGTTTATATATATGGTTTTATAATGGTGCTGCGTTAAGCTAAAAGCTAAAGAGGAAAACCGATTTTGAAACTGGCTAATGATCATCTATTGTAGTTTTAGTTTTTAGAGGATTAATGCGGACCTTTGCTTACTGGAGTTGTCCATTTGTACTGTATGAATAGCAGTACACAGAAAATTGACTAACGTTTCCTTAAGTTACTAGCTAACGCTAGTACTAGCTAGCTAGGTTTGGTTGTTAATGTGCTACCGACCGGTGAACATTTTTTTTTTTGGGGCGACCAAAATGTTGCAATCAACTTTGATGAAGTGAAAGGTCAAAGTTAAAGATGAAAACATGGACACCCCAAAACAAGTTCATAGATATTTTTTGTACACAGTGCCATTGATAAGCATAGCTAAGCCTCTGTCATGATTGACAGGTCAGCGTGTAGTCAAGCCCCTAAAGCATTCCCTGTTTTATAGTCTATTTTAAAATAAATGGGACC
The DNA here is from genome assembly GCF_004354835.1 of Perca flavescens. NCBI lineage: Eukaryota > Metazoa > Chordata > Actinopteri > Perciformes > Percidae > Perca > Perca flavescens. The sequence continues at coordinate 7,549,287 of NC_041338.1, read as the reverse complement.
ATAATTTACAAAATCATGGTGTATTAAAGAAGACTTAAGACTAGCAGTTGAGGCCATCAACTCAACATGAAAATGTTTATTGAGGTAATAAATCAAGTGAGAAGTATGGTAATTTCCCCATAGACTTCTTTAGAAACAGGCTTCTTTTTTGGAGCCAGTGGAGTCACCTCCTGCTGGAAATAAGAAAGAATGCAGGTTTAAGGCACTTCTGCATTGGCTTCACTTTACAGACCAGGAAGTTGCCGCTTGGTTGGTTCACATCTTTGGTCCAGGTTGAACTTTCTCAACAATTATTGGATAGATTGCTATGTTAAGGCTTGATAGGATGAATCCTAATGATTTACGTGATCTTGAATTTTCTTCTAGCACTATCAGCCAGTCAAAATTTCCACTTATACAGTGAACATCCCAACATGTAGTGTATGGATTTGCACAAAATTGGCCTGTGATGGTCGACAGAGAATGTTTCCTCTAAATCTTCCTCTAGCACCACCATGAGGTTAACATTTGTGGGTTGCTATGTTATTAGCATTTAGACTCACAAAACAGTAGACTCTTAGTCTTGGAAGAATATAGGTGCTACTGGGCAGGTCTTCAATAACCAGGTCAGTTGTTAAACATAATTCCATTCATGTGATATTTTCTTGGAAGATCAAAACCAGGAGACAAACGATAATTTGGAGGCTGCAGCTTTGCAAGAGGAAAAATAGTTGGCCATTAGCGTAGGTTTGTGCTCTGTGCTGAGTGCCTTCTAGTTAATTAGTAGTATGTGTTTCATTTAAATAAGCATAGGTGTGCAAAGATGCTGTATGCAATGATAACTAAACCGAGGAGAAAAACAGACATTTAATAAAACACCTCAGGTGCTATTAGAAACATCCTTTCTTAAAAACAGCAACATGCTTGTGTCCCTTGGTCTTTTCTTTTATTACTTTCCCTTTCCTCATTACTATTATCTCACTCTTTTTACTCTGTAATTCACCCTTCTATACCACTCACCCCTTTACATTTTCTTTTTTTGTATTCTGTCAGCCTCAGCTTCTTTTAATGCTTCTTTCCCCTTCTCTGATATGCCTCCAGAGGATCAAAAGGCTGTGTGTGATTGATTTTCCTACTTCAGATGACAGAAGTCATTGTCAGCCAGACGCCCATTGCTCATAAGTGTCCACTACAAGTAAAATGCATATGCTAATTTAGCTCCACAGCTGCAGTTTCAAGGTATCTCTGTATATCTTAAAGGAACACGCCGACTTATTGGGAATTTAGCTTATTCACCGTAAACCCCAGAGTTAGACAAGTTGATACATACCCTTCTCATCTCCGTGCGAGCTGTAATGCTGTCTGACAGCTCCAGTGGCATCAGGCCAGCACAGAACCTGCAGGTGAATGGTTCCAACAATCCTACTGCTCCGAATAAGTGACAAAATAACGCCAACATGTTCCTATTTACATGTTGTGATTTATAGAGTCACAGCGTGTACAAAAAACAACGTAACATGAGACACAGCCGTCTTCTAACTGTAAACAAACTGGGAACTATATTCTCAGGCGGAAGAATATAGTACTTGGGTGGAGTGATATGCTCGCAGCAAGCCTGTCTGAGAATATAGTTCCCGGTTTGTTTACGGTTAGAAGATGGCTGTGTCTCATGTTACGTTGTTTTTTGTACACGCTGTGACTATACAAATCACAACATGTAAATAGGAACATGTTGGCGTTATTTTGTCACTTTTGTCACAATTTGGAGCAGTAGGCTAGTTGGAACCAGTTACCTGCAGGATCTGTGCTGCAGCTAATGCTGGAACCATCAGACAGCATTACAGCACGCACGGAGATGAGAAGGATATGTATCGACTTGTCTTACTCTGGGGGTTACGGTGAATAAGCTAAATTCCCAATAAGTCGGCGTGTTCCTTTAAACAGTGTATGATCGTATTATGATCCCACATGTGGTGATAAGATTCACAGAGGCATCAGAGAAGAAGAAGGATGATTGCTGTGACAGAGGACAGAAAGGGGGAGGAGATGACAGGTAATCACGGAGAATGGAAGGTCAGGGGGGAATGATTTGAGTCGTGGAAGGAAGGTTGAAATTATGTAAAGGTGAAGAGGAGCATGACCTTGTTAAAAGTAATCTGTGTTTAGAAGCAGGAGAGGGGAGGGTTACTGAGAAACAGAAGGCTCAGGGGTGATAATCCACATGGTCGTGTGATAAGAGGGTGAGATGAATGGCTAGGAGAGGAGGTAAAAGGTGGATGGTAGAAGACTCAAAGGAAAATGTCATTGTTTTATTCATTTTTTGTTCAGACCAGATTTATTCTCCCTTTCCAGTTGTTTTCAGAAACACATTGTGCTGACAGATGTATTTATCAAACAGACACAACAGCCTGGAGGCGCAGTTTGTGAGTAATCGGTGAAGTGTGCCTTCATAAATGCAAATAACAAAAGGAACTAGAACTGCAAACAGTTATGATGGGGTCCAAGCCTCCTCGGCGTGGAACCCAAAGCGTGACAGCGGGGAGGCAAACGTCAGGAAATATCGAGAGGTGTGAGGCGCAAGGTCTGTGGTACATTGCCATTGCAAATATCCCATTAAAGCTGCTGTAGGTAAGATTGTGAAGATCCAGGACTTTGCCAACAAATTGAACATCAACAACTTCTCAGTCCCTCCCCCGTTTCTGCTGCAGGCCAAACTGTCTCCTAAGCCCCGCCCACACAAGGGAATTTGACAGAACTGCCGGCATGTCAGACAACATTTTCAATAACTAAAACACTAACACAATGTTAACTTTACTCACCAACAGTAAAATGATGCTCACTAGCAGGCTAGCGCTAGCCATTTCAGCATCATATCAGACCGACCACTGTGCAAATGTTACTATCATCCTCACCAACGTAGCTTTGTGGACTTTTGACTACTAATAACCAAGTGAAAGATAAACCATTCATGGTAATTATGTTACCTGTCGAGAAGAAATGTGGCTACATCTGCATCGTTCTTCAGATCTTTAAAATCCCGGAGCTCACGCCACCTCTGAAAAGCCCCTTCACCACCGGAGTTTTGGGAAACTTTTCTGCAGCTCCTGCGCGGGGAGGGGGGAGGGGAGAAAGCTATATATGCGTGTACGTGCCTGAGCAGTGATTGGCAGGCGGATAGACATCCCCTGTGGCCCTGATTGGAGAAAATCAACCGGGAGCGGTGGAATTTTGCCAATCACACTACAGGCTGTAGGTGGTGCCACAGGAGCTGGATTTTTTTTTTATATTACATAATTAATGTAGTACTACTGGATCATAGGGTCAGTTTCAGCAAATATGACAGAAAGTTAGTTTTATAAGACTTACCTACTGCATCTTTAACATTGTTTGAGTAAAAGGGCCAAAACTAGTCTACGTTGACTATAGCGCCCCCCTAATGGTCGACCTTCGCAGAGCCTCCATCGCGGCATGCACAAGTTTCATGTTGATAGCAATTACTACGACTACAATCACAAATGTGCCATTTACATGCATTGAGTTATAGGCCAAAACACATTTACGTTGATTATAGCGCCCCCTAATGGTCGACCTTCACCAAATTTGGTACAGAACCTCGGAGTGGCATGTCAAACAATAATCTCAAGATTTTTGCTGATAGCATTATTAAATAGCATAATTTGGCAGAGATATGCTAAAGTTCATGTTTCACAGCTAGCTACGAAATTTAGTTTGGTCGTAAAATGCACATACTTTAACGTAGCAAAATTCTTTTGATAACTTTTATCAGGTATAGACCTGATAAAAGTTATCAAAAGAAGGAGAGAGGCTACCGACCAGGTTTTGTGCAGATCGGTTGCATGGCCTAGGAGGAGTTCGAAAAAATTGGTTTTGCACATTGCGCGACATTGCGAAAAAACTTATTAGCAGAAATAGCCGTGGCCTATATCATCAGATTCAGCTTGATTGAAGGAACATGTGAATGTAAGGGTTTCTAATTTGCGATGTGCAATGTGGTAGTTATAGCAAAAACGCGTTTGATGTAATTATAGCACCACTTAGTGGTCCATATGTGTAATTTTTGGTATGTGAGGTCCGTGAATCATTGTACATCTACACTGTCAATTTTAATTTGCTCACATTAGTGTAAGTGGTGAATCCAAACCTGGGTCCCATAGGCCACGCACACTTGGACGAATCAGTACCCCACTGTAGGTGTGGCCTCAGGAGTGGCCCTAGATGGTACACTCAAAATTTCATTAAAATCGGAAGAGCCGTTCATGAGATATAATGTTTTTGTACTTGTAGCGGCCCATAGTGGTCAATGTTCGTAAAATTAGTTGAGGAGCCTCAGAGGGTCAAGGCAGACAAGAATCTAAGGTTTTGCATTGATAGCCTTTATTTTGGCCGAGATAAGGCAAAGTTTGTGTTTGCGTAGCTAGCTACACAAATTTACTTGTGCGTAATTTGTACAATTTTTATCTGATAAAAAATCTTTTGATAACTTTTTGTCAGTTCTGTCTGGAGATGCTACGTACCAAGTTTTGTGCAGATCATTCGTGCGGTCTAGGAGGAGTTCAAAAAAGTAGGTTTATGATAAATCGTGACTTATCATAAACCCCCACCCCCACCATGTACAGTTTAGGCTGTAGAAACTGTTTTATAAATGGAAGAATAAGAATAATCCTTAGGAAAATAATAGGGTTCCATAGCTCCGCTGGATCTGTGAACCGCGTTGCATTGCAAATATGACACATATGGCTGCTTGTGTGTTTCGCCAGATTTGATTCACTGGATCGGTTGTTGTGGAAATATTGTCCGCCTTGAAAAAGTAAGCTGATTTGTGCTGATATAGTAACAAAAGGTCAACTTATTTGAAAGGAAAAGAAAGAAGTAGAAGAAGATAATAAATGAGCACAACAACCAACTATAAATATACTTCTATAATACCGAACACTGAGCAGAGAGGGAGCCATGGCTTTGACGTTCACTGGGCTGCTAATGCATGCTGGCGAGTCCATATTTTTTTAGTAAGACATTTATGGCATGGTGGTTGCTTTTTCATACGCAGGCTTTTCTTTGAATCTGATTTCATCTCACTCTCGTTTCTTTTAAGAAGTTGAAATTGAATGAATATCAGGCAACGTAATACTTTTTCTCATGTGGAGTTAAACAGGGGCTTCAGTGTAGTATATTTTGGTATCATGTTACTTTTCTGCTTCCTTTTGTTTGGTATTTCTTATTGAATTGTTGATAGTGTAGAGGCAGAAAGGGGATGAGGAGAGAGAGAGGAGTAGGGATTAACCCCCAAAAAAAAAAAAAAAGCATCAAGTCTCTTTTTTCTCTCTCTCTCTCTCTCTCTCTCACCCCCATTCGTTGTTTGCCCTGCCTTTCCAATGCCCTTGACCCAAACAAAAACAAGCCACGTAAGCAAGCACGCACCCTCACACGCACACACACACACACACACACACACACACACACACAGCAGTATTACAATAAGATAGCCTAAGCTAACATTATGCCCCCATCTTTTCATCTTTTGTCTGCTATTTTGTTTGTCTGTTTGGTTTAGTCTAGTTTACACCTTTGTCATGTATTGCATCGTATGTGTTTTCATATTGATCACTTGTATAGTACTATAAGCAAAATTCAAAAATTAAATGAAAAATAAATACTGGAGAGTTGTCTCCCCTGGCCCCTCCCTTTCCCAGACTCGAAGTTCATGGAGGTTGCCAGGTTGAGAAAGCAGCATCCAACAATACTGCTAAACGCTAGTCTCACAGAGCCAGTTATTACTCCACAGCACAGCAGCGTTGCTAACTTTAAATGCTGGCTATGTTGACAGTCATAAAAGCCTGTGCTCATGCGGGGCTCTGTACCCGACTGACTTAAAATTACTGCAACAACTGCTATAACACCATGACCTGTAATTGGACTGAATGTTTTCTATACCTGATAAGCTGTCAGCTTCTGAGGAAGTTAGATGAAGCTCCTGCTGCATTACAATGGGAACGGAAGCAGAGTGTTTTCCCAGTCTGTGTGAATGCACAAATGTGTTTACCTCAAAAGACAAAAAAAAAATCCCTGTTGGATTCAGTTTACTCTGTTTTTGTACAGCAGACCACCAAGCTGACCCTGGAAAGCAAGGTAATTGCTGAAAGCTACTTCTTTAAATGCCTCAAAGAAATGCTTTTCTTTAAGACTGTGCCCAGAGTAACTAAGCTTTTCTACTTTAAAGTTCATTATTTTTTACTGGTTCCTCAATTTATATTTCCTGGTTCTTACTTTTGCCTACCTTTATATAATGCCTGCCTTTTCTTCCTTCTCATTCTCAGTTCATGTGAGCTCTCTTATAATAACCTTTCTGTGTCGGTGCCCATGACAACTGGACAATTTAGTCAGGGCTGTCACTGCTTGCCGGCAGTTAATGGGTTGTCATAAGTGGCCCGACTGTTGTGGATAAAAGTGCAAATAGGTAATTACTATGCTGGTCTCTTGCAGGCCAGACAAGAAAATCAGTTTTTTTAACTCCTTGTGGCACAGATCTGGGGCCAGATGTATTTCACTGATCAAGTGACGTTTTAGCCACACTAGCAGCATGGCTCTAGGGATGGAAATGTTAGTCGGTTGGTCCACTACTTCCAGACTAAAATATCTCAACAACTACTGTACGGTTGCTATGACAGACAATGATGGTCTCCAAAGGAAGAAGTCTAGATTGACTCACAGGATGTAGACTGTGCGTATACAGTAAGCCTGCCTGCATTGGCTGCCTATTTCAGTCAGAATTCTCCTCCCCTTCATATCTGTGTTCAAAATCCCTGTTGCTACATGAAACAACAACAACAACCTCTGAGCTAGCAACATACAAGCTATGTCCAGCGCAGAGCTTAAGTATAGCATTTATCAAATTATATTTGTCATATCACACAGTCCACATATGTTTTTCAACGTTTTATGTGTTGTGTTCTTTTGAAGGGATTAAGCCATTTTAATGCCAGTGTTTGCGTCCCAAAGTGCAAATGTTCAACCTGTTCTCTTTCCAAACTTGTCAAATATTGATGCTTGGACAGTGGCTCTCAGCGTCAGAAACCGACGCAAAAATCACCATTTAGCACCTGTATGGAACGCACCGGACATAGCAGTAAGATGATGGAGTATTAACGGTAGCGAGCAGTATGAGAGACCCGAGGCAGGTTGGGGTGGTGGCCAAGTGTCGCTTTTGAACGTGCTGGGGAGTGAGAATGTGTTGAAATGTTCCACCAAACAAGTTCTCCCCCAACACTATATTGCAAGGCACCATCGCTGCATCCTGGGCTTATTGCCAACCAAGACGATTTTGATTGGTTTAAAGAAATACTGTATAAAGAAACTATCCAGAGTGTTTTTCCCCCTTAAGCACTATTCGCACAGGATTAGTATCCTCTGGGGACCTTGAATGATTTAGAAATGCACCCCCCCCCCCCACACATCTGCAATACATTATAAAGTTGGAGACCATATAGAAATTTTGTTGCCATTTCAAAACCGGATTACTCAGGAACCGCTTGTTGTAACGATGCATGTGCTGAGTGAAGAGTTTGTGAGATATTTCACAGAGAGTAATGGGTGTGCAGAGATTTGTGCAGAATGCAAATATGATAACATTTCATGTAAGTTCAATGTTAATTTTCTTGCAAACCATTTGTCACAGAAAGGGGGTTAACACTTTTGCATGCACTATATCCATGTCACATTCTCATTAGGGGCTGAGCCCCCCTAAAGGTCTGATCCTAGAATTGCCCCTGCTGCTACTTCATACTTGTACTCCACTACACCTCAGAGGGAAATGTTGTAATGTTTACTGCACTACATTTATCTGACAGCTTTTGCTTTATTGCTTCACGTTGGGCTTGTTTCTGCAATAGCTCATTAAGTATCGGATACAATTTAAACAATTGAGGAAATATTTTCCTTTGACATTGGTCCAGAATTAAACGAGATTGCTGCGAAACAAGACAATTGTCCAGCTTGTTCACAATCACTGACGGACTGGTAATCTGGCATTTGGGCAGATGCCAGAGGGGCCGCGGGCCCTCATGGGCCGTTTGGGCCGGCCGGCCAATCAGAGAGCCGAATGATTGTCACAGTCATGCGGCCACTTAATTGTAAACTGCGGCCCATATAATTTGTCTCGGCCCCCTTCCAAGCATCAATAACAAAGTTCTTTTGCTAAACGATAGCCAAATGTATCCAATTACTTCACACCTACTACTTACGTAATCTGATTTGATACCACATATGAGTCTCTCGATATCACAGTCATGGTTCTCTACAGTCACGAACTTTTACATCAGTCTGTATTGTTTTGTAGCAAAATTACTTATTCAGATCAGATGTTCAAAAACGTAAACGTGCATGGTTTGAAATAAACAAATCTACCTGCATTTCTTTTATTTGAATATTTGTTTGCAAAAGTTTAAATGAAGCAATGCCTTCCGGGAATTTCAAGACAGAATCAAGTAGAGCCGACCGGACCGCGTCTTTATGTGTCTATGGTCTACGTCAGTGTGGTGGTTGGAAGTTGTTGACAAAAAAATTAATCGAGGAATCAAGCGACACAAATGGGGGGGGGGCGGGCAGATAAAAAGAGTGAGAAATATAAGAGAGCACTGTTGGCTGACGTTGAAAAATGCTGCAAACTGACTGATTTGTTTTTAAACTCAAGTGCAGCTTCAGCTAGCATTAGCGCTAATACTGGTTAGCATGTTAGCAACACATCTGAGCCAGCACACCAGGGAGAAAGACAGGACAGTGAGGAATATGAGGAAGAGGAAGAACAAAATGAGCAAGAGGAGGATGAAGAGATAGACATGGATAACGAATCTATGGAACTAACCAACACAGAACAACAAGCCTGCTGTGGGTCTGAATGTGGATTACCAGAAGCAACAGAGATAGAGACCAATGCTGCAGGAAGGGAGTCTAGGTACAGTAAAGCTTGTTTTACAGTAACCGCAGCCGAGCTGACAAACTTGGAGTTTGACTACTTCAGATATTATATTATTATGGAGCGGCTGGCTCTGATAATTTATTCATTTTTTTATACCGGTAAGTCTATGTTTTGGTGCAGTTGTTTATAGCATGGGAGTTTACGTTCACCATCACTGGGGCTATCAAAAGTGCGTGTTCTTTCCGTGCCCCCCCACCGGTGGGCCGCTGGTGGGTGGAAATGCCAGGGCCGTTTTTTGTTCCCAGTCCGTCACTGTTCACAATGTTCACAAAAGTGCTTGTTTTGCCGCTGACAGGCTCAGATTAATATTAGAAGTGTCTGACAACATTATGGAAAGGATTTCTAAGGAGGTCGATCTTTCTGTTAAAGTGTAAGATCCTTTTTAAAACATAAAAAGTCTGCGAAATTGGGTTCGCTAAACCCACCAGACTCGGGTGGGATGTTTTAGAATGGGCATTCTAAAACATTTCTGAGCTCTGAGCAGCGCATGGTCTGGCTGTTTTGAGCCTGTGCGTGTAGGGTGCACGACTATTTCATTCCAATTTCGGGTCTGTCAGCCACAGTGAAAACCGGGGACATTTCTGGCTCCAGCCGGGGACGTCTGGTCACCCTAACCAAACACACACACATAAGCTAACGGCTAACTCCTAGTCACGTGGTATGTAACAATCAGAATCAGAAATACTTTAATAATCCCAGGGGGAAATTATTTTTGTTACCACTCCAGGTATACAAACAACAAATAAAAACAACATATAAAAACATATAAATAAAGCTTCATACACACACCACACGCGAGCAGCCATTTTTGATGTTTTTGAATTGAACTACAAAGGGTTTCACAACCGGCGGTGCTTCATTCGCCGTTTTGATCAAATGTCTTAGCTACCCACACGGTCTCGTCACCCCCCGCCCCTCTTGCTCACATGCTCACCCTTTTACAATCAAGAACAGTGTCGGCGGTTTCCTCTTCATACATCACCACAGCATCGCTATTAAAGATACCACAACATGTTTGCTGTTTTGCTTTTGTTGTAGTTTTTAACAAGTAAATAGGTTTATTGATTGAAGAACTATTGACAATTAATAATTTGGAAGTAAAATAAATTCTATTATACTTTAAAGAGCAGTTGTTGGTGATTATTTGTGTATTTGTTGTAATGACAGCTGGTTAAACAGGTCTGTGCTCAAATTTCACCCTTCTTTTTGTTCATTCAAAGATACCAGATAAATTAATCAAATTAATTCAGGTCTGTATTTTAAAGGGAACACCACCTATGAGACTGTTTCGCAGCTCATTTATTGGTCCCTGATTCCAGGGTGGTGCCCCATTTTGATTGTTTGTCAATTTGGGAAAGTTATTAATACACATATTCATTACTTTAATAATATTGATTAAACATCTTTGATACATTGCCAATAATTGAATCTGTACCCCTACCAATTCCCAACACCAGGATCCATTCATAACTTGTTCTAGTGTCTAATAGTATAGCTTCTGTAAGTGAAAAAATAAATCAAATTTATGATTCAATTGTAATACAGCATGAAAGCCACACAGTGCTTTTGGCTTTTATCAATCATTGATCTTTATCACAGAGAATATCACACACCCTAAATATGCAGTACAGTATGTTTCTAGGACAAATGTTATGTTATTTTCTCTGTGGGTGTTAGATATTGTAAGATAGCGCGTGACTCTATTCATTCTCCCAGAGAATACTCAATGTCTTTTAAAATATTCATTTCCATACAACAAAACAAAACAAGCATCTTTCCTGGGAAATCAATCAAAAGATTGGCGCCCATGGGACAGGCACTGGGACCTTGATTATCTTCGGACGGGGCTGGCCGTGCAGAAGTGCTGTCCAATGTTAATTACATAACAAAGTCATGTCTCAGTCGCGTAACACTCAGCCTGAGGTATTGCTGCAGTGGTTGTTGGCCTTTGTAATGCAGCAGTAAGTGATGCTGCACCTGGGGCTGTGTGTGTTGCAGTGTAATGTGCAATGGTGATTCATTTAGTGTCTACTTACTGCGCTGGTAGTGCCATCTGTGTCTGTTAGCCTCTGGTGCAGATCCAACCAGACTGTCTGCAAGGAGAAGCACAACAACAACAACAGCAGCAACATGTCAATCAACAAGACCAACAACAGCAACTACGACAACCAGCATCAAGCAGACATTTGTCATTCACAACAAGCGGTATTAGGCTATATACGTTCACATTACAAGCAAATGAGGCCTGAATAGATTTTTGCTCTCATGTGACACAGATCAAATTTCTAGAGACTATCCAGTCAATTTATCAAAAGGCACCACCCAATATCGTTTATGTCTGCTTTACAACACCACGGATGAGAGATTCATCTTGGAGGTGGAAAAACATAATACGACATCACAGATCTTTTTTTTTAAGGCCAGAAAAGAGAAGGCATGGAGTTTAACTGTAGTAGTGCCTGGGGTAGAAGGTAGATACTAGCTTAATAAACATGCGATTGAGACATTATAATCTGCGAGTCGGGTAGAAAGATGCTTTTTGGTATGGCACGTGGCGGAGGACGGAACACAAAACCTGAACACAGCCGGAACGCAGCACAGACATGCCCAGTGGAGAATCAGAGTAAATCCGAAAGCCAGACTTGGCTGTGAGAAGGGTCATATCAGAATTCATGTGTGTTTTTCCACAACTAGCCCTGCCCTAATGAGCTGTGACTGGCTAGCACTCGTTGCCTCGACACGTCCTTGGATGTGATTGGATGCTACGTGGATATTAGCGACTTTGTCCAGCTCATTTTATCCATAGATAGTATATAATGGACCAACAGATTGAGCGTTACTGCGCAGTTACTGCGCAGCCTCCAACTGAGAGAGACAACGTAAATGTGATTTGAGCAACCTGTCTGAAAGTTGTAAGCCTTCTGGTAGCTGTGCCAAGAGAAATCTCAATCATTCCCAATCTAGCAGAGATGGAGAGGGTAGGTATATGTAAGGAGATAACATGGACACAGGCTAATTTTTGCTAACTAAATGCTAGTTAACATTAGTAATTAAACTTAAACAGCTAATGTATGTCAAAACTGCCTGCAAGCTTGTCCTGTACTGTACTGTAATTCATCTACTATGTGACACAATCATTAGCCCATTTTTACAAAAACGTCTGCTACAGAGCCATAACGTGAGATACAAGGTAATGGAGCCTTTTATACATTGTCATGTTTCTTTAGAAATAAACAATGGACAAATGAGTCTTTAAACGCTTCAGATGTAAAGTTATTCACTGTCAAAGTGACGTCAAAATGAATGGCAGTCAATGGAATGCTAACGCCGGGTGATCGTTTGGTAGCATCAAAATGGCGCCATAGGAGGTTCGAGTTTTGAAGCGAGGCTTACCCCCTTGATTTTTCTAAGTTACCTAATTAGCTTGCTAATTCCATGCTACACTCATTACAGGAATTGAGTCCAACAAAGTTGTCACTTATCTGGCAATAGCAATGTGCTTTCCTACGCTGTGACAAGAGTGTGTGGATAAAGCATTAAGTTGTTGAACTGTACTTATTTAGCAGCTGTCTAGTTAGCTAGCTTGCTAATTCCACCGTTATTTATTGCTATACTGGTTACAGAAAACATTGCAATGTTTAGACTAGGAGATTGGCACTCAAATCAGGCTCCGTAGATCTAATTATGGTCACCACTAAATTTTTTCTTGTCTTTGTTTTGGTAGTTGTGGCATTTGGTGTGGATTCATCTTCTGCTTTACGTTCACCTGGTTTTCCTTTTACAAACTTGTCCATGCTTTTGCTTAGCAGTGCAGCAGAACCATACATCATGTATTTATTTTTAGCCCCGTCGTGGGAACCACTGGTTAGCGGCTATAGCAACTCAAATTCTGCCAGCACAAAACCCAGCGCCGGGGGTCACAGCAGGCTGGTGGGCAGCGGCTGCACTGGATCTAACCTGTAACAGCAGCAACAGAAAATTTGCTGATCCAGCGGGGAGTCTGGTATTCAGACCCCCGGCACTGGGTCTTGCACTGGCTGAATTTGAGTTGCTACAGCTGCCAAATGCCTGTCTAAAAATATGGGTCACTTCAAACTAGAGATGGTCCGATACCAGTATCGGTACCAGTATCGCTCTGATGCTGCCTAAAAATGCTGGTATATATTGGTATGGGGAAGTACTGGAGTTTATGCACCGATCCGATGCCACGTAATAAAGTCCTAAAGAAAATCTATGTTAAAGTAGTTTATTTATGTTCTTTTTCCGTTATAACCATATAGCCAGACCAACAACAAAGATAGAAATCATATCACATCCATACAGGGATAGTAGTATACAGTTGTTAAAACATAATACAATATATGACACACTAGTATCGGATCGGTACTCGGTATCGGCCGATACGCAAGTTCAGGTATTGGAATCGGTATCGGGAAGAAAAAATGGTATCGGGCCATCTCTAGTTTAAACGAATGTGAACAGTCTCGGCAGAAAAATCGGATCTGGGGGAAAAAAAATCTGAATTGAGCATTAAGCCCCTGTAATGTGAACGTTGCCTTAGTGGACAAGCTGAGAGCAGAAAGCATGAAAGCAGGATGTGATGTCTTTTGCAAGATAAAAATTTAAAGTTCAGCAGGGAATAAGGGAGGATGTTTCTGAGAGGAGGTGGGTGCATGTCAAAAAGAGAAGCCCGAAATGAAACGGAATGATTTATATCAGCATGAAAGCTCTAAACACAAACAAATGCCAAATCTAACTAAACACCATGGTGTAGGAGTTATAGACGGTAGGAAATAATGAAAATGAATTTACATAAGCCTGTGTGCGAAATAAGGGGATGTAATGTCATCAAGGACTCAATTGACCTTCGATGAGCCACGCTCCCCTTAGCTACAGTTGCTATATATAAAGTTTTCCATTGTTGCACAACACCTATGACAACGGTGGTAGTTTTACCGCTCAAAATTTGTAATTTTTTGAAACAATTGATTTCACAAAGAAGTGAAGGCCAAAGAAGGAGGCCTCTTATATATTGCAGATGGCCTTGGATATTGTTGGCCGTCGCAAGCAGATACCTGAGACAGTTTAGAACCGAGGCGCCCCAACTTAGAGTAGTTTCCTGTATCTGTGTCATGTGGGCTTCGCCACGGCCATGTCTATTTAGGATTCTTCACCCCATAGTCACCAAAGTAATTATTGGCGCCATTTTTCACAAGCCACATATCTCCTAAACATTCGGACACTAAAACGGCATTTTTTAGATGGACTCATCAGGAGAAAATTAACTTTATATAGAGACCTGTTTCTGTCTCAGGACTAAACTCTCGCGAGATCTGTCAACACAGATAAGCTAGCGTCAGCTAACGTTGGTGAACGCCCTAACAAAACTAATCTCCATGATGCTAAATGTCTTTTAGCTGTAAATATCTAACATTAATAAAAGAACACATTCATTATACAAATATAACTTTTCATCCAGCCATACGGCGTTCACTACGTACTTTCAAACAAGGCCACGCCCATTTAGGAGACAGGAAGTGTGTTCAGTTTCATACCATTGGTGCAGCTTGAAATGCGCTATCTTCAGGTGACTTTTTAATGTGTCCAGCAACAAGAGGCCTGTAAAAGGGTCTTAAGTATGCACTTGATGATGTGATATAATACTAAAAGATTGAGAAAAGCTACAGTACATAAAAAGTTCAAGCATCCCAGATGAACTATGTAGAAAAATAGAAACAAAGGAGCAGCATTGTTCACGAATTGCAGTGTAGAGTGAGTTCTAACGTTACTGTACAGTACTAAATAAAAGTTATATATTCAAATTGTTATTCATTCTAACGTAACCCTTGACTGGTTTAATTTCAACAGTCAATGCCAATGCCTATGTAGTAACTTTTCAATAATGGCTGAAATTGCCTGTTGATTTATAATATGAAGTAGCCTATAGTACATTTCTCTTCATCATGATTGTTGGTGCTGTTGTTCAGCTAGCAGGCCATACTCGTCTGATTATACAGCATACTTTCATTTTCCTTTAGCAGGGATTAATTCAAATTTCCCTGAAAAAAATGGTTTCCTAATTATTTTCAAAACCTCACGTTGCATTACATTAATATATATATATATATATATATATATATATATATATATATATATATATATATATATATATATATATATTACGGTGTAACTCCAAAACAACGCGTTAATTTTACTACAGGTAAAAACTCACTTTGTTAACCCTCCAAATTTGACATGTTACACAGGATTGGGTAACAATTTATACTTTATGCATTACAAACAGGCAAACCAGAGAAGGACAGCAGGTGAGTACGTAGGAAAGTTTGCCGAAATTGTCAGGAAAAAAAGCATCAAAAGCGTTAAAACCATAAAAAATAGAGTCTAAAGTTCAATATTGTCAAAATATGGTCGACGTAAAGACAATATGAGCGTTACAGCAAGATAGAGACTGACAGCAGATGATGGAGGTGAAAAGTGCACACACTACATCTGCTCTGGGCCCGCATCACACAATACGTAACAATCACCACTGATGTCCCTACAGGGTTCCAGACTAAGCCCCCACTGTTTTTTACTTTAAGAGGTTAAGGAATAACCGATAAGTTTGGCAAAGGCAATACTATCTAATGCCAGGTTGGCTTTCACTCTGCCCTAAATACTGTATATACTACCGTCTTAGCTTCCAGGCAGTGGATGTTCCTGTGCAGGGCATTTTTTCCAATGTTTGCAGCATGTCAGAGCAGATAAACACTGTGTAATTCATTCCTTACACTTTTGCTCTTGTATTTTTGGCTTTGGAAAGGCTAAAAAGTTCACAGCCGTTTCCAGCCTTCAGGCTGAACAGGAAGTCCCACAAACACTCACATCCTGCTAGGTCCGATTCCGATTAAAGAAAACTTTATCAGACCAGAGAGTAACTGTCTAAATGCTCTACATGCGAACTGTTGCTGATGTTAATAAACAACAGACTGTAGATGATCCGTAATCAGAACAGATGTAGTCTCTCTGAGTTCTAAACGTCACTATCAGCCACACACAAGTCTTTAGATCAGACAAATAGCAGTGAAAACCCTCCAATTCAAAAACAATAGAACGTTTATGTAAAACGTCATCATGTTGAGTCGATTCTGAACCAATCACCAGTTAGATCAACTGAGAAACTGCGCCGCCTGCCTCTCAAAACTGCGGCCGCCTAGATCTCGTGAGGTTATCGTTGCCTAGGTGTGCGTGACGTCAGAGCCTATTGACTGTTTCTCTCATTAGATCCCCCATGCTTCGTGGGAGGAGTTTTAGCGAATGCTCAATTCTTCACAATCAAGACTTCAGGTTAAGGGGACACATTCAATAGTTTGTAGTTAGTGTGAATACGCTCCTCAGACAAGACATGAGTAAAGCCAGGTGAGATGAGTGGTACAGTTTTTATGTGTCTGTGTGTGAGGATGATGAGACATTGATTTCTAGTTTTCCCCCTTCACTCTCAATGCCTGTGAGTCAGAGTTACATAAACCTGTTATAATAAATCACAGTAAGTGCTGCAGGTTTCTGTCACCAAGGTGACTGATAAGTATTGCTGTTGCTGCTCTAAAAGCACAGTGTCTGCACCACTTGGAGGGTAACTGAGAATTTTACCAAACGCAGCAGGGAAAGTCAAGGCCTGGCACAGTGGGAAGGGGACACACACACACACACACACACACACACACACACACACACTTGTACTGTAAAACTGAGTTGTAGGATGAATGATTTGAGATTAATGTGACACAGCCTGGTCACAGCAACTACAGGACTTTCACCCAGGAGACAGAGGTTCAACTCCTGGAACAAACTTTCCGGAACAAATTTTCCGGAACAAACGGAACTACGTCACGTTCTGCATCACTAGCGGAACTGGAAGGGAAGTAACGTAACAAATGTCCATGATTTTTATCCAAACCAGGATCTTTATTTTGTATTTTTTAAACCTACATTGTGTCATTTTTTTTAGTTGATTCTTAGCAAAAAAACCTTTGTTCTTTCACAAATATGTACTCATTCATGTGTAATTACTTCCACCAACTAATCAGAGTATTCTCATAAGCGTGGAGTCTGCCATTCAGAATCATTCAGAATACATACGAGCGACTCGCTCGAATGACGGCAGCCATGTAGCACCTCCATCTTTAAAATACATGAGCCAAAGAGGGACATACCTCTACCTTTCGCCCCACAAATTGGCACTGTGACAAATATTGGAGTGGCTAGAACAGCTGCGTGTCAACGATGGAGAGAGCTAATTGGGTTCGGCCACCGTAGGAAGAAGGGCTAGAAAGTAATATTCTGTTGGTTGTCATATACAATTTCACCGCTAGATGGGAGAAATTCTTATACAATGTGGCTTTAACTTTATTTTTTGGGCATTTCATTTTTTATAGGACAGCTGAAGACATGAAAGGGGGGCAAAAGAGGGGGAATGACATGCAGCAAAGGGCCGCAGGTCAGAGTCGAACCCAAGTGAACCTCTACATATGGGCGCGCGCTCTACCAGGTGAGCCACCCGGGCGCCCACCAGGATCTTTTTCTAAACTTAATTTTAACTGTTTGTTGCATGAACATAACCAAGTAGTTTTTGTGCCTTAACCTAACCAAACTGCGACCGTTTCAAACTTTAAAGTGTTTAAAACCGCAATTGTTCTGTGGTTTAGATATGAAGATGGAAAACGCTCCTGTGGGTCATATTTCCCGCCACCGCTAGCAACGCTAATTTATGAAATGCTCCTATTGGTAGTGTTAGAGGGTAGGAATAAAAGACCTATATTGTCGTACGGTTTGAACAACTTGTTGCAAAAAAAGTGCTTATTTACACATCCAACACTCATTTTATTATCACTTTGTTTCTACCAACTCATAAGAAGAATATCAGGCTGTTGAGCTGCTAATTTCTCCACCATGTTCACCAGCTAGTCTCTAACTTTGTCTGCCGTTTGGTGCTATGCAGGTAGTGTAGAGCCAGGAAGACCCAGGAACAGCTGGAGAAGGTGTGTGGAGGCAGAGGTCAAGGAAACCTGGACGGGATTTCACTTCAAAATGTAATGTACGTGCTTGCAAAATGTATTTCTCTTAGGGCTGGGCGATAAAACGATAACGATATGTATCGCGATAGACACATAATCAATATCAATAGAAAATGCGGTCGATAAAACGTTTGATAACTTGTTTTTCTTCATCAGAAGAAACCAGAGGTTGTGAATCAAGTTTGGTTGCATGAACAAAGGCCCTCACTCTCTGGCAACCTAGCAACGTGGGAAGTGACACTAACAGCCAATCATGTAACAGTATCAAGTTTGGTTGCGCCACATCGCTGTCTCGTGTTCTTCAATAACAGAACCGGCGTGGAGTGGAAAGTGAGTGCCGCAGCGAGCGAGGAAATTGTTGATAAAACAGGAAAAGTTAGTATGGCAGTTTTGGGGATTTTATAAGTCTGGCCGTAGTCAGACCAATGTCGTCAGACCAACACTGGTAATACCATAAACTATTTTACCACTTTAGCCGCGCTCACACTTTCGAGCACAGCCGTATTCGCCATCAACGTCCAACAACATCTGCAGCTGCAACACGGCACAAGCAGCAGACCACCATGGAGAGATACTCTGCATCAGCGCCTTACTAAACACTACAAAGAAATAACGAAGGCAGACATGCTGAGCACTGTCCAGAAGCCAGGTTACCAACCTAGCACTAAACCTGCAGAAAATAGTTCCTTCTCAGGTTTCTTATATTTACACTTTGCACTATTTTATGACACTTTATTAAGCATTTCTTACTTATTCTTTATTTTTGCACCTTAATGTTAAGAGATAATTGTTAAGCGTTCATTGTGATTTTTATGTTTACATTTTAATTATTTGAGTGTTTTCCATGGTTGTGTTGACATTTCTGCTTTTATAACTGGGGGGATTATAATCAGAGCAGGGTTAAGTTTAAAATAAAAATGTTTAAATTTAATATATTTTTCTCCTGGTCCTTATTTTAAATAGTTCATAAAAAATATCAATAATTATCGATATCGACCGATATGAAAAACTTATATCGTGATACAGTTTTCAACCATATCGCCCAGCCCTAATTTCTCTGTGCTCAAAATATACAGCTCAGGAATGAGGCTACAAGCGCTCACATCAAATCTACAAGCTCTCACATTTTGCACCATATTTACCATATTTACCTTAATACTTTTACCTCCAGACACAAACCAACAACAGCCAAGGTTAATTTTGGCCTGCCATCCAGTTACTTGCTGAATTGTTAAACTTGCATTAATAAGCAACAGCTGATTGGAGCTATTGCCGCCGGCGACGTTTGTCACTTTAACCTGTCAAAGTGTTGGCAAACGTCGACTAAAAAGAGAAGCTGCTATTTGAATGTTTTGTTCACCGCTCTTTGCAAATACAAAAAAAAAAACTGCAAAAAGCTTCAACATCTGCCATTAGGACAGTTATCAAAGAAAGACAGGATTACTGTCAGTATGAAGCCTCAGTAAGCCATCATCCTAAGACTGATTTTTTTTTTTTCAGGTGAGAAACACATTTTCTTGTCTGTGGCACACAGAGAGAGATAAATAATATTTTGTAACCAAATGAACAAACAAACTCCCAGGGGAGCGTGGAGGAAGACAGCAGGGGGAAACTGAAAGTGACACCGAGCGACAGAGGCAACATGAATTTGCCACTTTGAGGGTTTGAGGAATGGTTTGCAGGTAACAGAATTTCCAGTGTGTTATCACAGAGCAGTGGTGCCAACACAGGGCCCTGTTTTCATCTCGCCAGGCACCACATCTCTCAGCGTGTAGCTGGCTTATTATTCATTCAGTAAACAATTCATGATTCACTCTGACACGGTGTGATTTTATCATTTCCTCTTGCAGACTCCTGCACAGTCTTCATACTGAGATCCATGCATACTACCAGGCCAAACGGAGAGACATTCAATATGCCTCCTCAAAGCCACATTTGGCTTTGATATGATTACTGCAGTATACTGTCTGGCCTTCTGAAAATGTAATCCAGCAGAAAATGTCTATTCATTCTGAAAACACACTTTGCAACATAGTTGGGTGACCTATTTTCTCTTTGTGCAGTGTTTTTCTGCTATCCTCTGTTGTTTTCGCTGGAAAGGTCATTTAGGGGGGTAATTTCTCCTCTTTCACAAAGAAAATCTCTCACCAATGTGGAAAATCATATGGAAAATGTAGCAGCCTTGCAAGACCTCAAAATAAGTGTGTCAGGATAATGTATTTAAAATGAGCCATGTTGTGTCACTTTATTTCCTTCTTGGATGGGTTTAAAATTTTTGGAAGGAGAAATAAAAGAGCATTCATGAATAAAATGCTCATTGAAGTCATTGGTCTGGACTAAATTAGCAGAATGCTGGTAGATAGGCTTGAAAGATATTTTATTCCATATTCCATATTTTATTCTGGCCATTAACTGAAATGTTATCTTAAAAAATGCTTCAATGCCATTAGCAGTGGTTTTGTAAATTCGTAGTTGTACACTTTACAATACAGTGTAAACGCTAATGTGTCCTGATGCGTTTGCGGACTAGGACACAACAGGAAAATACGTCGTCAATGTAGGCTAGGTGGTGACAGCGCAGCAACGCTCTAGAATTTGCCCATTTAACGACGAGTTGGACCTTGTTTTGCCCTATGGAAGTAGATGTGTTGGATTTTGCGGACAGCAATATCTCCAGCTGTACCGACGCAGCATCTAACGCAACAGTCTGGGCGTAATAACTGTGCGCGGGACCCTTTGAACTTTTTAAACTAGTTGAAAACTAAACTGTTTCGATTGATTCATACTACATGGAAAAAACATTGGTGTGAAAGAGCACTTATTCATGCAGAATATTTATGAGCAGGCTACGTTGAGACAGGCCAATAGAAGTGCATGCATACATGCCTGTCAACTCTCGTGCCATTAAACCGCAGAAATTAAACAGACTTGACACGAGATGTACCGTAGTTGCTTCACATTGGACACATTAAACATCATGGCCATTCTCCACTAAAATGAAATAAAAAGTCAAAATAAAAATAAAAAAGTAATTGAAGCTTCTAAACTATAACCTTGATCTGTAAACAGCAATAACTGACCGAATATGAATAAGGAATAAGATATATCATGCTTTGGATTAGGGCTGCTCGATTATGGAAAAAAATATAATCACGATTATTTTGGTCAATATTGAAATCACGATAATTTAACACGATTAGCTGACTTTTGGAAAGATGTTGCAATTATTGAACTTAAAAAACAGTGGAAAACGTTAAATAAATCAACAGTAAAAAAAACAAACAACTGTGAAATTTGCCTTAATACTTTTCCTATTTTTTTTTTTTTTATTTTTTTTTCATTCAGAACAAAAGAGAAAAAATAAGAGTTTACTTCCAAAACATAATGAGCTAAATAATTGTTTTTCTCGATTATTCTGTTTTTGTGATCATTGGGAGCCGGAATCATAATCACGATAAAATTTCGATTAATTGCACAACCCTACTTTGGATACAAAGACATCACTCTGAATCAAACCGTTGTTGGTTTAGGTCTTTTCATGGGATATTTGTTGACAGGAAAAATATTGAATATGCAAAAAATGCAATATCTTCATCAATGACCGAAACAAGTTTACGTACGTGTGTGTGTGTGTGTGTGTGTGTGTGTGTCTGTATTTCTTACCTTATTCTCCAGTCGTCCGACGAGTTCCGCCAGGCGGTTGATCTGAGCGTCCAGACCTTCTTTCCTCACCTCTACTGCACCTGCAACACACAAACATAAACAGTCTAAATACACCGAATACACTGAATAAATGAATACCAAAATACATTAACTTGCATCGCTACTTTTTGGGTTGGGACTAGATTAGTCTCGCTTTGCCACACCCTCCTCCAAAGCACGCTGAAGGAAGGCTACTCCACACAGCATTCGGGGATGGGATGAAAACGTGCTCTGGTTTATTGTCATTTCTTTAAACCAATCACAATCGTCATGGGCGGTGCTAAACTCGGCACAGAGCCGCTGCAATATAGGCGTGCGAGAGAAAACTCAGATTGGACAAGATAGTCTAGCTAGCTGTCTCAATTTATCCTGTAGTGATCTGAGGAGCAGTTAACCATAGTCTTCATAAATCCACCGATTTTAAATTCCAACACAAAGAAAGCGGAAGGAAACGGAAAAGACATGCATCCGGCGGAATTTCCTGGATTAGATCTGATCTGCAGTTGGATTACATTTGTTCAAATATGTATGCCTACACCTGTTGAGGAAACTTTTTAGTTTAGTTAAGAGAGCTTTTAGTGTCAGCGAGGACATTTTAACTGTGGTTTACCGGTCACTCATTGAATCCATACTCACTTTCCATATCTCAGCCTGGTACAAAGCCCTCACCAACCAACACAAAACCAAAAAAACTTGCACAAAAAATAAATCAGACCAACAAGATAATTGGCTCCCCCCAAACCCCCCTTACAGTTCTTATATGTAATACATATAAGAACATAAATATTGTATGTATTAGGGGTGGGGACCACCAGAGGCCTCACGATACTGATGTCACGATACGTTATTATTGCGATTTTAAACATCACCTTTTTTCCAACTTTAAATTCTTTCTCAATTTCAAATTATGTCCCCAAAGGAAAACTTTGTCAACATCTGTTTCATCTAAAAAGATACATTTCTCTGTTTGTTCATCTCACTTCAATTTTATAGCTGCAAAATGGGATTGTCAAGCAGACAAACTGACCAACACATATATAATAATAAGATCGATACAGTATTGCCACGGAAAATATCGCAATACTATGCTGTATCGATTTTTTTCCCCACCCCTAATATGTATTTTATGTCATTTCAGCCTGCCCTGTCAAAGACAAACTTCTGTCACTGGTGACAGACAATAGTTTTTCTTATCTTATCTTATCTAACATGTATTAAAATCAAATTTCCCAAGCCAGACTGCAGGTTGTTACTTCCTCTTGCAATATTTGTATTCATTTTAAACCAGAGAATAAACAACTCATCCATACAGTATGTTATCCTTAATAAGGTAACAGCCTTTGGGGTGGTGCGACAGATGGTGTTATATTGCTCTTATATATTCTGATTTTATGGTTGCAGTTAAAAACACAGCTGCACTGAGCAGGTACTGTACAGTATATTAATAATTATATAACACTGCACAATCATTGCTCTTTTCATGTCTCTCTCTTTTCATTTGCATTGTTTCTTCATGAATATTTCATGTAAAATGGGAGTTCCAAGAGTCGCTGATAAACAGGCAATTATATCTGTTTATCAGAAGGAACCTTGCCTGTTCAAAGAGAGTAAAAAAGAAAAGGGATGGATGGGAAGCCAGCTCCTGTTAAGACTGGGCTCTTTGTCATTAGCTATGGTCTTTAAACAATATTTGACTTTGGCAGAAAATGTTGGGCAAGTCTATTATTTGCATTGCTTATTACTTGGAAATATTTCATTGTCAATGACGGCAAAACATAATGACCTCACATCACCATGTATGTGTGTTAAGACACATTTATCAATAACAGAATTAAGCTCTCTTTGTAACATGTTTAATGTCAAACATATTGGTGCTTCTTGGAGCATTTAATGAACACAACAAAACACTCAAATTATAACGTAGATGTAGAATGATTTCTGTGAAAAAAATATTCAACAATCAATCACAAACTAAGAGTGGTATGTAGGGTTTGTTAGCGTGTTAGCAATCTCAAAATTAAAACCACATTTCCCATAAAACCGGATGCCATAAAACCGGATGTGAAGATTTCTCACCTCGCATCATACTTCCCTTCATGTATTTGTTTTTTGTTTCACTTTGATAAAGAGCTTAAACAGTTTAGAGCTTCTTGTCTTCAATATAATGCTACTGTTTGTTTATGGTGATTATGCAGACTATTAATACTCACAATTAAAGGTACCCTGTGGAGTTTTTTTTTTTACCACTAGTAGAGCTATGGAGCAATATTGTCACTAGTGGGCCCATTGTTTATATTGATGCTCATGCATGCATGGGGAGCGATGCAATTCAAATGCATGGCCTTGGTTTCGTGTTAAACTGCTACACAACCCTTGGTGGCACTAATTTGCTAGGAAATGAACCAAACTATCAACATTTCCAAAACTTTTCAAACATTTTTAGGACGTTTTCCAGATGCTGTTACGATATGTGTCCAGGGAGAGTCCTTTTCCATGCTTCCCATTTATGGCCTTTCTAAGCGACCCAGCAATGCATTCTGCAATGCATTCTGGTTGCGTTGTGTCATGTTTCAAGAGACAGAGCGTTGAGTTGCTCGCTCCTCTTTTGCATAAGATTGAACAACAGGATACTTTATGTACAGCATCAGGGGCGTCAAGCACGCATCGCCGCTTCTCAAAACTCCCGAAAATCATTTAAACTGACCGTTGTTCATTTAAAATGGAGTTGGAGTAATCCAACACATTCTCACTCTCCCATCGTGTAAAATAGGGACGCTTGGCCATGTGCCTTTGGCGTTTGTTTTTCATGCTAAAAGTCTCCTTTAGCGTTGGGACTCTTGACGTCACTTTTGGCGCTCAGGGTCGGGGCGTACTGACATGCGGTACAACAACGGGATAGTTAGGTTCAGGAAAAGATCGTGGGTGGGGTTATAAAAATGTACGTTTCAGTGACACGCAGGACAAGAATGGGATACAAACCCCGGTCTCCTGGGTGAAAGTCCTCTGTTGTTTGACCCAACCACCACCCCAACCAACCTCCTTACGCTGCATTACGTTCTTTCATATTATTCACTACCCTTGTCGCTCTTAATACTATGTAGTCTTAAAGCACCTCGGTTGCGCTGCCGCTCTGCCTGGTACGTTCCATACAGACGCTGAAGGGTGATTTTTGCGTCTGACGCTGAGAGCCACTGCCCAAGCATCCGTATTTTACGAGTTGGGAGTGAGAACAAGTTGATTAATTGGACAAGGAATACTTTTTAAATATACAAAAGAGAGGTTTCCTTAATAATAAAAAATCAATGTTTGTCTAAATAGCAATAATAACCAATAGATGCTAATATTTTTAAGCACTGGCGGCATGGGCCACTAAGCCCCTTATTATGTTGGCAAAAGTACATTTTTGGTGGCCCAAATGTAATTTTTTTTCGCCCCCTTCCCCTTCATGCCTCTGGCTTTTTACACTGGATATGTAAAAGAGCTGTTCACTAAAACAAGATAAATGTGCCTGTACACCGCTTACTTTTACAAAGCTATTCAACTACGCTGTTCAGGGGGACACATTTTCCGAAGGCTGATCTGAGTGAATAGAAAGCAGACATCACCGGCACGGTCCGATGGCGTCATTTATGTGCATATTAAGTAGCCATTTGGATTAACCGCTCAGGCGGAGAGGCTGGTTTGTCTCCGGCAGTAGCTCTGTTTACAAGAATTTGTCAAAATTTCAAGATTTGTAGCAAACTAACTAACAGTTAGACTATACACCAACTTTACCGACTACACGACCAGCTTTCGTTTTAGCCTGTTAGTAAAACATTGCTATTTGCAGAGTAGCATGCTGCAGTTGTTTAAAATTACAGGCCCGTAGACAGGGGGGGTTCGGGTGGTTCGAAAGACACACACGCTAGTTACATTGATTACTTGAGTCCATCGAGCGAGGATTTTTAGTATCAAATAATTTGTGTTACTCAAGGAATCGTTTCAGCCCTACTATTGATGTTAAAATGCTTCACATTGCATCTTTAATTTAACTCCCAAAGTGAAACTGGCAGTGCATTTGCTTTTGTTCTTCACTTTCTTTGTTGATGCTTATTTGTGTGTGTTGGTACGACCAAACTGTAAAATCAAGCTAAAGAACACTGAGAAAACGTGTTGTTTCCCTCTCAAACACGCCTCTCTCTTCACCTTCTTGTCCCCTTGATTTTTCTCTCCTCCCTTGGTTGCTTCCTCTTATCCTCCCTCTGTCTTCTTCCTCCCCCCTTCTCCTCCACTCTCTCCATTGTCCTCTTTCCATCCCCCGATTGCCTCCTCACAGTTAATTGGAGAGTTGGCTGCCCCCTCTTCATTAAAAGCTTTAACAGTCAGTCAATTAGGAGCAACCTCTCCACACACACACACACACACACACACACACACACACACACACACACACACACAATCATCAACAAAACCATAGTGTGTAACCATAGAGACAGTTGGAGATAAAAGCCCAGTGGTCATTTCAATGGACTTAGAAAATAAGTGTCTCAGTCAATTATAGAAGTGTTTGAGAAATTACAGCCTCTGAATGTAGCAGTGGGGTGAGGGAAGGGGGGGTCTCTATTGACTTTCCACTCAATTAAACCTGATTTGAGTTATTTCACATTCACCTCATTTAACTTTCCTTTCTGTGTCAGCCGGTATTTAAACGTGTTCACATGAATAATGAAAAGGGTCCGCTGTCGTTACACTTTCTCTCAAATGAAGTGACTCGCAAATGTTTGTTCTGCCTCGTTCACTTCTGTTCTTTTATTGGATATAATTTACACAAGTCACCCCACAATGACGATTTTACGAAAAAGTAAGGGGGCTGATGTCGGCATGGTGTATTTATTTAGTACTATAGTACTATGAGTACTATGTCTCCCTTTCACACCAGATACAAGAGTTTGCATTCCGTCACAACAATTAATGTTGAGCATAATATAACTTATTTGTCATTATAACAGAAACTCTCTTCCACTGTCCTTCTTTTGACAGTGTTTCCCACAAGAAATTTGGTGAGGCTGCTTTCTGTGTTTAATACCCCTCAATTTTCGG
This sequence comes from Perca flavescens, assembly GCF_004354835.1. Classification (NCBI taxonomy): domain Eukaryota; kingdom Metazoa; phylum Chordata; class Actinopteri; order Perciformes; family Percidae; genus Perca; species Perca flavescens. Next base: position 7,522,461 of record NC_041338.1, on the reverse strand, counting down.
GCTGTTTTTTGGCAGTTTGCAGATTATCTGTATCAGCGTTTTATCAGTGATAAAGTTAATTCGTTAAAAGTGCGCTACTTTGGCTCGGCTACAGCTCTGTGTTGGAGTTTGTAACAGTCCAAAATCTTAATTTTGACCAAAGATTTAAATTTTCACTGTAAATGCATATCAGTTCCAAATATTGGTTATCGGTTTCATTAACTACTAAGAATCGGTATCGGCCTTGAAAAACCAATATCGTCGATCCCTACTTACAACTTGCTTGGAGATTTATCGGTTCCATAGACTCCACTATATTCTGCTTTGCCACTGAATGCCATGCAACGCTCAAAACCAAAAAATGAGAGATTCAATCTGGATGCAAAGCCAGACACAGATTAATGCAGAGGTGTAGCTAAGTGGGAAAACCTCAGCAGAGGACAAAAACAAGACAAATGGAGATTTGCTAACATTGTATCAGTCATTAGTAGATAGCTGAATTATGCTGCCCACAGATTAGTTGTCAATCAAACAGTGTAGCTCGTGATGTGTTCATCCTTGGTATCCTTGATTTTCTCTTGAAATGACTGACATACTAACTAATACTAACTAGCAAATGTTTTTATTTGTTTATTATTTATCATCAGATTTGAGTTTGACAGCTAGTGATTAGGATGCCAAATATTTAAGCTGAACAAGTTGAATTAAACAAAACAGAAGCAAGCCAACATTTACTGTGTGCACATTACCAAACTGAGCGCTTTTCCTCATCCACTCCCACCCACTCAAAGACCATCTGAAGCTTTATCAAAACTGAAGACTTCCTGCCATGGATACAGAACATTTGATATTTCATGCTGATAATACAATACTCAGCTTGAAAATCTATGTCTTTAACGACAAACAGTATATAATATATTGTTGGGAGTAACTACCAGCTAGTGTTTTTCACATCTGTCTCAGCAGACTGGAAAACATAGGGTTAGGCCCCTTCCCTAACCCTTACCCTAACCCTTCTTTCTTGTTGGAATTCTAAACTCCGGTCAATTTATGAGTACTATGGTTAACTTCTCCTCGGATCTCTGCGGGGGAAAATCGAGACAGCTAGCTAGACTATCTGTCCAAACTGAGTTTTCTGTTGCACGACTAAAATAACCTTTGAACGAACACGTTCCACCAAAACAAGTTCCTTCCCGAGGCTATTTTGCAGCGGCACCGTGGCTCCGCTCGGCGCTTAGCATCGCCAAAGACGATTGTGATTGTTTTAAAGAAAAGCCAATAAACCAGAGCACATTTTCTCCCATCCCGGAATGCTGTGTGGACTCGGGTGTGGCAATGCGAGACTAGGCAAAGCTTGACAAGTGAAACATTTACCGAACGGTCAATTAGTGCTCACAGGGAAAAAGGTGTGTGAAACATAAAATGGAACATGAATTATGTCAAAGAATCTACATCCATGTTTCCCACAATGGAGAACAAACACATTTCTAGTCACACACACACACACACCCACACACACACACACACACACACACATATTGTGGCCTGTGCCTGCGAGAAAGCACTGAACGATAAACTGCAGTACATTTACAATTAAAACTCTTCAGTAAAGTGTCAGATGCACTTAGAGGCGATGTGCACTGAAGCGTTTGCTGCTCGGCGTAAAGGTGGTGATGGATATTTTTAGCACTCTTATTCTTCCCATCCCCCTCTCTTACTCTTTTCCTCGCTCTTTGTTTCCTACCCCAGTCGTCTCCCACTCACGGCTTTGTCTTTTTTTCTGCTCCTTTCCGGATCTCATTACTCCAGTTCTGAGATCACCTCACTGGCTTCCAGTGAACAAGAGAATCGAGTTTAACATTCTGTTGCTCGTTTCTAAAGCTCTGGATGGGCTAGGACCAAAATATATCTCACTATAATCCTTCAAAGGCACAAACCTACCAGACACCTCAGGTCTGCAAACGCTGGGCTGCTTGCAGTTGCCTTTATAAGAAACGAAACATGGAGATGCAGCTTTTTTTTGTTTTTATGCTCTTCATGCCAGGAACAAACTCCCAGAATACCTGAGAGTCGGTCACAGTCACTTTTAAGTCGGGTCCTAAAATATTTCTGTTCTCTGGAGCTTTCTTTATAAATAAGACCTGTCCAGTCTTATTTATCAATTTGACTTTTATCTTCTTTTATTGTCTTTTATATGTGATCCTGTAATTTCACTCGTTTTTACCATTTATGTGTCTCTTTATATTTTATTGTTGTTAAAGTGTAATCTGTTTTTTCTTTATTTTTTTCTGTGAAGCATTTTGAATTGCTCTAGTGCAGAGGTGTCAAACTCAGTTTCACTAAGGGCCACACTGGAGGGCCAGACATGTTAAGTTTATTGACATGCATTAATTTAAAAAAAAAAATATCTTTGACTGTATTGTTGCTTGTCTCGTATAGTCTTCTAACTTACAGTTTAGTCCAAATTAAGCCCTAAAAAATATTTCTTAGCCATTATGGAGTTTAACGAACGAATCAAAACAATGATTACATTTTTAAAAGCCGACTCACAGCGACCCGTCTCACAGCGTCATGTGCAAACTCTCTGGTTCTGTGGGAATTTCAGAGTCTCAAAGTCGGCAACTCTGCCAAATTCGGCTTTGAATGTCGCGTAATTGCAGTTTGAAAAGCAGTTTGCTGCCGGAGGCCTGGAGTTCGACACATATGGTTTAGTGCAGGGGTCGGCTACCTTAGGCACGCATGCCATTACCGCGTGCATGCTGTACCTTAACCAATGGCACGCTGGCAATATGTGTACAAGAGAGTTATTGATGTGTTAAAATCATGGTTGAAATGCTGAAGCACTCTCTCATCCGCATACCAAATTACAACGTTCACAGTTGCGCGACGGTAGTTTGATTGACTTGTATCCCCACCATAGACTGTATAAAAACTATCCCCATCCGCATGCAGCAAAGACCCACCCTACTCTGCCTCTGCTCTGATTGGCTAGGAGGCTAATAGTAACGCTGCTGGGTTCAGTAGCGGTATGTCGGCAATCGCAGGCCCGCTAGCTAAGAAAGCTAAAGTTAATGTTCGGGCATTCCGGCCCTCATGGACAGAAGAGTGGGGTTTTGTGTTTCAGAAGGACCATGCTGTGTGCACCTTATGTCTTGAACATGTTGTTGTTGCTGAACACCGAGTGTTAAACGCCATTTTGAGACCAAACATGAGAAAACTTTCAAGGATGCGGCAGACAAGGCTGAATCTATCAATTGCCATGTCCAGGTATGGGAAGCACGCTGGAAACCGCCACAAGGCATGACCACGGAACTTGCATCTTCACCTGCTGGATATCTGTACCAGAGAAGTTTTGCTGTCTCAGGAACGTGAGACAGATAAACTTCAGGTCTTCGGATCAACATATCTCTGACTGGGAACGATACAAAGAGGATTACCAATGACCACTGGGGCAGATGAACTAACGCTAGTCTCATTACTGTAAGTAGGCTACAATAAAACCTTTGTGAGTAAAATTCCAATACTTATCAATGCACTCACCTGTATAGACAGGCATAAACATGTAGAAAGGGATATTTCAATCTGCCCTGTCTGCTCAGTCCACTCTTGTCCACCGAGCAGCTTTATGCAAACACAGCTCTACTCTGTAAATAGTGAATTTTTACTAACAAGCTAAAACAAAAGCTGTCGGTTTGTAGTCTAACTGTTTATCTTAGTTTGCTGGGAATCTTGAAATTTGAACACATTTTTATAAACTTAACTGCTGGCTAAACCAACCATCCTCTCCGCTGGAGCGGTAAATCTATGGATGTATTAAGACCAGAACTGATGCATGTGGCTACTTAATATGCACGTGAATGACGCGATCGTTATGTTCGCGTTCTTCATTCTTGATGATGATGCTGGCTGTGTTATTTCGCAACAGCATCGTTTCACTGCAAATGAGGCATACAGGACTTATTATATACTGCTTATCAGTTCATTCATTATTAAAGCTGGGCTTTTCCACGTCAACCTTTCGCTAAATTTTTAACAGCCGTTTCTTTCTGCAAGCATTTTCCACCAATCAGGACGCTGCATACTACAACCATGTTTCCGTAATCATAATAATAATATACAATAATAATAATTACAATGTCCTGATTATGGGAAATAAATGTTATCAAATGTTGCTCTGGAATAAAATTACAGATTCCCTGGATATTAAATTTTGATGTGATGTCATAAACGTAATGTTGACATGGCACACTAATAAACAAGAAATTTGAAAAGGGCACTTCATACCAAAAAGGTTATATCATAAATAGCCTTGTCTTGCAGAGGGGAGCTCTCTGTCCGTCTTACTGCAGAGACTCTGATCAATTCACAGCGAAGCAAACCTCACACACATCCTGTACATCTCTGAATGCTGTTATGACATGAGAAGGGGAAATAAGAAAACGTCAAGGCAACGTCATGTGACATAAGTGGAGGAGAACAATATGGGATGAAGAAACGACTCAGGAGCGCAAGAGTAATTTGAACATATTGGAAGAGGCTGGGCAGCAGGACAGGGAGAGGGGGAGTCATTAATCAATCCACTCGTCCCGGCTCGAGACAAAGCGCAGGTGACATCCCTGTGCTCCGCTGTCAGAGCTGCTTTACAGCCTACAGAATTGAAGAGACGGAAAACTGAGAGACGAGAAAAAAGGTGATTGGGGGTAAAATAGCACGAGATCGTCAAAATACACAAAAGGGTCCTGCTTTCGCATCGTTGCCTTGTTTTGGAATCAGGATGTTTTAAAGTAATTGACCAGGTGTTGCATCCGAAATCGCATACTCTGCACTACATACTCAATATGTATACTATCGTTCAACATACTTTTGTGTTAATAAACAGTAGTGTGTATCTTTTCGGACGTACTAAGCTGTCATTTTCAACGTCACTTCCTGAGAGCCTCCTTGTCGTTAAAGACGCGTAACCATGGTAGCCGACCTCTGCTCTAGCGGCATCGCCAGATAATGCTTAACCCGTGTGTTATCTCCCTTTGGACCATGAACTTGCTCTCTGGCTATAATTCAATATTACTAAATGTCTTCATCAGAACATGGAGGCTGCACAATGACCGGAAACACTCCGGTTCCAATTCCCAAACCAGCCGGGAAACGCTGCAATCAAGCAGTGCTTTATCCTTCAGCAGCAGCTACTGTCCACTGATTCTGATGGTGAATAGCTGTACATGTGTCATGTGACCACTTGTGCTGAAATCACTTAGCAGCATAACGATTTCTAAGCCTGTGTCTGCAGTATGTAGCTCAGAGGCCTTTCTTGATATGTTGTAATGGAGCTGGGCGATATGGAGAAAATCAAATATCATGATATTTTTGACCAAATACCTAGATGTCGATATTGCAGCGATATTGTAGGGCTGACTATTGGTACTTTCACAAAATATTTGAGCGTTTTGATAAATAATCACCAATAATGTGGCTATATAATGTGTGTAAAGGCAAATAATAGAACAGCTAGCAAAGTCTGGTAAGTTCAGAAAATGACATCAATTTACGGTAACGCAGCCTTTAAAACCAGAAAAATACAACACTGTCTCATACACTCAACAAAATTATAAACTTTTGTTTTTGCCCCCATTTTTTATGAGCTGAACTCAAAGATCTAAGACTTTTTCTATGTACACAAAATAACTTTCTCTCAAATATTGTTCACAAATCTGTCTAAATCTGTGTTAGTGAGCACTTCTCCTTTGCCAAGAAAATCCATCCACCTCACAGGTGTGGCATAACAAGATGCTGATTAGAGAACATGATTATTGCACAGGTGTGCCTTAGGGTGGCTCAAAACTGCTGTGTGATAAACCTGCACATTTTAGAGAGGCCTGCGACTTTTTTTTTTTTTCTGACTGGTTTTCGGACCCCCCCGACCCTCTCAATACAGTAAAACTACACACATTTTAGAGAGGCCTGCGACTTTTTTTGGCCTGCCAATATCCAGGAACTTCTTTTTTTCTTTTTTACTGACTGGTTTTCGGACCCCCCCGGACTCCACCAATACAGTAAAACTGCACATTTTAGAGTGGCCTTTTATTGTGCCCAGCATAAGGCACACCTTTGCAATAATCATGTTCTCTAATCAGCATTTTGATATGTCACACCTGTGAGGTGGATGGATTTTCTCAGCAAAGGAGAAGTGCTCACTAACAGATTTATTTGAGAGAAATAGTTCTTTTGTGTACATAGAAAAAGTCTTAGATCTTTGAGTTCAGCTCATAAAAAGTTTATAATTTTGTTGAGAGTATATCTATCAACCCGTTCTCACTCTGAACTCGTATACGGATGCTTGGGCAGTGGCTGTCAGTGTCACATACGACGCAAAAAGCACCCTTCAGAGTGTGTATGGAACACACCGGGCAGAGCAGCAGCTCCTCAACGCTTTATACCGGCTTCACACTGCCTAATGCTCTTCTTTTCCTGAAACCCAACTGTCTCGTTCTTCTTTTCCTGAAACCCAACTGTCCCATTCTTGTCCCACGTGTCACGGAAACGTACCTTTTATAAGCCCACCCACGCTCTTTTCCTTAACCCAACTGCGTCAAAAGTGACGCCAATAGTCCCGACCAAGCGCGTTTAGATAAAGCGCGTTTAGATATGACGCTAAAGGAGACTTTTAGCGTCAATAACAACGCCAAAGGCACCTGACCAAGCATCCGTATTTCACGCAAATGTGAGTGAGAATGTGTTGCATCTACCAATGTCGATATAATAAAGATATATTGCCCAGCCTTATGCTGTAAGCTCATATGTATCCCGGGATACACACCCCGACAGGTGACAGATGTTTGGACTCTGAAAAAGGAAGAACTGAAAATCCTGTCAGATTGAGCTGTCATCTTTGAACGCCTCAACCAACATGAATCTATTTTTCTTCTATGCAGCACTGGATCTGAAGCAAATAGTGAAACTTTTCAATTGCTGCAGATCAGACCCGTGTACTGTATATCACTGACACAAAACTCTGAAAAGTCACAGTATGTTTAAACCTGTCGTTTCTGCACTTTGAGGCCCGAGAACAGAAAAAAAAGAGAAGAAGAAGAAAGCTGGTGTGCAATAATTCTATTTTTGTGCAGAGTATGCTGCAAAAAGGTTATGGGATGAAATGTATACATAACCTACAATCATTTCTTTATAATGAGACTTATTTTCAATGCTCAGCACAAACAGAGTGCTATCCTCATTAAAGAAGATGTTTGCGTTGAGCCACATGTATCACCTGTATACAGTATCTACAATTGGATGGCAGAAAAAAGTCTAATACGGAAGCTCTTCTTCAGTGTCATGCACTGTTTTGGTTAAACTCTTCTGAAATTCTATGTCTTGAAATTGATAGAAGATTTATTTCTTTTTTTTAAGAATAATTTATAATATGCACTTTGAGCAGGGCTTTGAACAGAAGAATTAAAGCAGGCAAATTCATTCTCTTCATTAATTAGGATGCTGCACTGGTTCACCACAAAGCTCTCTAGTCTTGCTCATACCATCTCTATCAACACATCTGTATCCAGGTCAGGGTTAAGTGCTATATCCTGGAGTGACTCATTTAAAGGTGATAGTACTCAACTAAAAAGAAATTATTTCTTATTTTATGCGTTCCCAAGAACAGGTTAATCAATAATTTAGCAGAAAACTGCTTGAAGGTACAAAGCAGCCAACAAAGACTCTGATCTGTGCAGGACACACAGGACAAGATATGTAATCTGCACCTCTAAGAACGCGGTTTAAAAACCATCAGGCACTTCTGCCAAGGCTAGCTTTGTTTGTTTTTTCAACCTGGACCCTATTTTCCTATGTTTTTGTGTAATCGATGGAAACAACAATCTTTTAAATTGGTCCAGTATTAAGCAAGACCGCTGCAGTCGGCAGCCGTGATACAAGTTACAATGTAAGATAATGGGCAATTTCACACCGTCAATTTCTGTCCAGTAAAAGTGCTTGTTTTACCACGGACATCCTAAGATTATTATATGAAGAATTATACAAAGGATTCCTACAGAGATAGACCTTTTTGTTAAAAAGTAAGATCCTTTTTGTTTAACATGAAACAGCCCTGACAACAGCGCTATCGCTATCTGGTTTAGTTAAAATAAACCCTTAATTTACCCATTTACATGTGGAAATATGCTGTCTCTATACATGTTAAAAGTATGTGTTTATTTACATTGAGTCTGGGGGGTTTAAAGATAGCGATTTCAAAACTGTTTAATTTTAAAAAATTATCTTACTTTTCTATCTCTGTAGGGATCCTTTCCATTATGGCGTCAGATACTTACAATAATAATATGAGCATGTCAGTAACAAAACAGCACTTTTAGTGGACATAAATTGACGATGCACATTTGCCCTATAGGATTACATTGCAGACCGGTTCGGGGCTGCCGGTCACAGCGTTCTTGCTCAGTACTGGACCAACTTCAAAGAGTTTTGTTCAGTTTGATCAGTTACTTAGACACAGAAATTAGCTTCTGATGAAATAGTTCAACATTAAGTCAAATGAATGTCATAGATACCACTCCCCTGGACCATATACAGACCATGTGAAGCTACAACCAGCAGCCATTCGGCTCAGCACAAAACCTGGAAACAGTACAGTGCACAGCGTGTGTCATCGGTCGTATGATACACACAGTATTTTTAGAGATATAGGATGAAGAGCATACTCTTCTTTGGCAGCGTGCTGCCAGATTCAAAGCTGTGTGAGAATAAAAAGCCATCACTGCCATGCTCCATCCAATCTGACAGCAAAGTCAGAATCTGTGTGTGTGTGCCTCATCCATGAAACAAAAGGATTTATAGAAGCCAAGGTAACTGTTAGAAACACCCTCCTCGCTTAACTGCATTAGTGAGCCCATAAATCACAAAATACCATCAAGGCAACCAACTCCTGTAAACCTAATTTGTGCTTTAAGTTCAAGCCTGCGCTAAAATGGAGTGCGTCACACACAGCTGGCCTTGGTATACATTATGTGTATGCTGTAACAGTGAGCATTTCTACGTTTTATGTAGCCAGTTGAAGGAAATGCTGCAGCTTTCTGTGTCACAGGTGAGGTGTGAGGGCCAAATGTGACACTTTATTAAAACACAGACGATCAATCTCTGCTGTAATGATCACTCACTAAATCAATAATGGCTTTGACAACAGCTCTATTTTTTACTCCATCACACTCAGTCATGTAATAAATAGTCTCGCATTGCCAGACCTTCCTCCGCAGCGCTGTGGAGGAAGGTCTGGCAATGCGAGATATACATTACATTAGATATACACAGGTATACAGTCCACACAACATTCCGGGATGGGAGAGAAACGTGCTCTGGTTTATTGGCATTTCTTTAAACCAATCGCAATCGTCTTGGGCGGTGCTAAGCGCCGAGCAGAGCCACGGTGCCTCTGCAAAATAGCCTCGGGAAGGAACTTGTTTTGTGGAACGTGTACGTTCAAAGGTTGTTTTAGTCGTGCAACAGAAAACTCAGATTGGACAGATAGTCTAGCTAGCTGTCTGGATTTACACTTCAGAGATCTGAGGAGCAGTTAACCATAGTCCTCGTAAATCCACCGGAGTTTAAAATTCCAACACAAAGAAAGCGCATCGCGGTATCGGACATCCGGCCAAAAAGAGTAACATCTGGCCAAAGCAATCCCAGAAGTGGAACGTCTTGGATTTAGACTATGTAATCACAGAAGCACCGGCAGATTTTTCCATTTATAAATGGACATTTTTAGATGTTTTCTGATTTGGGTTTGAGGGTATGTTCGCGTGCTGCATGTTTTTCAGTGCAGAAAATATTATTAGTTAAACTACATAGCATTTTCACGTTAAAAAATCATTACCAAGTTAGATTTGAGATATTATTGTAAATATATATAAGATTTTGTAAAAAAGTATGCTGAATAAGTTTACAGCACAAACAATAAGTTGTTTTCCGGTACAGATTAACAAAGAGCACAATGCCTATAGAGACAAGAGACAGCAGCTTGAGTTGAGTTTAGATAACAAAAGTTGACCATCATGCAGCGAGGACAGCGAGGGACACGAAAGACACGTTTCCTGGTTGAAAGTCTTGTGTTTCCACCGGGAAACAAACTCCGCTAACCTGTTCCAAAGCCCAAAGTGTTTTACAACCCACCCAGACACCCTGACCTCCTCCTTACACGGACCATAACGGTCTTACGCAGCAGTAGTGGTGCAAACAGCAATAAATACGTGGAATACATACGAATTACAGTGCTTTACTTTTCGTAGCTATGCGTATGAATGGTTCATGAGACGACTTGAGTCTCGTCCTCAAGACTTCCGACTCAACTCAAACTCGAGTTGCGGGACTCGTGAACAATCTTTATTTTTAGGAATTCCCCTCCCCGCGTAACCCATAACCTCTATAAGTAGCACGTAACGTATCTGCTGCGCACAGCCACGCGTGAGAGAGGACAGCAAACGTGTCGACCTCACCGGCAGCTAATGCCGCCCCCAAACATTCAAATTAGGTTAAATTGGCATGTTGTGTAAAAATGTTAATGAGCCCTTTAAAGGTACCCTATGGTGTGTTTGACCACTAGAAGTGCGATAGAGCTACTAATAGTTATTACAAGTTGGTCCCCATTTTGTTTGTATCCTGAATGCCCAAGAACCAAAGATGAATGATCACGTGGACGCTGGTTTACACTTTTCCACTGATGGGCAGTTTGTGCCAATAAACGTGGCAATGCACCAACAAAGGTATTGAAGAAGAACACAGATCTGATCACTGAACTAGTAAACATGAATGTCAACAATTCAGATTTTAAAATGCTGTACAATTTAGCATTGAAATGCATTCAACATGCTTGTTAAAGATCAAGGAAACACAGCGTTTTTGTGAGACACAACTTTGTTTAACTACTAAATATGTTCATTATTTGGGGCAAACGGCTTCTACTACAGTATACTATCTAGTGTATGCAGCTGTTCTAAACAATCTGTTGGCCAGTGCTATACAGTACAGATGGAAGATGTAGAACAGATTCATATCTGTGGCATTTAGGCTAGCTGCCTGTCCCCTGAACACGCTGTAAAATAACGCGGTCTCTGTAGACAGCCCAGGCTCCACAAAAACGGCAACAAAAACAAACTGCACCAACCTGCACCACCAAACATGACAAACATCCAGCCAATAACCAACAAGAAGGATTTGTTGGTGGGGGTCGAGGGGTTAGTGCGTGGAAGGGGACGGGATGAGGAGGGAGGGGTGAGCTACCCTCCGTTTTGTTTGACAATAGAGCACCTTTAAGTTGTTCCACTTGTCTAACCCTGCAGTCCATGGACAAAATGACACGCTGACTCTGTAACAACAGAACATTTACCATCTGAGTAATGATTGATTGTGGTTGCCCTTTGAGGCTTTCCTCTACCTACGCCTTTGACTCAACTGTATTGTTTTGTTTGACTCTCCGTCTGTGAAGTTTGAGTTGTGATAAAGTGATGCCATATCTCCACAACTTTTGAAGTGTTTCTTCAGCGAGCAATTTGTTTGAGTGGGTGCAAAGTGTTGAGGCGAGCGAGCATGCGCTGCAGTGTTAACTACCAGCTGGGGAAGGAAGAGAGAGAGAAAGGGGGTGACTGGAACAGAGAGGCACACAGTCACAATCTACCACACAATTCACAAACATGGCAAGCCTATCCCCACAGCGTTGGGAAAGGCTATACGTCTGACTGACTCCTCCCCCACTCCTCTGGTGCTGTGCGCTCTGCTTGTGTGCGGGAGTGACTTTACGGGGGTGCTCTGCAGTCGTGCATAGACATATTTCTGGGAGGGGGGGCATCAAAAAAGTGGGCAAATCAGTCAGAAGATAAGGAAGAAAAGAGAGATGAAGGAGGAATGGTAAATATACAATCACAGAACCAGTCAATGTATTATTCCAAGCAATGTTTTTGGGATAAGATATAAAAAATGAAGTTGTTATCTTTCATAGATAATATTTTAAGGTCTGTTGTGTAGGACTAGATGTTAATATCCCTCAATTATTCGTACTTGAGGCACCAATGGGATGGTCAATCCATCTAGGGCTGTAGCGATACACTAATCTCACGATACGATACACGATATTCAGCTCACGATACAATATATATCACGATTTTCAGCCAACGATACGATTCGATATATTTCGATACACTTACATAATTTTCTGAAAGATTTAAAGGGGACAGAGTGATTTTGGTGACATCTTGTGAGTGTTCCATTTACTTGGATTTAATTAATTGAACTGAAAACATCAATTACACAATATATGTCTCTGACTGTGCAGAGAGTCTACAGCAGGGATCATCAACTACATTTTTTTCAGAATTTTTCTAAGCACTCTGGCAGCCGGACTTTCAAATAAAGAAAATAAAATGAATTTATACCTAATACGCCTATTCTTGTTCGAAATTTTCACTTTCTTACTGAATTAATGCTACTATTTTTTAACATGTATTAGTGTGAGAAAACTCCTAAAAAACATGGAAACTCCCTAATGATAACTGGCTCTTTAACTAGAAAAAGATCTCAGACTAGGAGGTAGTTCACTGAGGAGTGATGGTTAAAGTCTGTGATTATGGAAACATTATTGTAGTATGCAGCATCCTGATTGGTGGAAAATGCTTGCAGAAAGAAAGGCTGTTGTCAGGTAAACATGTCACTGTCAAAGAGGCTGAAGGGAAAAGTTGAAGTGGAAAAGCCAAAAGCCCAGCTTTAATGATGAATGGACTGATAAGCAGGCTATGCACTCGTCATGTATGCCTCATTTGCAATGAAACGATGTTGTTGCAAAATAATACAACCAGCATCATCATAATCACTGAACATAACGATCGCGTCATTCACGTGCATATTAAGTAGCTCCAGATTGTCCGCTCTAGCGGAGGGTTTGGTTTGTTCAGCCAGCAGTGAGGTTTACAAGAATTTGTCAAAATTTCCAGATTCCCGGCAACCTAAAACAGTTAGACTACAAACCGACAGCTTTTGTTTTAGCTTGTTTGTAAAAATTCACTATTTGCAGAGTAGAGCTGTGTTTGCGTAAAACAGCGCGGTGGACTGAGCAGATTGAAATATCGCCTTCTACATGTTGATGCCGGTCTACACAGGTGAGTGCATTGATAAGTATTGACTTTCTACTCACGAAGGTTTAATTGTAGCCTATTTACAGAAAAGAGACCAGCGTGAGTTCATCTGCCCCAGCCGCCGATGGTAACTCTGTATCGTTCCCAGTCAGGTGCTGCGTGTTTTAACCTTTAACGCACACACACATCTCGGCTATTACTGTGTGTGTGTTTTAACGCACACACATCTCGGCTCTTGCTGTGTGTGTGTGTTTTAACGCACACACATCTCGGCTCAGCCGTGTGTGTGGAGCTTGGGCATCGCTGTAGGCTACAGAATCCCGGCATGTGAATAGAGATGTAAATACAGGGGGCTGGGTTTTTGCTCTAAATGATTGAAATGATAAATAACAGAACGCATTTTTTCCTCTTTACATTTTGTGAATTCATGATTATTCTGCGGGCCAGACTAAAAGCTTTGGCGGCGGGCCGCCAGTTGACGTTGGCTGCTCTACAGCGACTCTAGCGGCTGGCTGACCAAATCGCTCTTCCTACAACGTGAACGGGGGTAAACACGGGAGACTTGAATGGAACTTATGTATCAATACTCGCGGCATAAAAATCAATACTTTCTTGGGGGAAAAAATATCGATTTAGATCGCAGAATCAATAAAATTGCTCAGCCTTAATCCCATCGGTATAAAAAATGAAGTTGTTATCTTTCATAGATAATATTTTAATAGTATATTGAGCCCTGTACTGGAAACTGGATTTTCATTTCAGAAATCTGGTCTGTGTGTGTGTGTGTGTGTGTGTGTGTGTGTGTGTGTGTGTGTGTGTGTGTGTGTGAGTTTGTCACCTGAAGCAGTGTTAATGGTCCTGACTGCCTCCCTGGCACTGACTCTGTTGTTTGGGGGATAGTCAGGGACAGTGTTTTCGTTGCGCCTCTCTGACATCCGTGGACTCACCTTGGCAGGTAGATGACTGAAAAACAGAGGGCGGGAGAAGGAAAAAAAAAGAGAATTAGATGATGAGAAAATACAGTAGTGTGGGATTGTGGAGGGGTGAAGAAAAGTGTGTGTGTGTGTGTGTGTGTGTGTGTGTGTGTGTGTGTGTGTGTGTGTGTGTGTGTGTAAGAGAGAGAGCGACTGCCATTTTAACCAGAAAAGATTTGTGATTGAAACACTGCCTAGTTTCCATTATGACCGTTGACAACCTGAGTTTTACACTTAATGCCATGATACATGTGTACGGTCATGAACACACACACACACACACACACACACACACACACACACACACACACACACACACACACACACACACACACGACACAGGCATTCCCAATTTGACACATAACTGACACAGTGACACCCCCATTGGCTCACCGTGATTGGCTGTGCTGCTCGTCAATAGCATCCACGGCACTCTCCACAGAGCTCAGGAGAGACTGGATCTGATTGGCCGATTCCTTCAGCAGGAAACGGGTCACAAACTGCTCCACGTTGGTTCCTCTCTCATAAACCTGGGGAAACAAAAGAGAGAACATCAGTATGATCGTGTATTTCATTTATAAACCTTTAAAAAAAACAAAAAAAAAACTGAGTCATTTGGCCAAAGGTTTCAATACCATGTCACTAAAAAGGCAGTTTATTTAAAAAAAAAAAAAAAAAATGCGATGTGTCTTTTCCTTAATCCTATGTGTTTTACATATCACAGCGTAGCTACGTATGCCTCTCTCCTCACTCTGTTCCCTTCACTCCTCTGAAAAAAATTTTCCAGCACAAATCCTGTTCCAGTTCCTTGCTTGCATCCATTTGATGGTCGACAGGTTTCTCAAGGTGGACAGGCAGTGTGCGAGGAGGAAAAAAATAACAAGTAAAAATAGACTAGTACCTTTCATTCTCTCGGCTGCGGTCTTCCCCAGTTCTCCTTTCCCTCACTCTCTCCTCAATCTCCTCTAATTCTCCCTCTGAGTATATCTCCTTATTCACTGCTCAGACTTTTGCCTGAGCGCTGCCGCTGGGCTCAACTTCCGACCTGCGGCCCTTTGCTGCATCTCATTCCCCCCCTCTCTATCCCCTTCCATGTCTTCAGCTGTCCTGTCAAATAAAGGCCTAAAATGCCAAAAAATAATCTTAAAAAAAACAAAAGAAGAGGACCGTCTGTTGCTGCCAGTCTTTCAGACAGTGTCTTCATCCTAAACACCGGGTAACCGGGGTAACGGCTGAGTGCGTCAGATGTTAAATGTGGTAGATGTGTGGCTGTGATGAGCAACATGCTGTGATAGAGATTGTACGGGTTCAAAACTTTAAGTTTAAAAATAATTTCCCTCCCAAGTCCCAGACAGCAATACGTTTACTCTCTACGGGATTTCCCAAACTGTCCCTGCATCGTGACGGGGACAGCCCTGTGATTTAAGGGGGTGATGGTGATTGGCACAACATTGTCACAGCCTTTAATGCACCCACCTTTAGCTTTCAGCTAAGAACAGGAAACTGTGGCTACAATTGGCACAGGCTCTCCAAAATTAGACAATAGAAGATTGGAAAAAAAGTTGCCCGGTCTGATGAGTCTTCATTTCCGCTGTGATAATCGAATGGTTTCAGATGAATTACACAGTGGTTGATTATGATTGGATAAAGGCCCAACGTGTTATACGCCATAGACTTAGACATTATCGCCAACATTCATTCCTTTCCATAGACCTGTTTTGAACTGTCACAACAGCTGCAATGAAACCTTGAAGGTGTGACGGGGCGCATAGCTGCCATCACGGTAGCGAGGCACTACCTGTCATAATCTCAAAGACTGAGTGAAGAAGTTGCTCGTATATGTTTAGTTGACGAGTCTATATGTTCGGTTTGTTTATTGGTTTCATATAATCTGTCATTCATCGTATTCCCCATATTAATCCTGTAGTTTTGTGCACATTTTTAACATCTAATACTGCGGAGATTTGTTATATGCCTAGGTATATTCATATATACATCATTGTCTATTGTTTACAACCGTACAGATTGTCACAAACATCACTTAAGTCTTTCTTAGCTAAGGTTCATTTAGTGAGTGTAAAAGTATACAGAGTGTAAAATGGTTTGGGCTTACTATGTGCTCTTTATTATAAAGGAAAGTTTGCCGCAATCCTTAGGTTGACATCTTATATACTGTCTATGGTTTAAATGAGGTTAGAACTTCCGGGGTAACAGGAAGCTAATCGTAATTCTTAAGCTTATTAATAATTACAATTATTAGCTTATTAAGATGTCTTATGGCTTTGTCTAAGGATAATGTTAATTATGTAAATGTTTAGCTTTAGAGTTGTCTTTGGCTGTATTAAGCTTTATTTGTCTTTGGCTGCATTAAGCTGTATTTATCTACTCACCTGCGTCACCCCTGTATGTTATATGTTGGTATGTTCCAATTTGAGGGGTAGGCCGCAGCCTATATAGAGTCGCTGTAGTATTTGCTCGGAAACAGAGCTGGAGTATACGTGGAGGTAGTAGGACGCAAGTCTGCTGGATGATCGCCACGTTAAACCTGATTTAAGGTCTATTAGTGAATAGTTGTGTATTTATACTTCCGATTGTTTTGACTCTTAAGTCAATGTTAATTTATTTCCTTGAAAGTGCTGTCTAGTTACTTTTCTTAATTTTGTCAATTTCTTTATTATTATTTTTGCCTGTGGGCCTTAATTGGGTCAACTACAATAAAAGCCCATCATTTGCACATCACCTTTGACTCACCCTGAGTGTTAATACCTGCTCAAGACTACTCTTCGCATCTACCCTCAACAGAAGGGGAATCTATTTAAGACCTGTATATGTATACAGTTTGAAGTTTGTTAAACTGAGCGAGACTTTCTCAAAAAGAGGAACAAAAAAGAGAGATGACATCGTGGCGACGGCATCAAAGAGTCCCTGAGCTGATGCTGACAGCGCGTGGTGAACTGTCAGAGGACTTGGCGGTTTCAGATAAGACTGGAGCTCCTGCTTTAACACTAATGACCTTTTCACTGCCACCTTTTAATTATTCAGGGCTTTGACTGTTTGCTAAAAACACTTCCCTCAGACAGTGACTGTCCAATCATAGCTTAGCAACCGTAACTATAGGCACAGCAGGCTTGTCAAGCTTTGGATTTCTCCTCATGTTGAAACTGTGTGCATGAGGCTGTAGAAAAAAAGATTTTTTTGCATTCAAGAGTTTGGAGACTGGTGCCTTTATTTAAGCCTTTCTAAAATCGAAAACACGAGAAAATTTATAAAGAGTAGATAAAAAACATGGTTTGTCTGCTCTAATGATAACAATTATAGTTAGCCTGTCCTACTAGTAGCCTGGTGTCAGTTCCAATGCAAAGAGTGAGCACAGCATTAACTAACTTACAACAGTTTGTGCAAGTTACACAAAAAAAAAAGCCATGTTTACAACTAGCACATCAACTGTGTAGTTTTTCCCCACTGTAAGATGCTATCTGTCTTGCTCTTTGTTGTTATTTGTTATAGTTATTATTTAGGGAAGTTTAAACTCCAGCAACCCAAGTCAGTGTTACCCAAGATAGCGTTAGGTTTGCCAAAAACAATAGTCCTCATCTTTAAAGTCTTTTCTTTTGTTTCTCTCATTTGATATGAGTCAACACTTACATTTAATTTAACTCATGATGGGAACCTATGTTCCCACAGCCCTATGTTCCCACATTTCTAAGATTTTTTTTCAAAATTAGGCCCTATGTTCCCACAGTTCCCACGTTTCTAAGATTTCTTTTTCCAAAATTAGGTCCTATGTTCCCACATTTCCTTTTTCATAAACTTGTATCAGATTTTATCCTCATAACCCTAACCCCTAACCCTAAAAAAAATTGTGGGGGAGGATAGGGCTTAAATTGAAGGGAACTGCAGGAACACAAGACCTAATTCTGAAAATGTCCTAGAAATGTGGGAACATAGGGCCTCATTTTAAGAACAATCTTAGAAATGTGGGAACATAGGGCTGTGGGAACATAGGGCCTAATTTTCAGTGAAAATGTTTTTCTTAGAAATGTGGGAACATAGGGCTGTGGGACCATTGGGCTGTGGGACCATAGAGTTGACCCCCTCATGATAGGTTGGCTTAATTTGCTAGCTACAGTGGGGGAAATAAGTATTTGACCCCTTGCTGATTTTTCAGGTTTGCCCACTTACAAAGAATGCAAAAATCTACAATTTTAATCATATGTACATTCTAACAGTGAAAGACAGAATCCCAAAGAAAATTCCAGAAAATCACATCATATGAATTTATTAAAATTGATAACCATCTGATGAGGAAAAACAAGTATTTGACCCCCTGGACAAACAGCAAATATTCTGGCTCCTACAAGCCAGTTAGTCTTTCTTTAAGACACAGCCCCAAACCGAACCAATTATCTACATCAAATACACCTGCCTCACCTCGTTACCTGTATAAAAGACACCTGTCAACACCCAAACAACCAACATCCAACATCACCACCATGGGCAAGACCAAAGAGCTTTCTACGGACATCAGGGACAAGATTGTTGATCTGCACAAGGCTGGGATGGGCTACAAGAGAATCGGAAAGCAACTTGGAGAGAAAAGATCAACTGTCGGTGCAGTTATCAGGAAATGGAAGAAGCACCACACCACCGCCAACCTCCCTCGGTCTGGGCCTCCAGACAAGATCTTGCCTCATGGGGTGTCCCTGATCATGCGAACGGTGAGGAATCATCCCAAAACCACAAGGGGGAACTGATGAATCAACTGAAGTCAGCTGGGACCACAGTTACAAAAGAAACAGTTGGTAACACACTACGCCGTCATGGATTGAAATCCTGCAGCGCACGCAAGGTCCCCTGCTCAAGAAGAAACATGTACAGGCCCGCATGAAGATCGCCATTCACCACCTGGACGACTCAGAAGAGGCCTGGAAGAAGGTGATGATGGTCAGATGAGACCAAAATAGAACTTTTTGGCCTCAACTCAACTCGTCGTGTTTGGAGGGCAAAGAACACCGAGTACAACCCAAAGAACACCATCCCCACCGTCAAGCATGGTGGTGGCAACATCATGCTTTGGGGTGCTTTTCAGCCAAGGGGACGGGACAACTCCATCGTATTGAGGGGAGGATGGGCGTGGCCATGTATCGTGGAATTCTGGACCGACATCTCCTTCCCTCAGTGAGAGAGCTGAAGATGGGTCGAGGATGGGTGTTTCAGCACGACAACGACCCTAAGCACACCGCCAAAGCAACAAAAGAGTGGCTGAAGAAGAAGCACATCAAGGTTCTGGAGTGGCCTAGCCAGTCTCCAGACCTGAATCCGATTGAAAATCTTTGGAGGGAGCTTAAAATTTGAGTTGCCAGGCGACAACCTCGGAACCTGAATGATTTGGAGGCTGTCTGCAGGGAGGAGTGGGCCAACATCCCTGCCAAAATGTGCACAAACCTTGTCACCAACTATAAAAACCGTTTGACATCTGTGCTGGCCAATAATGGCTTTTCTACAAAATATTAACATGCTGTTTGTCCAGGGGGTCAAATACTTGTTTTTCCTCATCAGATGGTTATCAATTTTAATAAATTCATATGATGTGATTTTCTGGAATTTTCTTTGGGATTCTGTCTTTCACTGTTAGAATGTACATATGATTAAAATTGTAGATTTTTGCATTCTTTGTAAGTGGGCAAACCTGCAAAATCAGCAAGGGGTCAAATACTTATTTCCCCCACTGTACAAGTGATGAGACAGTGACAAACGTCACTTTCAAACGCCAGACCATAACTGACTACATGTATACTCTGGAGAGAGTCAGTCGACCACGTCTGCTTCACTGTCAGAAGTCCCAGTGCAGTGATTCAGGGAGACAGTTAAGGTTCCAGCGCACTCAGCCATTCTCCGCTCACTCTAATCAAAGACAAACGCTCTTCATATTGACTGCCATTATCACAGTCAATGGCTCTTAAACACGCACATGCGTATGTCCGCCACACAAACACGCATACACTCAAACGTGCAAACACACACACATTTTTGTTGTTGTTGCCATTGTACCCTAGAGGCACTGATGACTCATTGATGACTACCTTGCTGAGATTTAATTACCAAAGTGGGATACACGCATGAACAGAAATATTAAATAGGAATTTTGGCAGTTTTCTTAAAAAGATTATGAGTGTATTATGAGTCCATTATATGCACTTAGTCATTCAATAAGAAAATGCTGGTAGACTCTTGATACAGCATGACATTTATTTGGCATTATAGCATGCTGATATATTTTCTCTGCTGAGTTTTGCAGGTTATGGTTATTAGATGTTACTATAAATTGTTTCTGAAACTGTATTTTTTTCATCTAATGATCATAAATGACCAGTAACAGCAGACAAGACTAACTAAGACTAGTTTTTATTAATGCCTTTGCCCGCTCAGATGGGTTCTGATGGGTCACAGATTTCGGTGTAACACCGGAAAAGCCTGTGTTAGTGTTATTGTATCCAGCCAGGTAAAAGGTAGCAGGAGATTGCTTTACATAGGCCTAATTGTATTTTAATTTTATTTTAGAAGTTATCTGCTGTAGTTATGGCTGCTACTGGGGCAGGACCATCACAGAAAAGAAGGAAATTAAACGAAGAACAACTAAAAGGGAAAGAGAAAGACAACGGAAAAAAGTCACACTCGGTCGGGCTTTCAACAGATGGAGACAATTATGGGATTTTAAATGATTCAAAAAACGTCCCCTAATTCGCCTTCAGGTCTATTTCATTCATAAAATAATTTTACAATACGCGATGTGGTTGTACGTCAGCAGCCAACATTAAATGATGCCCCCCTTCCATTTAGCGCAGACCTTTTCCTTTCAGTCCATGTTTGTGTTGGCCTACCATTTACCAGGGATAAAACTGCTGCCCTTTCGATTGGTAAACGACCGCTCTACCTCTTATATCGAGTTACGCTCCCAAAAAACTTGCCATCAAAATAATTTGAAAAATGCTTAAGGCTACATTGTGTAAGAATTGCTCCCATCTAGCTTTGAGATCATATAACGCAATCAACTCTCTCTCGCCACGCAGTATTGCAACTATGGTAGCCTTCACGCTTCAAAAAGCGAAAGTGTACAAAAGGCCGTCTATCAGCCGTCATTGTTGGAGTTCATGTGTTCTCTTAATACATCCATGAGTTCATGTCGGAGAGTGGCGCGGACACCACGAGCGGGCACGCGCGCCACCCGACGGAAAGGAGAGAGAAGAAAAGGAGACTGCGGCGGTCCAGAGGATAATTAACTAGTTGGGATTTGGTGTGTGCCTCCAAAGCAGCTCAAATGTTCACTCTTTTTCCAGTCTCTTGCTCTTTTCAATATCCGTTTTCTTTTTCCGGGGCGAAGAAGAAGACTCCCGTTCCTGAAATTTGGATTTTGAATACTGTGGTCCTCCATGTTTCCTTCTTCAAACTTGCCAGGGCCGGGAAGCGACGATACCCATTAGCAGCAGCTGTGAGTCGGAAACGATATGTCCTGTATGTCCCTTACCGGCTAACGTATTCCAAGATGGCGCATCATTATGGAGCGTCTACCCCAGTTCATGCAAGCGCAAATGTAAAATCCCAAGCTAATAGGAATACTTGAAATTGATGGTGGTGGTCAATATTCATGAAAAAGGACAAGTTTGTGAAGGGCAATACAGATTTTGATAATGAGCAATTACAAATATTTCACACTGGGGCTTTAAGCTCACGTAAGAATTCTACACATTTTGGCCTTAAATGCATGAATATAAAATGTGTAAATAGAACAGTAGAAAATTTACTTTAAAAGAAGTGCTGTTGTACAGGCTGCTCTAGTTGCAGATTTGAGGCAATTTTATTATTTATTTTAATTACTTTTTGAAACCAACTATTCAAAAGTCATACCTGCATAACGCAGTTATTGGCCAGTTGCACAAATTTTTTTTTAGTGGGAAAAGCCCTTACAACTCCTCTTTCCAGTAATAAGGAGTAAGATCATAACTGAACAATGGTGGACAAAGAGCTTGGCTGAGTCAACGTGCTAGAGCTGAGGATTTCAAAGTGGGCCGCAAACTGTTTCAGGGAATGCTCAGTTAACGGAAGTAAAAATAAAAATAAAAAATTACATTACCTAGTTATCTAAAGAAAATCACATAGAATAGCCCAAATGATTTGGTTAAAGAGATCGTTCACCATCTGTCTGAAGTTATGTCAAAAGCAATAATAGGCTATCTTGGCTCAAAAACATATTCATGATCCCATAGTAGTGCTGGCAATCAGTACTATTTACCTTTTAAGGTATTGACTGAAATAAGCCAGTACCAAGTAGTATTGAAACGTTTTTTTAAACAATAATGCATTCAATCCTTTTTGTTTGCAGTTTGTATTAAAATATTGTTTGTATGGTTTTGCTCGCGGCCAGTCACCGCAAGCATTAATTGATTTAATGTGACGGGTGAGTGTTCTTTTATGTAACTGACTGCTTCCATTCACATGATGGGTAAGTAGAAAAAACAAGGGATTGAATGAAGTACACTATTGGTACCTGTATCATCATTTTTCAAACAATATCCAGCCCTATCCCATAGGCCTTTTTCCAAGCTTTGTCTGAGAGGTCACAGTCTCAGACATTTAGGAATAGGAAACATAGGCCCAATCCCAAAGTGAGCCCTGAGGACTAAGGACTAAAGACTCACAGACTTAATTGATCTCAGGTGCTAAGTGAGTGAGTGTGTGAGGCCACATGGGCTCAAATAGGTATAAATGGGATTGGGACAGCACTTCACACAAGATCACATGTTACCTTGGCAACGTTTAATAAAAAGATGTTGCTGACACTTGCCGTTTGGGAATTTTCATTTTAAGTTTGTTGCTTTCCATGGCCAAGGCACAGGAGACGGCTGCGTGATTCCACATTATTTCAAGCTCTTGTTTTACAAGCTGGAAAACAGGTTGGTCTGTTCCGTGGCCGTGTGTCATGCTGTTGTTTACCTTTGTAATTTCCGGATTTCCATACGGTCTCCGCGGTAAACGTCACAGCGCTTTGAACTGTGGGTAATTCCCTTTGGTGAAGTCTGCATCGATGCAGACTCACGGAAAGGGCTCGATAAGTGTGTACTCAAACCCTCACGCCCTTTGAAATTCGACATTGGGACAACCCTAAGCCCTTACGAATTTCGCGAGAACGCGCACCAAAGTCCGTGAGTCTGTGAGTCCGGACTTTGGGATTGGGCCACACTGTATAAGCGCAAAACTGAAATAATAAAGGTCTACACAAGGACCTATACAAAAATCCTCTACGAGATCAAGTAATAAAGTAAGACCCAAGGCCTTATCAGCTGATACTGTACTTCAGCGGTTCAGGGACCCAGGGCAGTTGCCCACTTTGCCCGGTTGATGATCCAAACATCCAAACAGCAGAAGACTAACTTTCTTCCTCTCTGTCCTTCCTGCATGTGTCTATCCTAGGCCGACCTTCTCTCCCTCTGACAAGTGTGTCCCGTGGGCGCGGCTATAAAACCTGGGATAGAAAAGCTGTGATCTATAATTCACACAGATCACTGACCCAGGAGGAGATACACCGTCTCTCTCCGCTGGCTCCCTGAACACAGCCTGGTGATTAGCTTCAGTGTGTATTATTGTTAGCAGCTACGAGTGTGTGTGTGTGTGTGTGTGTGTGTGTGTGTGTGTGTGTGTGTGTGTGTGTGTGTGTGTGTGTGTGTGTGTGTGTGTGTGTGTGTGTGTGTGTGTGTGTGTGTGTGCGCGCGCGCGAGTCTTTTGGTCAGATCTGTGTGTGTGTTTGCGGATGTGGGTTTAAGGCAGGAGGAATGTGTGTGTGTGTGTGTGTGTGTGTGTGTGCTTGTGTTCATGTGCCTGGTTTTGTGTGAAGAGTGATGACAGAGCTCTCTCTGAACTTATCACACCTACAAGGTTCAATATTGTCATATTTTCACCGAAGGCTTCATTTTAAACAGCACGCACAGGCAACACACACAGAGCTGCGATATGCCCTGCATTAAGGGTAAGTGTCAGTTTTTGTTATTACAAAGTAGAGGTGGCGTGATGTTTATATGAGATCTGAAATATTTTATCTGGTAGGAGCAATTGACCGAGCCAGCAGGGTCACTGAATGTGCATGCGTGCGTGCGTGTGTGTGTGCGTGCGTGCGTGCGTGTGTTTCAGATCTTGTGTATTTCTTCTCATCTTCTTAGGGTTAATAATAAAGCTCCTCATTATCATCCACCTACACTTCTGCACACACGTATAGCACAGTGTTCTACTGCAGCGCACACACGCACACACATAGTGCATTGCACTCTCTTTGTGGGGACCCGTCATTGACATAATGCATTCCCTAGCCCCTTATCCTAACCTTAACCATCACAACTAAATGCCTAACCTTAACCCTTACCCTTACCCTCATCCTAACCATAACCTAATTCTATCCCTAATCCTACAACCAAGTCTTAACCCTCAAGTCCAGCATTTTGGTCCAGCATTTTGGCCCCACAAAGCTGTCCGGACCCCACAAGTATAGTGTAGTCACGGTTTTTCGACCCCACAAATGTAGTTAAACGAGAACACACACACACACACACACACACACACACACACACACACACACACACACACACACACACACACACACACACAGTCTTTTGTCATAAGATGGCGGTGGCTGATTACAGGGGGTTGTAGGTGGTAATCAGTGATTATAGAGGTTGGTCTAGTTGGGGGAAATTATTCCATCTTCAAATGGAGATAAAGAAGCTTTGTGGAGGGCTGGAGGTGACAAGGATGTGGGCTGATAATGTCACTCGGAGTTTAAGGAACCTTCCAGTGACTATTTTTTTCTTCATATTTGACAAATTAATTTCACAAACAAATCACTTCTGGACGTTAAGCATTGACTGTTGTCAAAATTAGAGATGCACCAATAGACCGGCCGGTGACCGGAATTGGCCGGTTTTCATGTGCTCGGCCATGGCCGGCGACCGGCGGGTCAGTCTGACATATGCCGATTTCATGCCGGTCAACGCTACAATTAACTGACAACAGAAGTTATACGAGTTACAGTTCTCAAGGACGCACGCACACACGGACATGTGAATTTCCCACACCAGGAGTACTTTATATAGTTCTATTTTATAGTGATCCATTATCTGTTCAAAACGTTTTCTATGTTCTGTGCAAAATGTTCTATTAAAGAAAGTTAGAAAATAAATATTTAGTGTGCTGTAAAGTGGTTAGAAAAAATGAAATCGGAATCGACTGGCCTAACTCAAAGAAAATCGGAATCGGCCTAGAAAGTTGTAATTGGTGTATCTCTATTCAAAATATACAGGAATATACAAATATTCAAAAGACTGAAGCATAAACTGTGGAATCAACCAGCCATATAATATTATACTGGCTATCTTTTCAGAAAAATACCACAAACTCAAGCTGTAACAGAAAATATGTTGGTGTGATATGGCAAAAAAAAAAATTAGAGAGTTGGATCATGAGGTATACTGAGCAACAGGGAAATATGAGTTAGTACATGATTGGTTTAACAGTATTTATGTAATTAGATAAATTAATTTTGAATATAATTAGGTCAACGGGAAGTCCCTAATTCTGAAAAAATCCTTAGTTGTTAAAGGAATATTATACAGGCTTTGGCATAATAACAGCGTGATGCTTGCCGCTAACTACAGTAGTCTGCTCAACAGAAAAGCAACAATATCTATTAATATCCTGTTTGTTCAAAAACTTCCATAAATGAAGAGTGGTGACCTCTTTTGACCCTGACATATTTCTTTTTCTTAACCTCTAAGGAATTATGCTTATTTTTGAAAGTTAGATGAGCAGATCCATTAAAACTCTCATGTCTGTTCATTGAAAGACTACACCAGCCATTTAGCATTGATTATGGTTAGGGGAAAGATTGCCTTTAATATTTAAATATTAATATTATATATTGAAAAATTCACTCAGGTTGAGAGACAATGTGTTTGCTTGATTAAAATTTAACCAAAACCACGATCTTTTCCTTACCATAACCTTAAAGTGGAACTATTATGCTTTTCCGTATTTTCTCTCATTCGGATTTTCATGTTAAACGTGGGCAAAACAAATAATGAGGTAAACGTATTTCAAAGAATTCCCCGTGAGTGTTCAGATTTCCAACTGTTGTGATTGCTCCGGTTTCAACAGTTTTTTCTACTATGATCGGTCATCTGCTCTAGATAGGCAGGAACTACTGGAGTGTTTTTTTAAAGCTAACATTAACATTGTGGCATGTAACTACATGCTAACGGCAGTAAAAGATGTAATCTTGGCTGCCAATGTTGTTAAATTTTCCCCAATTCGGGGTCACATTACCCCTGAAACATTTCCGGTTATGTAGTATTTGGTTTTAAAGACTTTATCTGCGATTTACATGCTGCTCCATTCCATTACAATCTAACGTTAATCTACTGCTAATAATTAGTAGCTGCATGCTGACGCCAGACAGCTGTAATCTTGGCAGCCAATGTTGTTGGGTCACATTACTGCTTTGGTTAAGATATCCAATATTAAAGCAGTTTGTGCACCCACCAACCACGCAAAACAATGTGGGTAGTAAAAATATGTTGCCGTTCCCTCCCTAGAAAAAACGTTGCACTGAAAATAATCCAGGCCACAATTAAGCTTCCATCGACACATATTTGGCAAAACCAATTGACAAGGTGTCACTATACTACTACTCAATCATTGCTACTGCTGTTGTACTTCACTGCATTTCCCCCCTGGGGATCAATAAAGGTACTGTATATCTTATAAAGGTGTATCTTAAAGCCATAACAGTAAATCTCATTGACTTCATTCACTCTAACAAACTGGGAGGGCAGAGGTTAACATAAGAGCCTCTGTCCATCAATCTGTAATGATGGGGAACTGCACAATGAGACAGTGATTGGCTCTCTGCTTCTTGAATAACCCCCGATCATTCATATAATTACGATTGCAGCCATTTATGTTTTACAGCATTCCTTTTTTTAAGTTTAGTGAAACTCAAACTCGACAGCATTCACATTTCACTTTTTCTTTCCGTGAATAACAGAGAACGGAATCCTTCACATTTTCATACCTCATATCAAAGTCTCTTAACTGAAACCTTTCACTGTGTTGACTCTCAATAAACCATATTTACTCCTCTCTCTTTTTTTACTTAAAATCTCTAGTCTTCTATCATTTCTCTGCCTGGCCTCGTTCTAATGTTGTCAGGTGTACTCAGAGACTTTACTGCAGACACCAGTCTGGTACAAAAATGTCCGTTTCAGGTATGGTAGGTGCTCAACTTGATTCTTTTTTCTACTGCTATACTTACCTGCTTTATTGTTTGCTTATTGCATCTTATATTTGACCAATACTTAGACTGATGTACTAAATGTTTTGGGACCACTTAGTTAGGGTTAGGATAGTTATGGTTTCTCTTTTCTTCAAATAGCTTACCAGGGTGTCCCATTTTACATATCTGCATTGTCTTATGATTGTACTCGTCTTTTAACTTTTGTGAATAAATTGAACCACCATGGATTTTAAACCTAGCGCCGCAGTGCAGGCATAGGAACGAGATGGTGACGATTTCTCCTCAGTGTCTCTTGTGGTCCGTTGATCAGGTAAGATCGTAGGCTTGTCAATACACGATGTGAGTCCCTACAGGATGTGAGTTGCGCATGTGTAGAACCAGCCGCCATCTTTGACTGCTAGCTACGGCAACACGACTTGGACAAACCACATAGTTACCGACTGACGCGATACGAAACGCAAAAGGGTCCATGTATATATATTATTTTCTTATTATTTTTTTATGGGCAGTACAGGTACGGCCAGAGGACGGTCCTATCAGGGGCTCTGGCAGTTGAGTTTAGCCCAGAAAAACTCAAAGTGTCATTTGGCCACGACAGTTAAGGTTAGGCACCGAAACGACAAGTAAAAAAAAAAAAACGTTGCACTGAAAATAATCCAGGCCACAATTACGTTTGGATTCAAAGACTCCCGAGGAACAAACACGCATTTCCTGGGTGAAATTATTCCGTTTTCGCACTTCGTCCAAGTGGTGTTTCCCTAGCTAACTGTCAAAGATGGCAGCCGTTCTGCACATGCGCGACTCACAGGGACTCACATCGTGTCTTGACAGGGCTTCTACATTTCAAAATAAAAGCTTGTGTCTGGGCCGCTATGTCTTCGTACTTTGGTGTTTTGGATGTGTAATAATATGTATTGAATATGGAAGCATTTCCATTCTATTCTAAGATGGTGTAATGGTGGTTTATTTAAGGTTTTATGAATTGTGTGCCTCATGCTGCTCACGTGAGCCTGGTTTTTGCAATTATAAAGCAAACAATGTCCCCGTCTGAAATTGGGCCGGTAAGGGACGGAATTGGCACGGCCGAATTTTTGTCCCAGTCTGCCCCTGGTCACTGGAATTCGATTTTACCATGTGGGTCCATGTAGCACTGATGATGCTTGATTACATAAAAAAAAGTCCAATATATGAGTTCGATAGAGCTCATAGTTAATCTATAAATAGTCAGTGTGAACACAAACGTAACCTGAACTAAAAGGGCAACAACATATCATTTTTGCCCAGACCAAATGAACCATGCAGGTGTGAAAGAAACCGTAGAGCTCGGAACAGACAAGGCTGTAAAACTGAGCTTTCTCCATAGTGTCACGTTCCTCCAGCTCAGGAGTTGTAAAGGAAAGATGGAAGAGAGAAAGACATACTCAACCTTGCGGAGAAGAGAATGCACAGCTTGTAGTTTCCAGCATGTAGCCTGTGAGCAGTTTTCTGCTCATGCACTTCCTTTCAACTGGTCTTTAAACAGCTTCAGGCAGTACAACGTCCACATTTCAGCCTATACTAATAGGCGTGCTGCCTATTTTTAGAATGTTTATTTCTTTCCATTGGTTTTTATCTTTTTTCGTCCTGGTAACCATCAAAAGTTGTTTATGTTGCAGCAACCGTCTGCTGTAAGAAGCTGTGTTGCTTTTCAGTGGTTGTATTTCTTTCATTTCACAGATGAGAGATATCAACTTTTTATTTCACAAGTCTCTGCAGAGCCAGCATCGTCTCTCTTTACAGTGGAGTCTCTATCTGCTAGGAAAACCGAGATTTGATGTGTTGTAAAGCACAAGTGAAGCACTACCACCGAAAACCCCCCACAACCCTGCTTCAGCTTCACACATCAACCAATTAAGATGGTATCCTAGCAACCCCAGTCAATATGTCTCTTAGTAGCACCATTTTAGCAGTATGCAGGACATTATATCTGAGCAGCAGACCTCTCACAGTGAGAAAGATGTCTCTTTTAGAGCGTCGTATTTGTTGAATGCCATCCAATTGGGATTTTCTAGTTTTTCTTTATTTTCATGGGCACTATGTTAAAGGGTAATCAGCGTAAGCTTAGATTCATTAACACATAATGGTGTAAGTTTGACTCACTAATATATATGCTCTAATATATGACGACTGTAATGTTTCATGTAGGTTTTTGAATGTGTTGAATTATGTGGACTGACATGTTTAATTGTCTGTTTTTAAATGTGGACCCCAGGAAGAGTAGATAATGGGGATCCTATAATAAACTAAACTTTGAAATGTCTCTTCTCCCTGCCCTGTTCTCCCTCAGTAACCACAAACTCTCTCGCAGTCTCAAGTCGTTCATTTTCTCTCGTTTAGATTTGTGTAATGCTATTTTTACCTGTTTGAATCATACTTCCCTGAACCGTCGTCAAACTTTATCTAGAAGTAACAAGAGATCACATATCACACCAATTCTATCCTCTTTACTGGCTTCCTATTAAATGTTCTTATTCATTTTAAACTGTGGGTGGTGATGGCACAGTGGATGTGACACATTCCTTTGGTGTGGGAGATCTGGGTCCAATTTCCACTGCATCAACATCAACCAATGTTGAGCAAGACACTTAACCCATAGTTGCTCCAGAGGCATGCGGCCTTTGACATATACTGTATAGCAATTGTAAGTCACTTTGGATAAAAGCGTCAGCTAAATGACATGTAATGTAAACTAGCGGTGCTAACTTTTAGAGCCCTGCATGAATTACCTCTTCAGTATATGACTGACCTCCTCCAACCATATATGCCAAATCAGAATTTGCTAGATGTCCCTGGAACCCACCATAAAACTTTTCAAGCCTCCGGCCCCAGTATCATCACACTCTCCCCTGATCATTGCGATCCCTAGACTCATGTGATGCTTTTATGAAACCGCTGGAAAAAAATGTATTCAGACAAACTTTTGGTTAGCCTATCCAAATAACATAACTTTTATTTGTATCTGCCCTTATTTATCTACTGCTGTTGTGATTTTAATCCTGTCAACCCTGTGCTGTGTACTGTTACTATTATGTCTGGCCAGATTGGATGTCTACACAGGAAAATGGGGAAGGTGCTTACGCTTTCCTTTTTATACATGTACAAATAAATTAATATCTAATAAATGCAAAACGCCAGAACAAAACCAAAAGAAAATAAATAAAATAAAAAATAAAATAATGATTATTGTAGTTATTGTGTCATCTTTTCTTGGTTTTTGACTGGCTGGGTGGTGATGACGGCCGCATCCATGTTACATATTGTATGTTTTGCATGTTGTTTAAAAAAATAAATACAAATAGTTAATCACAAAAAATGTGGTGATTTTGTATCTGTGAAAGGGGCTATAAATAAACCTAACTTCACACACAGGCACGCACACAGGCACACATACTCACTCAGCCTGTTTCTCCTATAATCTCCTCTGTATGGGCCATTTTAGCTTCCTTGTGTGATGAAGACATCCCAGCTGCAACACTCAGTGACCAGAGAGAGTTCAGCAAGTGTACACTCCAGTCAGTGTGTACACCGCTGTGGGAGTGCGTGGTTGAGCACTAATGGTGGACTAATATGACTGACCACCTGCTGCCCCCCTCCGGAGACATGTACCAGTCCATTAGCAGGACACTAACCTGCATGGACACACACACACACACACACTGCACTGTCAGCATCTCTTCTCTGCTTGGATTGTACTATATCCAATATATATATATATATATATATATATATATATATATATATATATATATATATTATACTTGTGCTATATAAATACTGTGAAAGTATCAAAACACTCAATCCACAGAGAAATGTGCACACAGCCAGTAGTCACAAACTGTGCCTTTAAACAAGCCTTCAGGACTTCTGTAAGATTGTGATGTCACAACTACACTATATATATATATATATATATATATATATATATATATATATATAGGTGGAAAGTGCTGCTACAGTGCCGTTACAGTCATTCCCCGACTGCAATGACGGTGCAGAGACTCACAGAGCACAGTTGCGAAAGATCCGGAAACGCTGACCAATCAGAGAAGACTGGGCTTTTTCAGGAGTGGGGCTTAAAGAGACAGGCGCTAAAATGGAGCGTTTCAGACAGAGGGAGAATACAGGTATATTTAGACAGACAGGATGAGAAAAATAACATGAAAGCATGTAAATATGTTCTAGTAGAAACCCAAAATACATGTATGAACATGAAAATGAGCATGATATGAGACCTTTAAAGAATGAGAAATACACCTAACAGGATAGATACTTACAAGACAAATCTTTCCTAGGATTTGAATACAGCACTATACTGTAGGGGTGGGGGAAATAAATTGATACAGCATAGTATCGCGATATTTTCAGTGGCAATACTGTATCGTTACGCGGATCGATCTATTATTATTATGTGTTGGTCAGTTTGTCTGCTTGACAATCCCATTTTGCAGCAATAAAAGTGTGAGCTGAACAAACAGAGAAATGTGTCTTTTAGATTAAACAGATGTTGACAAAGTTTCCTTTTGGGGACATCATTTGAATTTGGGAACATTTTTAAGTTGAAAAAAAAGGTAATAAATTGCAATATATCACACAATATTGCAACATGTTTAAAATCGCAATAATATCATATAGTGACATAAGCATCGTGATGACATTGTGAGGCCTCTGGTGATTCCCACACATACTATACTGTATGTAAAAAAAAAACTAACTAACTTCAAGCTAACTACACACTGAAAATGGCAAGTTTTGAAAAACATTTGGATTGTGCAACAAGGCAAGCCTGCTTGGTTCTTTCAATGAATGATTGTAAAGATTTATAAATAATAGGTTTACGGCATTTACATTCTAACTGGGACGTTTTCTGACCAATTGGTGGGGATTTGCTATGGACAAAATACACACGGCAATACACTGGTTAGAGCAAATGAGGTTTAACCATGTATCCAGCTAATTTAAAGAGCTCACATTACTGTGTTGTGTGAACAGTTAACTTCATTTAATATCGGAGTTTTCTTTTGCGGGGTGCAAATGTTCCACCAAAAGAAGTTCCTTCCCGAGATTATTTTGGCACTTCAGAGTTTAGCGCCGTCCAAGACAATTGGGATTGGTTTAAAGAAATGCTAACAACCCACAGCGTTTTTTTTCCTCCTATCCCAGAATGTATGTGTGGAGAAGCCAGACCTTACTCCACAGCACTGTGGAAATAAGTCTGGCAATGTGTGAATATGAGAGCTGTAATTGTGATCCAGATGGGATACATCAGATCTATCGTTGAATTAAAATCTACCCTAAAAGGTCAAATGCATTCTGTGTTCTGAGTTATTTTTTATTTTTGGCATTATCTTTGGTGCTGACTTGTCCATGCTGTGTTGTTTAAGGGCTTCTGTTAAGTGTGTCTTTGTTCTTCATTCTGATGACTTATCGCTCAGGCTAATTATCCATTTTAACTGGGTCTAATGGACAAGGTCTATTTAGTAATCAAATACACTGATTTCACAAACTATTATATTGTTTTTTTCTACCGCTTTAATTGAGCTGCTGTTAAATCATTTATGAGCCAAGCTGTTAACACATTTATTTCCAGCCACCAGGAGCTGTTAGACACTGTTTTACTTTGTCTTGCTATTTTCTAGAAAAATAAACTTCTTTATTGGCCTACACGGCTTGAATTGACAAAAGAAAAGCCCTGTATATAACTCATCAACTGTGTAGTATTTCCACACTTCCACATTTGGGGAAGCAAACCCCCATTACCCAAGACAGCGTTACGTGTATCAAAGTAATCGGTTAGCGGTCAGTCAAAAAACTTTTCTTTTGTAACGTCAAACATGAAAACATACTGTTTTAAAGTGTGTAGGCTACAAGTAAGTCCTACGTACAGTAAGCTAAGCAGCATTTTCAACCAATGAATTGAGCTAATGTTAGCCTAATTAGCTAGATAACAGCTGATGAAATGTGGCAGCTGGTTAGAAATGAAAAGCCACCACTGTCGAGGAATCTGCCACCGTTATCATCATAAACTGTACTGTATATGCCACACAGGAAGCAGAAAGCTTAACAGGAAAAGCAGCAGTAACTAACGTATCATCATATGTGGTATTTATGTTTGCAGTCAGGATTGAACACAGCTACAAAAAGAAATAGATAATACATTAATTCATTTCAATTTCACTGGAGAGATTTAACCGGTGGAAGTGACAGCTGCAAGTGTGGAAGTGGTTAACAGCTGGCAGAGCTCCTAAGTTTGTTCCCAAACAGAAGGCGAGCCCACTAACAGGCTTCATAAACATACAGACTCTTCAGATATCATGCCAGCTTCATTGGCCTTCAGAGAGGGAGACGAGAATGGAGGGAGGCGGAGGGGGATGTTGGAGGTGGAAGGCAGGGAGAAACAGTAGGAGGGAAACAAGGTGCACGAGAAAAGGTAAATAGGAGGGGAGATGAAGGGGGGGAACTGGAAAATTCAGAGAGGAAGAAAATAAAGGGGCTAGGAGCAGTGTTGTAGTACTCGAGAGCGGTCTCAAGACCACATTTTGAAGGTCTCGGTCTCGTCTCGGGATCAACCTAGTTTTTGTAGTCTTTTCTCGGTCTCAGATGAAGAGGACTCAGGATTTTATTTTGAGACTGGTCAAGACCACAACTGCAGAGATATCACTAAATTGCCTGCGTATCGTCTGATTTATGTGTTACCATCATTACTGTTGATTGGATGTAAAACTTCTTGCTTCAAATGCAACCAATTAGTGTGAGAAAAAGATGAGATTTTAACTGTGTCGGGCTCAGGTCGGGCTCGGACACAAATTTCTTAATGCCTGTCGGGCTCGGGCCGGGTTCGGTCACGGCTCTGTCGGACGCAGGCCGGGCCCGGACAGAAAAATTTGGCCCGATCCGGACTCTATCTTGAGTACAACACTGGTTAGGAGAGAAGGAGGACAATGTACAGCCTACTGCACATTGTGGTGAGCTTTCGGTTTCTTTGTGTTTTACTTTCTCAATCCCTCAGCTCCATTTTAAATCCCTTAGTTTCTCTATCTCTGCTCACCTTTCACCCAATTACCAATCCATCTCTCCCTCTCTCTCTCCCTTTCTCACACACACACACACACACACAGGCTCTCCCTTTCTCACTCCTACAGTCCTCTGCATTATTCATGCTTTGGGTGTAACCTCATCAGTCAACACACACACACTGCGCTGACAACACACACACTCTGCCAGTTCACCCTCTCACTATCACATACACACTCATGCACAAATTATTCATGCCCACATCATAACCAGTTGTGGAGACACTGAGGATGCAGTCAGTCAGTCAGTCAGTCAGTCACACACAGTACCTGGAGGATTGGACGTTCCCATTGTCCACCTCTGTCTCCTAAACAGGGGACAGACAGGTTTAGGTGGCAGACGCTGGCTGCTCCCCTGCTGCTCCAGTTCTGAGAGGAGCTGACTGGATATACTCTATCTGCAATGCTAATGTAGGATAAAGAGAGAGGAGGGAGTGGATGTACTGTTACAGTACAGGCCCGGTTTCACTGATGGAGATGAAAGTGGCTATGGTTAGGGCTGGGCATTGTATTTATATTATATCGTTATCAATATATGAGGCTAGATATCATCTTTAATATTGGATAAAGTAACATATATATGACACAAGTGTTGTCTTTTCCTGGTTTTAAAGGCTGCATTACAGTAAAGTGATGTCATTTTCTGAACTTACCAGACTGTTCTAGCTGTCCTATTATTCGCCTTTACCCACTTAGTCATTATATCTACATTACTGATGATTATTAATATCAACTCTCACTGTGTTAATATTTTGTGAAAGCACCAATAGTCAACCCTACAATATCGCCGCAATATCGACATTGATGTATTTGCTCAACAATATTGTGATATTGGATTTTCTCCGTGCAGTACTGGTTTCACGTCTCTCATGTTCACGTTTTAGAGGTAGGACTTTGAGTAAAATGTGCAACATGTAACAGTGTAAACCAGTCATGCTAGCTATTTAGCTTTTTCCTGAACGTGAAGAAAAGAAAAAGTTCTTGTTATGTCCTTGCTCCTTTTTGATAGCTTTTCATATGGGGCAACGATGAATGATGAAAATTGGTTTTGGTACAGCCCCGCTAGCGCACTGTAGTGCTAGCACCGTCTTTGGAGGATAACGCAGGTTCCCTTTCAGTGCCGCTTTCGTGCCCCCCCCCCACCGCATTTAATGGTAGAGCCAGTATTAGTGGTAGCTCTGTCTGTAGCTCAAGTGCAAAATAAGATTTACATGAAAGAGATAAGCTGGGCTATACTGAAGTGAAATGGTTTAGCAAAGAAATGTACAACTCAGCTCCCTCCTCATCTAGA
This sequence comes from Perca flavescens, assembly GCF_004354835.1. NCBI lineage: Eukaryota > Metazoa > Chordata > Actinopteri > Perciformes > Percidae > Perca > Perca flavescens. The sequence continues at coordinate 7,486,648 of NC_041338.1, read as the reverse complement.
CAGTGATGTCTTTAACCTCCCTCACCTCTTTCTCTCACTGTGTCTGACCTCTTGCCCAATCTCAAACTCCCGTTCTATTATATCACCTCGTGCACACCCTATAGTGTCTTGTTTGCTTCTTCCTTCACCCTTTCTTTAAAACTATAGTGCGCTACTATCCTATATTAATGGACAGTGTTGTAGTACTCAAGACCGGTCTTGGTCTCAAGAGGTCTCAAGACCACTTTTTGAAGGTCTCGGTCTTGTCTCGGAATTGACCACATTTTTACTTGGTCTTGTCATGGTCTCAGATGAAGAGGACTCGGGATTTTATTTCGAGACCGGTAAAGACTGCAGAGATATCACTAAATTGCCTGTGTATCGTCTGATTTATGTGTTAACATCATTACTGTGATTGGATGTATAACTTCCTGCTTCAAATGCAACCAATATCTTCACTCATGTCTAGTTTGAAAGGTGTTACTGTTGACCCCCGACCAAAGTCTTGGTCTTGTCTCGGTCTCGATACACTATGGTCTTAGTAAAATGACTTGGTCTCGGTTTAGGTGGTCTTGACTGCAACAATGTTAATGAACGTCCGTTACATTCAAGCCATTGCCAAATGAGTGGAGAAAGAGCCAATTAAGACTATCAGCTCCACAAAACTCTCTGTGTATGTCTCAGTATGACTGTTTACAAAATGGTGTCGCCTGGCGACTTTCCCACGCAGAAGCTCGAGTGATGATGATTAGCTCTTCTGAAACTCCATAATGTTTTTGTTTTTTTTAATTCTCCGTGATCTCCCTGAGCTACAAGCTACTGAGTGGAGGAGGGGCGGGGGCGGTGAGCGATTACTGAAAGCTTGTGTCATGTGGATGCGCCATAGTGTTGTTGTCATTAGTTAGAATTCCTTAATTGGGGGTGACAGAAACTACGCAGTATAGCTTTAATTTCTTTTCTCTCTTTTTCCTTCCTAACATTACCTCCTCTTAAGGGATGCACTTGCTATCAGGGTCGACACTTAGTGATACATGTGCATATGACATAAGTGTGTGTGTGTGTGTCTGGGATGCCGTGATTGCAGGGACGCATTGGACTGAACTCCTGGCACCAGGTAAATGTAAATGGACTATTCTTATATACTGCTTTTCTAGTCTCAACGACTACTCAAAGCGCTTTAACATTGCACAGGAACCATTCACACACATTGATACACTGTGGCCGAGGCTGCCGTACAAGGTGCCACCTGCTCATCAGATAATCAGTCACACACATTTACACTCGGGGTTCAGTGTCTTGCCCAAGGACACTTCGACATGGGACTGCAGGATCGAACCACCAACCTTCCGATTGGCAGGCAACCATTCGCCTCACAAACACACACTCAGGAGTACACACTGCTATCTGTACACTGCACTAACATCACCTTGGGACATTCAGCAATTTGTAATCATTAAACCCGCCATGTATGTAATTTATGAAGTGCCCTCACATTCTGGAGCAAATTATCAAATTATCATTTGACGGTGAAAGCATGCAATTAAGTCTTCTGATAATATTTCACCTGAGCTAATTGAACCTGAAAAATATGAATAAAGAAATGTTTCATTGTTGGTCTGAGCACACATCTAAATCATCTATTTATTCCCCATTATCCCTGTGCAACATTTCCCATTTTCCATACCACATTTCCAAATTTCCTTAACCTACTGTATTATGATCATTAGTTTGGGTGTTCTGTATGTCCTGGTCAGGGAGAGGGGGGTGCTTTTTCTAAGTATAAGCACTACAATTAATTTCACAGTCGATTACATTAAAACTTTCTTTTCATGTTTTCAGTTAGGTTTCTGACTTGTCTGATAACCTTTTACTGCCTTTTGTCAGTTTTGGCGCTCCATACATTAAGGGTGTAAAAATCAATCTAGCCCTCACAAGGATATAAGTTTTAACAGTGCCACACTTTTTGGAAATTGCATTTCCAACATACCGTAGGCCTACTACCTTTGTACAGTCTGAAAGCCCATTAAATCCTAATGAATAAGTGATGAATGCTCCACAAAGAATCATATCATACCCTCTGAGTGAGCCAGCTGAGATGCTTTACACACTGACTTCTGTTCCATCCTCTCGTCACACCCCCTTTTCCTCACCCACTCTCCCCTTCTCATCTTGACTTCTCCTTTCTTCCCTTTCTTCTCTTCCCGATCCCCATCAATCTCCCCCCCCCCTCTTGCTCTCCTCATTCCATTGGCATGTTATTGTGTACAGACTGAATCAACTTGCCCTGCCCCTTGATCCGGATTCGCCTTAATCTTCATGAAGAAAGGAGAGGATGAAGAGGATGTGGGAGAGGGAGGGGGGGAGACGACAAACAATAGAGCGGAGCTGAAAGAGGGAGAAGATGAGAGAAAAGAGAGGCTAGAGGAAAAGGAGATGGGCAGGAGGAGTCAGATGAGAAGCAGCTGAAAGGCTGATGAAAGGTCACTCGCCGCGGCAAAACTATTTCCTGAACAGATGTACAAAAAAAAGACAGGCTTAACAAGATTTTAGTCTGAGAGAAACTGTGTATCTGTGTGCGTGATGGTGTGTGTGTGTGTGTGTGTGTGTGTGTGTGTGTGTGTGTGTGTGTGTAGAATTGTCAACGAGTGTGGCAGCTCGGCCAGTAAAAGCTTGAAAAAATAAAGAGTGCTAATGAGAGTGGCTCATTAAAAAGCATTTATACAGGACAGACAGGACAGGAGATGTAATGAATTCTCCCACTTTCTCTTTTTGCCACGTGCTTCAGCTCTCATCACCACCGACAGAAACACACACACACACACACACACACACAGTCCTCATGGGAGGGGCTGTTATTTTATCTCTACCTGCTGGAGAGCCAATTAAAATTGCTTTCTGGAACCTCTTTTGATTCTGATGGTGCTATAAAAACTTTCAAGAAAAGAGTCAGTGGAAACAACAATGGATTTGACGCATTTCAACACATTTGCTTCATCCCTGTGGATTATATCTCTAACGCTGTCTAAAACATGACATTCAGAGGTCTCATCTGGGAATGTGAGTAAGAAGCAGTTAAGACATGCAAGGGGCTTTCTCAAAATCCTTCTCAGCCAAACAAACTGTCAGCCTTTCCCTTTCCTAAAGTTTCCTCTTCAACTTTTCTTCGCTGCTCATAATTGTTGATTGCCGTCATCTTTGATCTTGCTCACAACAATGAGGACTTGCTCATGGAAATGAGGGTTTCTAGAGGAAGTACAGTAAAGTGTGAAACTGTCAGGAAGATGTCAATGACGCCAAATGAAGCCCACAGTGTGCCCTGCGTGTGATGCTGGCTGACGACATGCGTGGGATCGGCTTGCAAACAGCCAAGGGACAGCCAAGCCATCTCTTAACAAGCTGGCTCAATGTAGATATCAATTCAACCCGTCGCCAAGACAACTGTCCCCAAAGTATCCTGCCTCCATCGCAACTGTCACCATAGTAACCTGCACGTACTATGGAGGTGATGCCATGCTAATATGAGCTATGGTACAAAGTTAACAGTTTAAGTTTTGTTTCAGCGTGAAAATAAAATAAGTTGAGAAAGCTAATAAATGCAACAAACTTCAACACAATTTTAGGTTTTTTTGGCCTGTGTTTTTGGTCCAACTTCAGTTAACTTACTGTCAGTTGGAGTGACTACCATGTCAGATCTTTAACTTTCACTTCTGCTGATTCAAGCTTCAAATACTCAAACTCAAGACCACAAGCCTAGCCTTATGTCTTTGAATTGTATAAAAGAAAAAGAATATTGTACAAAAATACAATGCATGCAGAGAAGAATAAGCTTACAAGGTAAAACATATCTCTAAACAACTTGATCAGATGAGTTAAGTGAGCAACACACCTGTTATTTTGGTAAGGATGAAGCAGGAAAACACACCTTTTTCACAACAGACGTTTTGGCCTGCCATAGCAGGAAAAGCACAGGTGTAAAGTTCCAAATACCAACTTGCAATCGTTATTTATGGCAAAGAGTAAACATTTTTCCACTGTTGTTTGTTTGACAGTTTAGAATTTAGGTGCAAAACCAATCTGGCACCTCAAAACAGGGGCATATTGGGTTGGTTTCAAATTTGTTACAACTTTGCAGTGTTAATGAGTCAATAAAATGAGCATGCAATGAACAGCACAGGTAACAGACACAAAGCAGATCATAATGTTTACCCATCTCAATCCTAGCATCTTAAGATAATTATGTTTTTGAAATAACTCTGTTGTTGTTCTGTGGGTATTGGCAGGATAATTACAATTAATAGCTGGGCTGATCTGATGTGAGGTCAGAGGTGATTTGAGTTTATTAATCATCACTAATTACTTTATGATCAGCTCATTTGCTGACTCTCAAGAGCCCCTAAAGACGGGCAGCTAATCCACTAATTGATACCTTGGCAGTCAAAAAATAATGAATACTGCACGAAGTGAATGGAAATATCACATTTGCATGAATTATTAGTGTGGTGGTTGTCCCTCTGGGAGCACGAAGGGAAGGGTGTTGAGCGACAGTGACACAGGCAGAGACTCAGACATCACAATCTCTCTGGTTATCCGCGTGGATTACAGCTGTGGGTATAAAACTTTTTTCCAGAGCATGCCACGATCATCTGTGTGTCTGAGGGTTGAGGCATAATACAGAGGGTAAAAGGGTAACTACCGCTTTTTTTCCCCTGTTTTTGTGTCTAAGTGACTGATGGTAACAACAATCTTTGACATTGGTCCAGTATTAAGCAAGATCGCTGCAGTCGGCAGTGGCGAAACAAGCTACAATTTAAGTTAATAGCCAGCTTGTATTTACCTTCACATAAGTGCTTGTTTTGCCACTGACAGGCTCAGATTAATATTCTAAGTGTCTGACAACATTATGGAAAGGATTTCTAAGCAGGTCGACCTTTCTGTTAAAGAGTAAGATCCTTTTTTTAACATAAACATCCGCAAAATTGCATTTGCTAAACCCACCAAACTCCATGTAAATAAACAGTAATTTTAGCATCTTAAAATACACTTTTATTCAAAGTCAACAGAAACAAAATAAAACTATGAAAAGCCGTTTTGGGTCTTCTTTCCACTTTTACAACCATCACAACTCTGGTTTTGGTTGAAATAACCACATAGTTTACCAATTTACATGTAAATATATGTTGGTTCTAGACACGCTAAAAGTATTGCTCTTTTAAATGGAGTCTGGTGGGTTTAGTGTTAGTGACTTCAGAGCTGTTTCTGGTTAAACAGAAAGGTCTCAAATAGGTTTTTAAAGGTCTATCTCTGAAGAGATCATTTCCATAATGTTGTCAGACACTTAGAATATTAATCTGAGCCTGTCAGTGGCAAAACGAGCACTTTTGTGAAGGTAAATACAAGCTGGACAATTGCCCTATTATTGTTTCGCCGCTGCCGCGATCTTGCTTAACACTGGACCAATGTCAAAGATTGTTGTTCCCATCAGTCAATTAGACACAAAAAACATAGGAAAATAGGGTTGAAAAAAGGCATATACATTCAGACGATGTATATTCTTAAATAACGGCCTAGAAGATTATGCAGGTATGCATTGGCTACAGTAATATGTTTTACTCCAGGAGCAGTCTGTAATTGTATTAATCTTGTCTAATATTGCAAGGATTTGGCAGGGTTTTTGCACCATAGCAGAGCCAATACTGGCATTTCAGCTGAATGATCCAGAGACCCATTTTATTCTTGCTGCAAACCATCCTTGGGTCCCAGCCAAGTGTTTTAAAGAAGTGCACATGCACACACACACACACACACACACACACACACACACACACACACTGAAGCAGAACATGAACATGGATATGGTTGTGTAGCTGTGAACAGCTTCTATATATAGCACTTGGGAAAAACTAGGATAACACATAAGTGTTTTCCAGCTGACTGCCAGACAGTCAGCTCTTGTCCTTTCTCCGTATCCATCATTGCAGCCCACCTGGACCACACACACACACACACACACACACACACACACACACACACACACACACACACCCTCCAGCACCACAAGCACATACACACATCATTACACCTAATCTATGAGAATAGACTGTGCGTTGCGCTGTATGTTTGGAGGGTCAAATGTGGACACACTGCTTGCACATCTGTATAACTGATGCAGAAGACACACATACACATCAGTGTGGACAGGTTGTGAAGACACTGGGGTTAAATAGAGCCAAACATAAATATGTCTGTTCACCTTCTGATGGTAGTAAAAAAGAAGAAGAAAGGTTTCAGCTGAATTCAGGTTCAACATTCGGTTATTGCAACATCATACCGCTCGCCAGTGAAGTAAGATTAAGTCGGGTTACAAGCCAATTATTTGATTACATATTAACTAACTTAACAGAATAGCTTCGGGACAACGGTCCCATTGATCAGTTAACCCTGTATGTGAAGTAAACACAAGCAAAATCATTGCTATGCCTGTGGAGGTGGGCGTGGTCTTCAATCAGCTGCAGTGGAGAGAGGTGTGGGGATAGAGCAGGAGAGCAGTGCCAGGTGAGTTGATTGTCTCAGCTGTCCGTTGTTGTGCTAATTAAAGTTCTCCCTTTATACGCTGCCACACACCACAGAGAAAGGACTGGACTGTTGGAGATGGATGGATTTTGTTAAAACATTGAGCAACGGGCCATGCGCCAGCCAGTATCTGGGCCGTCGGAGTCGGGTAGTTTGTAGTTGTAAAGTTGTGTTAGGTGTGAGCTGTCAGAGAAAATAAATACTGTTGGCCTGGATATTGTCTTCCTGCTGTGTTCTGTGCTTAGGGTAACCCACGGTGACAGTGAATCGTGCTACAATGACCCCTTTCACGTTGTTTTCACGTTGTCATCTCATTTGAAAAATATGGATTATAACCGCTTTAACCCTTGTGTTGTCCTTCCGTCAACCTTGAAAAAAACACTTGTTAATTCGACAGTTTGTTTTTGCTTTTTCCAACGTTTTAAATTGTTAAATTTTTCTTCTACACATTTTCAGCACTTATTTCTACGTCCAATATTTTCTGATATAAAACAAAAATTTAAAATGGGTCAATTTGACCCGAAGTTTAAGGTCCTGTGCTATGGTAACGTACACTGTACTAAAAGAACACTATGATAAGGGATAGTAGGCCACGACTAGCATTTTATGTTCTGTAAATGTCTCATACACAAAATTAGACATTTGCGGTCGCTAATGTTAGCAAACTTCGTGCGACTGACACTCTCAATCAGATTTCCGTTGTACTACCCAAAGGTCAGTCAGTTAAGTCTTCAGAAAATATATCGACTGAACTTTGGAGGCAGTGGGAGTGAAAGAGTAAAAGAGAAGCTGTCACTAGCAATCATTTCCACTATCTTTCTCTTTCACACACACACGCACACACACTCAGCCGCCACACTCGTTGACAATTCTATACGCACACACACGCACACGCATACGCACACGCACACACCTTACCCTTACCTTTTTGGTGAAGTCCATGGCTTTGAGGATGGAAAGGTTGAGTGTTTCCAGCGAGGCCAGAACTCCCTCATAGTCGCCCATGTGCTTGGCAAAGTAGTCTGTACACACACATACAGGCAAATTGGCACAGGATTTACCCAACTTTTGGAGTCCTAAAAGTATTTGCACGGGTTAGCTGAAAATGGCTGAATTTATATCATATATTTAAAAAAAATAATAATTGCATTTCAACTGAGAAGTACTTTTTAATAATGGATAAGAGAGAGAATGACAGCAGAGGCAGGGAAGAGAAGTATATGTGTGTGTGTGTGTGTGTGTGTGTGTGTGTCCACTTACCACAGAGTTCCTTAGTGTCAACATTACTATCACAGCATAGCAGAGGAGCAGCAGAGGGAGAGAAAGGGAGAGAAGGAAGGAAAGTAAGAAGAAAGGAAGGAAGAAAGGAAGGAAAAGGATGGAGAAGAGCAGGGTCAGAAACAGAGGAAAGGCTTTTTTGCATGCAGTCTTAATAACTCACACACACACACACACACACACACACACACACACACAGTTGGAGTTGGCAGGCAGGGAGCGATCTAACAACTCTCTGACAGGAGTCTGAAACAATCTGCTGCCATCATTCATGCTCAGTTCACTGTGAGGGGACTCATTTGGCAGCGTATTCTTCACTGGCGTAAAGAAGACTTTCCCTGGTTGACTTACCAGGAGAGGGAGAGGTGTGGACGGAGAGACAGAAAAAGAAAAAGTGAGAGAATGAAGTAAGGAAGAGGAACCAGCTAAAAGAGGGATTTGAGATGTAACTGATGATGGGAGAACTGGGGGCAGGCAGACAGTGTATCTGTCCATCTTTATTATAAATAATTAGGCGTGTCAAAATTAACGTGATAGTCTAATAACGAGTTAAAGCAAATTCCTCCACTCCGCCACTCTTTTTTTTTTTTTTTCTTCTCGTTCTGTGATTTGGGCCTCGGGGAGTTCACGTATTTTGGATAATCAGGAAGCGATGCTGGTTAAAGTGTGCCGTTCCGGCACCTTCCATTAATTAGTAAATTAATCTAATCTAATCTAATTCATTTAAAATAACGCCAAATATCCATTTGCCTTATATTCACTGTCAGCAGCGCACCACCGTGATTCCATGCAAGGCAAATGTCTGTGGTGAGTTCACATGTCTGTAGTAAAAGCAGGACAGTCGCATACTATCAGGTAAAGTCAGCTGAACAAAATGCTTGTCAGGAACTTGTCATATGGACTGATTAATTTGGCATGCAGTTTACACACCAGCCATCAACTTAACTCCTGGTTGTTTTGGAAGAAGGAAATAACTATAGTAACAGGTGAACTAGCTTTAAAAGTGAGTGAGTGCTGTGGCTAGAGGCTTTAAAGTAGTAAAAACTATTTTTGATTAAATTGATTTAAGTGTTAAATGTGTACATTTAGAACAGCTAAAAGAATTTGTGAATAATTTGTAAAATAAATACAGTAACTAAGGTTCACTTCTTCATTACTATTTGAATATTTGGATCAGAAAAAGATCAAGCTTTTCACTGAATGCTCCTTGTTGGACAGTGTGATCTGATAATATCCCTTTTAAATTGTATTAGGCAGCAGTTTTACTTAAATGCACTGGTTCTGCCAGAATAAGTCCTGATCCAGCACTGTGACAGATGGGCTTTTTAAAATATCCACTAAAGTCTAGTTTTACCCAACATTAAATGTCATTTCCTGTTTACTAATGACATTTGTAGTGTTGTAACTGTTCCAATATTTAGATGGCTAAAATAAAAGAGGCAGATTTTTATTATCTAAATAGTAGCTCCAGATGCAGCATTTTCACAATGGAAGTAAACCAGTAATTATGTTGCTGAAAGGGATAAAGGCGCCTAATGGGTTACTAATAAGATTTATCATCCTCAAAGTTTCATTAGTCCTTGGGATTCTAACTTGGGAATTTAAGAAATGTCATATGAAATTGTTTTATGTATTATTGTTGCTTTGTGCAAATTAAAGGGGCACTTCACAGATTTTTACACATTAGGTTTACTCGTCATGAGGAGTTCTACTCAGTACTGTGCCTGAACACATCCTGTGTAGTCACAGACAGAGCACTGCCAACTTGCTGCTTTTTGCACTTCTGGCTAGATGCTAAACTGCATTTCGTTGTCTCAGTACCTGCGATCTGTAACAGGATAATAACGTGTAAAGTGCAATCCAGTGTTGTAGTCAAGACCACCTAAACTGAGTCATTACCAAGACCAGAGGGGATAGAGACCAGACCAAACAACTGAAACATCTAGTATATACACATTTAGCTAATATGTATAGCTAATATTCGCTAAGAGATTTTTCTGAGAATTTTGGTACAGAGGCAGATTGATAATGTTGGCTAGCTAGCTTCGCTAGCGTCACTTACACTTAGCTTACACTTAGCTTACCTTTCTTTATGCTACCCAACTTAGTGCAGATAAAGAATGTGAGGTGGTCCCAGCTGTGTAGCTTAGCGTTACATTGCAGTATTTACACACTGCTGTGTGTTTTCTTTGAGATGATGTTTTGCAAATAAACTCTTTAAAAAAATATAAAAAAAAGACGATTTGACTGACATCTCAGACCTTCTTCTCCTGTCACCTACATTTACTTTGGGAGTGTGTGTTAAGGGGGCGGGGAATGAGGGTTAACAGTAACACATTCAAACCTACAAGTCAAGTTATTGGTTGCATTTGAAGCAGGAAGTTTTACATCCAATCACAGTGATCTCAAGACCACTTTTTGAAGGTCTCGGTCTCGTCTCGAAATCTACCACATTTTTACTCGGTCTCTCAGATGAAGAGGGCTCTGGATTTTATTTCAAGATTGCTCAAGACCACAACTGCAGAGATATCACTAAATTGCCTGTGTATCGTCTGATTTATGTGCCTCGCTATATCAGTTATCCTGGATTTATAAATTCTGCTTTTGTGAGACAGCCCCCTGGTCTTGGTCTTGTCTCGATACGCTCTGATCTTGGTAATGACTTGGTGTCGGACACTGGCAGATTGATAGAGAAAGATGGAGGAAACAAGAAGAGCCCGGGTAGAAATCTCAGGAAACAGTGTGTTAGGGGGGAGAAAAAAAAAGCTGGTGAGTGACAGAGACACACAGACAAATGACTGGAAGCAGGACAGTGCTCAGTCTCTGCCCGCTCCGTCCCTCCTCTCCATCCATCAACTTCCTGCTTCAACAGGAAACCCTTACGCCGTCATTTCTTCTTTTACTCGGACAAATCAATAACCTTATCTGCTGTCACTTGGTAATGCTGAGGCCAGGCATGTGGCTGCCAAGTCTACTTAGAAGAAAGTCTTCTGCCTGCGTGCACTGCGGTGAATAAGATTTATACAGCGCGACCATCTCCAAGAGGCAAGATGGCTGACGTAAGAGAGATGGCGGCGGTTGAATGCTCCACTTGACGCACTGATTTAAAAAAAGGAGAAAAAAAATCTCCTCTAATGACTGAGCCTGCTGGAGGATTTATTTGTTGAACCTAATTCAATTCTACAACAACTTTAAAAGGTCAGCTTTTGTTCTGCTCCGTTTCATTTTATTTCAATAAATTAACAATGCCAGTCCTTTGATTACTCCCACTGTGTCAGCACACTTCTCCTGATTGCAGTCTGGATGAGCTGATTATAAAGGGCCAATACATTGATTTAATGAGAGCCAATCAAAACGCAGTGTGCTGAGGCGCAGTAGACATACTGTAGAGAGTCCTGGAGATTCAGGGTGCGTTCACACAACAGCAAAAAGGGCATCTGGTGATGATGGGAGTGTCACTTAAACAGCCCATTAGTGTGACGTCCTGTTGTGTTCTTTAGCCCCCCCGATGTAGCACAAGTAGACTTTATATTTTACAATTATTGTTTTCCGTGCGATCATTTATAGACGACATTTCCAACCGCACTTGAACGCAGCTCTCATTTCACGGAGAAAGAGAAAAACTTTCTTGTAGCAGCAATAGAGGCAAGGATGTTTTCCGTTTACAAAAGTACTCACTTCCCCTACTCAAGTAGAAGTACAGATACTTAAAAATACAAATACAACAAAGTACAGGCTTGGAAATTTACTCAAAGTATAAAAGTCAAAGCAGCCTTGCGAATGACAACCATTTTTTATGCAAAGCTACCTGGACCACACAAATGTTACTAGAGTGCAAGCTGAGAAACTTGGTGTGGACATGGAAAAAAACTGGGATCTCCGTTTTCTTCATTTTCAATCATGTCGCCGTCCATACTACTATGTGCTAACGTTTACCGCCATGATTTCGCAATGATTTCCCGCAAATGAATGCCGCCCGATCGGTCGAGTCATCTTGTAGTGGTGTGTCAACTGCTACGTATATTCCCGTCAAATTAGATTGAATTCGGTATTGATGACGCGAAAAATAATAACGGTAACTTCGGTGAAATTATTCCAAACTAAAGTAACAAGCCAATTTTGTAAAATGTAAGGAGTAAAAGTAAAAAGGCAGCACAAAAATAAATAGTAAAGTAAATACCCTGAAAAATCTACTTGAGTACTTCCCATCTCCGCCCGTTTACTGTACGGGACTCTCACACCGCCAGGTCTGATCGCCGGTTACATGATGGGCCACAGCAGCGTGAAGTCGGGTTGCGTTTCTCCAAAAGTTCAATCGGTCTCAACTTTTCGCCTCATGTTTTTTTTTTAGCTACCCCCACAACCCCTCCACCCACCCCGGCAGCCTAAAAGCCCTAACGCCATTCTGAATGAATGGGCAGACCTGCGTTTTGGCACCGTCTGACGGGCAATGCATTTGGTGTGAATGCAGGCTCAGGATGATTAATGCAAAAGCGCATGAGAGAGAGAGAAAGAAAAGGTGAAAGATGAAAAAATAATGACTTTCCTCAGTTGTCACTCTTCTTTTTATAATCTCCTCCCACTGTCTGTTTATCTCCTCTAACCCTTTATCGTTTGTTTTCATTTTGCCATTTTCATTTTGAAAGTGTCACTTTTGTACAAACGGTTCTCCATAAAATGAGCTTTCAGAACTGGATGTGATACATTTTTACACACACACACACACACACACACACACACACACACACACACACACTCTCCTTTTCCATAATTGATAGGGAGATGTGATCAAAAAAGTCACGGTGAAGTGAGCACACAGACACGCAGAAAAGTACTGTGTGCAGATTTATTTCATGCAGCTACATTGCCATCTCGCATGCTGTAGGCACACACACACACACGCACACGCACACGCACACGCACACACACACACACACACACACACACACACACAGTAGTGGTATAGTAGTGCTGACCTGGTGTTATCAGAGTCGATGGTGTGAAACAGCTTCTCCAGCTCTTCCTCGTTCAGCGTGCCATCAGAGAAGAAAGCCTGGAACTCATCCAGAGACAGCTTCCCATCATCTGCAGGAGACACACACACACACACACACACACAAACACACACCTGTAAAATCATTTGTAGTAGGAAACTAGAACGGAGTTCCAACAAAGATCTCCACCTGTTCATGCAAAAAAGTCAATATTAGACAATATTGTAATGGGGAAACTGTCAGTTTAAGTTACCTTTGTCATATCATAATATATTTAGTACTCCACTCATGTTTCTGATGATATCAGCCTCTTTGACATGAATGCGGCATAGCTGCTTTTGGAAAACCCAGTTTAAATGAACCAGTGGATAACCTGCTTTGTGTCTTATCTTTACTGTAACTGCCTGTTCTGTCTCAGTCAAACTTCCTTTTCACACCTCTAACCTTGACTGAATGCAGTCCCAACTGTTACAACACGCGTCAAGCTGAGAGATCATGTGGCCCCAAATCTGGCTTCCTCTTACCTGTTATTCAGAATTTATCCTGAGGTTTTTTATTTTTGATTGCCTGGCACTGATCTGCAATCTCAGACCTTTCAACCCTGTACTGTATGAGTCAGAGTGAAGCCTCAAAAAACTGTTCCTCAGTCTATAGCTGGCTTACTCTGGTTCCTGAGAGGGCATTACAGCCATCCACTGTGGGGCAGCCAGATGATATGATAATATGCTTACAAAGTCTGTTTTACTTAAAATCACTCTTCAAGATACACAATTAGTAGCCTTTTTTTCTATGCAACTTGTTTGTCTGTAGTTGCCTCTGTTTTTTTTCTCTTCTGAATCTCATATTACAGTTAATACCTCTTTGCTCTGCTGTACCATTTTCCCACCCTCACAAACACACACAAATGCTCAGTGTGATCCCAGCCTTCAGTGCTTTCTCAAGCTGCTGTGAAATCAATCCAGCATGTGGCTCGGTCTGCTACAAATCTTTAGTTGTATCCCTGCTGTCTGTCTGTCTGTCTGTCAGTCTGTCTGTCTCTGCACTTTGGTAAGCACACAATGCAGGTTATATTTCAAGGCCTTTTGGGAAGCATTGATAACCATCAAGCTCTTGAAACAATATTGGATTTCTGCTCTTGCTATGTGGACTTGATTACTACAACCCTATGTTGCCACAGTGCAGGGTGCTTCATTCCAGTAATTAGATTTTTTTTTAATTTAAACTGAAAACAGCACTATCTTCCCTAAACCTTATGTTTTGAATATAAAAAGAATCTCTCTCTGGTGTATTGATTTCTGCTTTCCAAAAACTTCTCTGGTCTCGTTTCTGGTTGACAGTTCTCTGTTGCACCTATGACTGCATCACTGTAGTCTATATCCACGACGTTCCACTTCCTGGATTGCTCCGGTGTCTCCAGGAAATGCCGGTGGATGCATGTCTTTTCGCCAATGTCCGTTTCCTTCCGCTTTCTTTGTGTTGGAATTTTAAACTGCGGTGGATTTATGAGGACTACGGTTAACTGCTCCTCAGATCTCTGCAGGGTAAATCCAGACAGCTAGCTAGACTATCTGTCCAAACTGAGTTTTCTGTTGCACGACTAAAACAACTTTTGAACGTACACGTTCCACCACAACAAGATCCTTCCCGAGGCTATTTCGCAGCGGCTCCAATGCGGAGCTTAGCGCCGCCCATGCCGATTGTGACTGGTTTAAAGAAATGCCAATAAACCAGAGTACGATTTTCTCCCATCCTGGAATGCTGTCTGGACTTGCCAGACCCTCCTAAGCAGCGCTGTGGAGGAAGGTCTGGCAAAGCGAGACTAACATCACTGCAACAAAAACAAGTTTCCAACAACTACTTCAAACCATACACCCACATAGATATTTTGTTCCTTTTTGAGTTGAATTTGATTCGGCCCGCATATCAATATGTTTTCAAACTGTTGACGCGACACTCAGAATTGGGCAGATTTGCCGACTTTGAGACTCAGAGATTCCCACAGATGCAGAGAGTTTTCATATTCAGGCTGTGAAACAAGTTGTAAAACATGTAATCGTTTTGCTTGATTTGCTAAACTCGATGACGGATAAGGAACTCTTTGCTGACTTTTGTAGGGCTTTATGTCGACAGAAGTGCATCAAAAGTCAAAAAGAGTGACAAAGAAGCAACAAAATGTTGCAAAAACCAACAATTTAAAAAAAAAAGTGACAAAAACGTCTGAGAAAGCCACAAAAAAAGTCATAAAAAAGCAACAAAAATTACGATGCATGCATGTTAATAAACTCTACATGTCTGGCCCTTGATGTGATTCTCTTTTCCAGTGTGGCCCTTAGTGAAAATGAGTTTGACATCCCTGGTCTAATACGAGTCATGCATGTCATGAGTTAGCGCCCCTAGCGGTGGCAGGAAATATGAGCCACAGGAGCCTTTTCCTAACCTGACCCATCAGATGGTTTGTTACACAGAACCATCTGAGAAGCAGTCATTGGAAATGGTTTGGGAAAGGGCAGGCACTTTCAAAGAAATACCTGGCAGGTGATTGGATGAGACATCTGTCTTTCACGTCCGCCATCACAGTCCCGGCCATCACACCTGAACCACGGCCATAGCTGCCAGTAGCTCCTCACACAAACGCAATATTTAAAGCCTAACAAGGTGGATTTTTGTGTGATATGTGATCCTGCGATTTGCCTTCAATATTGCAAATCAAGCTGCCGTACAAGGTAGGCATTGTTCGACCTCATACCTAAGCGTAATGATTGCGGTTTTCACCTTGTGAAACGGCTGCAGTTTGGTTAGGTTTAGGCAACAAAACTACTTAGTTAAGTTTAGAAAAAGATTGTGGTTTGGGTTTAAATCAGTACTTTTGTGCCGTAACTTGGACTATCATGCGTACGTACGTGGCGTAATTACACATGATGCAGAATGTGACATAGATTTGTCTGTTAAGTTCAAATAACTCGTTGTTTACTTTAAATGTCAATGGGGGGCGAACACCAGTCTCCTGAGTGTGTTTGTTTGACCCGTATACATCCTCTCACACTTCCTGCTTTGCTGCCGTCCGAATTACTACAGCCACTAGAGGGCGTCGCCTAACAATAAACATAAATAGGGGTCATACATTTTCGCATATATTCACAGCTAAGGCTAAGGCTAAAAATTCCCTGGGGGAGAATCCCCAAACCCCCCTGCATAATATGTGTCCCACCCAATGTTGAAATATTCTGCGCTCTTGTATCGATGACTGTTACTTGCCCTTTAGTCCCGCATTGCCAGACCTTCCTCCACAGCGCTGCGGAGGAGGGTCTGGCTAGTCCACACAGCATTCCGGGATGAGAGAGAAACATGCTCTGGTTTCTTGGCATTTCTCTAAACCAATCACAATCGTCATGGGCGGCGCTAAGCCTAAACCGCTGCAAAATAGCCTCTGGAAGGAACTTGTTTTGGTGGAACGTGTGCACGTTCAAAAGTAGTTTTAGTTGTGCAACAGAAACCTCAGATTGGACAGATAGTCTAGCTAGCTGTCTGGATTTACCTTGCATAGATCTGAGGAGCAGTTAAACATAGTCCTCACAAATCCACCGGAGTTTAAAATTCCAACACAAAGAAAGCGGAAGGTAACAGACGGACATACGGCGGCATTTCTGTGGAAGGTCGTGGATATAGACTACTTTCCCTTTGATGCTCCACTATGCAAATTTATTTCCAGACCAGCCATAATTATCTACTCTGACCTCATACCGATCCCCCTGTTACATTCAAAACTTTTCTCATCTGAGCCCTTATGTCCCCACCACTTTTCAACACATGTGATGCCCTTATGTGACCTAATTAATCGTTAGTAACAGGTTTTTATTCTGCATCTAGATCCAATCAATAATGCAGAGCACTTCTTTCTTTCTTTTACCAATCAAACAACCAACCAAGCAAGCGACCGATGCAGTGAGAGCTTAGAGTGGTGGTGCTGCATTAGGGAGTGGCTATTCATGGCTTTGACTCCATCCTGTTATCTGCTCGCTAGTATGCCTGACTGTCTGTCTCACCACATGATGCAGTGCTAGATATCAAATATTAATCCCCTTGCCCTGGCTCAAAGTGTGTTTGTCCTTGAATGTGGCTGACTGGATGCAGCAGGTTGAGCTATGGGAAACACTGCAGAGCACTGGGAAACCACCCAGGGACAGGAGGACTACAGCCGTACAAAGGGTTGGATTCAAATCTATTCCCTCTGCTGTTTCTCTGTTACAGGATTAGGCGAGTTTATGAATTACTACCAAGAATGTATTACATTTTTATTGCACCTTTCTTCTGCCGCTATTTTCTTGCCTCTATTTCTTTCTTTTTGTTTGGCCTCCTCCGCTCAGCGCAGCAGGAGTGTGTCTGACACACATCCAGCCGGGAGACAGCAAGCTGCACTCTCTGGCTCGGCTCCAGGTTTGACCACTCACACACAAAAGGCTTCAGATGCTTTTCGAAACAGACTAACAACCTGTCAACAAAAACGTCCAGGAACTCCACAACCATAGCCAGCCAAACTCTTTTCGCCCTCCTCTATACCTCACTTCATACCCGGCAATCTCCCTATTAGTCTTCCCATATCTTTTATCCTTCCTTTCTTCTTGTTAAAGAAACACAAAGTCAAAACTAACTCTTCCATGTTGTGCCATGTTGATTTCTGTGGCACCCAATGATGCCGGTTAAGAAACAACGCTTGGCATAACCTTTCCTCGACAGACGGCGTGTTTGTTTGAGGCGGACTTCTGAAATGCCACTTCTTGTGTTCACAGCACCAGTCCCACTCTCCCTGTCTGCCAAGTCTTGACTGTTTATTGGGACTCTAAGGCCATGACTATTTCTAACCTGCCCTTCTCTGGCGCAGCAGTGAAGCAGCACTGAAAGCAGAGGCTCTGGTGTTTAATTCAGCAGTGACCCAATTTACTGCATGCAGCCAGCTAGCCCGGTTAGACGCTCTTAGGAATTCTACAGTAACGCACCAGAAACGCAGCAACACGCGCGCGCACACGCACACGCACACACACACACAAGCAAAGCAGATAACTAGCTAACCCCATTTTCTAAAGCATGAAATACTCCCAAATTACACTACAGCTTCTATAATCCCTGACCTATACTATACCACTGTCAAATACTCAAATATGTTAATTTTATTGTCACGTGATGACCTCTCACACATGTGTAATGTAAGGTGCTGCTTGCTTGTTCTCCAGTTGGTAATTCACCAAATAGGACAGCCAGGCATCACGGTCAGCTACTAAACAGCATCTATAGAACATTTCAGCTGCTTCACATTATCTAAGTCCTTGTCCTCCAGCCACCAACTCACCCTGCAACTCCTTTAAGAAAACCCCATTATAAATAAAGTACAACAACCCTGACAACCACTCTCGTCACTAACGTCACAAACTGGCAACAGAGGAAGTGATGCAACAGCCAAGAGCATCCTGTCTCTGCCAAATGAAACACTGTAGATGTGCCCTATTTTCTGAAATTACCATGATTATACTGTTCAAAATGGCCCACGGAAGGGAAATTATTCTGATGCAAAGGAAATGACCCAAACTCAAAAACGTCCTCTAAAAACAGCAGGGAGGAGATGAGCACAGCACTATTTTAACACTGTATCTGACTCCAGCTAGTTTTCACTATCCAGCTTGGGGTGAGAGTAGGTGATGTTACAGTGCAGTGTATTCTTATCAACGGGTCCCTATCATATCGTACGGAAACCTATGACTATGGTCGAAACACCGGTCCCCTTAAGTAGCACTTCCGCGGCACGAACAGCGCTCCCCTTGGTGACAGTCCTGTGTTTTGGGACGCATCCACCACCCTGACCTCCTCCCTATGCAGATTTTCACACTCTTACCCCTCAAGCCAATGCTTGATATTCCACCAGCCGTGCCCCGGCGTGAAGCAGCTCTATGCTCCGCTAAAGATACGCGGCAGGTCTATTTTCACGCGAGCCGCGGGCCGTTCAGACAGCCGGGCACGAAGTGAAACAGCGAGCGCATCCAGTCAGTTTACCAAAAGCCAACCCCCAATATAGTATATGTCTGCTCTACAACACCACGGACAACAAGAGATTCATCTTGGAGGTGGAAAAACATAATAGACATCACAAGTCCCTTTTATAAGGACAACGCCAGAAAAGATAAGACATCTATCTATAAATTGCAGGAACGTCTGTCTGTCTGTCTGTCTGTCTGTCTGTCTGTGTTATGCGCATATCTCTCGAACCGTTAGTCCGATGGATTTCAATCTTGACAGGTGTCTTGCTACGGGCACGAGTAAGTACGGTGCCAAGTTTGACGTTGTTTGGATTAGAAATGCAAAAGATATCGTTACATATATAGGTAAAAGAAGCACAGATGACGTTTCAGAATCCAACACAACCAGCTACAGACAAGTGGCAGCGAGACGTATCTGTATATGTGTGTCCGTGTTTGGGGGCATGTTTGGGGGGAAGGTAACCTGCACATCGCACGCAGACGCCACATGCAGAACGCTTTACAACAGCTATTGTATTAAATTGCTGTGAGCTGGCAGAACATAACGTAATCTCGGAGATTATTCCTTCAGAACGCTGTGCGATGCGAGAAAATCTCAGAGTTGAACACAGGCCGACACATCAGTTTTCATCAGACTCGCCCTGGGTCGAGTTAATTAAGTCTACTGCTAACTTAAAACACTAATTACATTACCGTTGCTAACATACCCCCGCAAATCCATTGGCTACTTCACTGTTAACCGTCACGCCACTAAACCTGTATGGAAATCAACACCTCTGCTGAAGTGTTAAATTTGTTAACGATCATACGACACGAGACAACACTGTCTGTCTCTCTCTCTCTCTCTGCGTGCGCGCACACTGTTGGTTGATTAACGCAGACATGTGCTGATTAGCTCTCATAACAGGCCGGGTGGGTAGCGCACTGCCATGAGTCCATGACACTAATGTCTGATTACTCCACATTGTCATTGTGATATTTTGTGATTACATTCTGAATGTGCCCCGTTTTCTGTCAGGTAAATATAATAGTACAATGTCTTCCTCTGATGTAGACCTACACTGTAAGTCAGTAGTAAGATGCAGTGGAGTTGCATATTAAGTGGTTTGGGGTCCTTCTGTAAGCAATTTTGGGGTACAATTTGGTTTTGAAGAATTCTACAAGCTGCAATACCAAAGGCCAAGCAATCGCCCGTTCCAAACAGGCACATTTTTTAATGGGCACTGCACTAGTGGAGTTTAATTATAGGAGTGCTTGGAGTAGAAGGTAGATACTAGCTTAAAGTGTTCATATTATGCTTTTTGGCTTTTCCCCTTTCCTTTATTGTGTTATATATCTTTTTGTTCACGTTATTGGTTTACAAAGTGAAAAAGCCCAAAGTCCACCCCAAAGTGACTTACCAACTCCAACAGAAAACACTGTTCACAAACTGCTCCAAACAGCTCTATTGTAGTCCAGCCTTTACTTCCGTGACGAACGTGCGTCACTTTGTAACACGTTATAATGCTCGCCTAGCTGCTAGCGTGGCACGCCCTCATACTCTGCAACTGACTGGCTAGCTGTGCTGACCTAGCTACTGCGCATGTACGACTCCCAACAAAGATGGAACAGAACTGTGATGCCTCACTCTGTAGCTAAAACAGAGAGCTCAACACACAGGGTGAAAAGAGGAGCTGCAGCAATGTGCAGTACAACAAAATATGGTGTTTTTTTTTTTAAATTAAACCACATAAACATATTCTGGTACAACCTCTAAATACAATTACGGTATGAAACTCAAAATGAGCATAATATGAGCACATTAATAAACACGTGATTGTTCTGTACAGTACAAAGTAGAGACAATATAATCTGCGAGTCGGGTAGCAAAACACTCTGCTTCTGAGATTCTCCCGGTGTGGTATGGCGCTTGACAGAGGACAGAACAGAATGCAGCCGAAAAGCAGCACAGATGTGTCCAGTGGAAAATGGGGGTTAGTGTATACTGGGAGCTCCGATCATAATAACTACAGCCATTAGACACATTTTATTACTGACAGTAATAAAAACGTGGAATACATATGAATTACAGTGCATTACTTTTCGTAGCTATGTTTGTTAGTACGAACAGTACCTGAGGACAGCCTGTACAGTTACACAGTGGTGGAATGTAACTAGGTACATTTACTTAAGTCCTGCACTTAAGCAAATTTGCTGTACTTGTACTTTACCTGAATGATTCCACTTTATGAAACTTCAAACTTCTACCCCACAATTTTTCTTAGGGACAAATTGTACAAAGTACTTTTTACCCACACTCATCACACATCACATTATTCTGTCTAAAGAAAAGGTTTGGGAACATTTGGGAAATGTGCTTATAGTCTTGCAGACGGTTTAGTGAGAAGATCAGCATCACTATCAGATCTAACATAATGACATATATTAATATGAAGCCACTGCTGTGCAGACCCAAGCCAAGATGTTTCCTGTTTCCAGTCTTTGTGCTAAGCTAAGCTAATGGGCTTCTGGCTAAAGTTTCATACTTACCGTGCAGACATGAGAGTGGTATTGAAATCTCAACAATAACTCAAATAAGCATATTTCCCAAACTCTCTGACTTTTCCTTCAAGGTGTGGCATGTGTCCAAATCATTTACTTCCCACAAATCTCTAAGAAAAGGGAAGTCACAAGGTATCATGGGATAAACAATGGACGAAGCTTCTGCATCTGAAAATTGAAGCCAATTGGGAAGTGCATTAAACCTGCATTCCATCTAATTTACAGCAGAGGGCAACTCCACTGGTTACAAAAAGAAGTCTGTTTCTCAAGTGTATGGGAAAATGACCATACTTCTGCCTTGATGTATTACCTCAATAAACATTTTCATAATGAGTTTATGGTCTCAAACGCTACCTTCAAGTCTTCTTTAAAGGTGCTGTAGGTAGGTTGCGAAGGTCCAGGACTTAGCCAACAAATTTGAACATCGACAACTTCTCAGCTATCACGCGAGATCCTGCACAGAGCACAACATCTATTGCTTTTAAACTGCAGCCGGGATATATCCAACTGTGTGGCATCTTGTCCTATCACCTCACGCTGCAGTAGCTGCTTCTGCTGTTCACTCGCTTCTTGGATCTTCTTCTCCAGTAGTCTTTTCCGGCAATAGATGTTGGGCTCTGTGCGTAATCTCGCGCGGTAGCAGCCAAGACGACTATCCATCAGGAAAGTGTTATTTAAATATACTTCTGGTGTCGTTACAAACTTTCTAATGTCTCGTTTTATGTTTAAGTACCGAAACTATTTGTACTACTGTAGACATTTGGTATCATTCCGGGCATTATTAGTGGGGTACGCTACGACATACAAATGTGGATCCAATAGCGCCTGCACTAAGCTAACCAGCTGAACGCTAACTCGACCAACGTTATAACACGGGGAAAAAAGCTTATGGGGGGTTGTTTGGCTCGAGGTCAAGGTGCAAAGCAGCCTAGGGTGAAATTACTCCAAACCATCACTTTAAGCCAAAAGTTACTTCTAGCTGAAACTTTGGCCTGCCAACGTGCAAACACTGCCCAGTGCAGCTCTGATTACGTATGTCTCTTCAGGTGAATTCAATTCCATTGTTGCATTTTGATGATGAATTATGGAAATATCACACACACACACACACACACACACACACACAATCACACACACACACACACACACACACACACACACACACACACACACACACACACACACACACACACACACACACACACACAGTACCAAATCATTACAAGGGCTTAAGTAGAGAACCTGCTGGCTGTCTCAGTCTTTTCTTGTTCTTGTTTGCTTTCTACGAGTCCCATATGACTCTCTTCAAAGAGATAATAGAGATAATAGGTTGTTGTTATAGTTAGCCGTTTTTACTGACACAGCCTGCTGCGTTGTTTTAAGTACAATGTAACAGACTCATGCAAACCTGTATCACAGTTAATTCAGATCTGCCTGTCAGCTGGGGAATGATATTGGAATTAGATCGCAAATTGAAACGTTACCTCTGAAAGTGGATACTGACAGTTACGATTGTCTGATTAAATCATGAATGAATGAATTAACAATTGCTACACCAGTTGATCTAGAATTGTTCGGGAACAGGCGAAACAAATCTTCCTCCATATTACGTAGAATGAATGAAACCCTGCTTTATTTCTAGCAGGCACATGCACACATTGACATCAGATTAGGCTGTTGATCCCCCCCCCTCTCCGATGCATCTCCTCAGCAGCACTGCACAAACACGCGCACACACGCACACACGCACACACACACACACACACACACACACACACACACACACACACACACACACACACACACACACACACACACACAGGCAGACAGAAAGGCAGAAGTCCCTTCCAGCTCCTACCTCAGAAAGTTTTTCTTGGCTTGTGTTGAGGTGAGTGGTGATGAACAAAAGACTAAGCAGCCAGTGCCTCGAGTTTACAGCTAATTAGCCAAACGACGAAACAAATATAGTTAACTTCTGTCTTGCAAACATGCATGAGCTACTAGCTTAGGCTATTTAATAAATTAGCTAAGGTTTAGCTGAGGCATCATGGCCATACAGGCTAATGTACTGTACTTAATAGAGACACACCAGGTGAATACAGTAAAATCTGTGTCTAATAACGTCATCACAATAGCCACATTGATGTGCAAATTAGGCGTTAACTAATTAAAATATGCTAATTTGCATTTATTTGACAAGGCACTGCAGGTGAACAGGATAAAAACATATCAGCACCAGAACTTCCCCAGCTAATGAGTTAAGAGTCTCTCCCCCTTAAGTGTTAGGTTTAAATATGTAAATTAATTTAGAAGAGATCTACAGATGCAGCCTAAAACAAATACAATGTAAATGTGTATTTTGGAAGTTTTATTTCCCTTAGAGTAGAAGAAGACATGGCAGCAAAATAGACCAAAATCTTTAAATTGAACACAACATGAAAAAAGTGTCTTGCATTTAACAGTAACTTCATTATTTGGATCATAGGCTCCTCTAATAATAATAGTGTTTTTCCTGTAAAATGAACAAAACAGCCTTTTTCCATTTGGAAGATTTTTGTTGAAAAAGTGTTAAGTGTTATTTATTCCAATAACACCCAAATAATAAAAATTATTTATTGCCATTTGCAAAATAAACAAGACAATGTCCATCTCCTTGGTGCAGTCACCTATTCTCAATTTATGCTTGAAACTAGTAGCATAGAAAGCATGCACATTGTGGCAGATTTTCCTTTGCTGTTTGTGATTAACCTGGTGAATACTAAAAAGTCTCTGTGTGAACTGATTATTTTGTTGAATATATATTAAATCCATTAAAAACAATTGCGTAAGGGAAATAAGATAAATTGGTAAGGTAGTCAGAGTTGTGTTAATATATTTAATGTTTAGTTTAAATTTCAAATAAATAATTTATTAACTATTAGGCCTTTATTTCCTTGAGCCGCTGCCGCCCAAAATGTCAGTGCACGTCCCTGTTTCCTAGTAAAGTCATGTCATTCTAATGCCCAGGAGTCATAAACAGCATGGCATTTTCATGGCCTCTCTGTTCAGCCAATCATGGAAAAAGGCAGATCTGCATAATTGCGGTGCCATGTGTAGTGTCAAATTACAGATGGTGAAAATGCCAGCAACCCACCCCGTCCTTTTTAGGCAGAATTGATTCAAGAGTGATTCAAGATTTGATTCACTTTTGTAAACAAGACAGGTTTCTTGCCTGATATAAGTTACTGTGTCACTGTCAAATAAAAAAGACTGGCTTTGCTATGATTACTTACTTTGTGTTTATAACTATGGATGATAGTCCAATTTTACTTTCAGATACGGAACTATGACTTTTACTTGCGCAACATGGGACATCCTGCACAAACCCGCCACGTTTGAACAGCCAAGCTACAGTCAATTGCAACTACAATTTCTTTATTCTCTTTATTCAGTTGAAACGGGTCACGTGCTTATTTCACAAATAAGAGGAACATTTTATTTTGATTCAAAGGTGGGTTGCAGTTTGACGGGGCTTTTTCAATGTAAAATTAAGCCACACTAGAGCACAGCTCCGATGGAATCGTAATTTTCGAAACGATTCCAAGTAGGAATCGCTTCTCGATGCCCAACCCTATTTGAGAATTAGGCGCGAATGCAACGCTACCGAGCCACGGCCAAGAGACGTGCGTCAGCGCGACGTGTAGTTACGTTTTGAAATGCGTGAAAAAGCCTCGGAATCTGAGTTGAAAACAACGTTTACAACCAAACACATTTACAAAAAATAATTGCCATAACAGATTCGAATATTAAGGGCTGCCTAATATTCGTTCGAATATCATTATTATTTTAAATATTCGAATGATATTCGAATATCAAAGTTCGGAGTCAAAGCCCTATCATGTGCAGTTTATTGGTTGTGCAGGTATGGTCCAGCATAATATAATATATATCTAGGGTATGTTTGGATTGCATTATTTAATTTTCCTATATATTGGGCAACCCTACCAGAATTTATATGTCAAAAATTACCTCCGATTGGGGTTTCACTCTTTGTTGAGCCAGCTAACTCAAAAAAGCCTCGCCCTATCGAACTTGCGTCGCGCTACACCCCTCAGGTCTAATTCTCCTCATGTCTATTTTGGGCATTCTCCAGGTCTTTTTACGATGGGGTATTTTATGATAATTAAATTATGCACAGGTTCAGGTATAGGTTTTCATCAGGTCTGTTTAGATTGGGTCCAAAATAAGATCTGTACCTGTAACAACACCCCCACACTAACATAGACCCTCGCATTTTTTGTAGCCCATATTTCTTTTGCGGACTAACTGCCTCCCACACTGGGTGGGAGACAATTCCCTGCTCTGGAATAATACCAGCGTTTTTGCATAAGCGAGTTGACTAGCGCAGAGGGAGGCCATGTTTTCTGGACGATCAGGACAGTATGAACGGGAAGTCAGCGTGTTTGTGTGTGTGTGTGTGTGTGGGTGTGTGTGTGTGTGTGTGTGTGTGAGAGGGGATGGTCAGAGCGGTGGACCTACAGCGCTAACTGCTCGCTCTTTTCTCAGTGCAGACTAAAGAGAAGCAATTAGCACTTCCTTCTTCCTGCTGGGCTTCACACCCTGCACACAGCACTGAGGAGGAAGAGAGACAAAGCAAGCCTTTCCTTCACAACATGTCACACAGAAACACACACACACACACACACACTCTCCACGTTTTCTTTTTAATATACATGTAATGATGTTTGTTTCTAAAGAAGTTATTTGCTCTCGCTTTCCTCTCTCCAGTCTCTCCTCTCTCTGTGTTTCTTGCTGTTAATCATTATTTTTGGGGCGCTACATGATGGGTTGTCATAGCAACAAGAAGAGGGAAATTGACCCTCCTCAGGCTCAGGATTTCACCATCTCTTTCTCCCTTTGTACACCATTAACACACAGGCACACACACACACACACACACACACACACACACACACACACACACACACACACACACACAACCTGCTTTGTCAGTGAGAGTTAGAGATTTGTTCTGTGTGTGTGTGTGTGTGTGTGTGTGTGTGTGTGTGTGTGTGTGTGTGTGTGTGTGTGTGTGTGTGTGTGTGTGTGTGTGTGTGAGGCTGCCAGGGAGCTGTTTCACCTAATAGATGAGGAACAGGACTGAGCTGTCAACTCTTGTCATTTCTCCCTATCCATCACTGCAGCACACCTGGACCACACACACACACACACACACACACACACACACACACACACACACACACACACACACACACACACACACACACACACACACACACACAGACGCACATGCACACACATATTGTATATAGATGTATATAATAATTTGGCAACTCCCCAAGTAGCATTGTTTAAACAGCTTCCTCAGCTGTTGACAGGATCTTCTTGTTGGCCAGCATCTACTCTGCTGAAGTGTCTTTGAGCAAGACACTGGATTAAAGTATCTCACGGTTATTGATTTGTGTCTTTGCAGTCTGATTCCAGAGTAAGTATAAACTTGAGATGTTCTCAATCACAATAACACAAAAGTCTGCTCAGTATTCCCGATTAACACAACACCATCAGATTAAGTCGTCCGTTTGCTCTGGCCCCAATCAGTTGATGAGTTGTAATGAGGTGTAGTTCGGTAGAAAGAAAATTGTTCAGATATCAAACTGATCACAAGCAGGTCTGTGGATTATCTCGATTAACTGGGTCGTGATTTCTGGAAAAAGATATTGCTGTTGAGTTTTTCAAATGTGTTTTTGTGGCGCTTTGAGCACAACAAGCCAAGTGCCATCTAGTCTACATCTCTATGGCCGATATCTCCCTCACTTGGCACTTGGTAACAGGAAAAATATATTAAAAAAATGTATTTTCAAGTCAACGGTCCATTTAATATGTGAACCTGATTGTTTTAATAAAAACTTCTTTTTGGCTCATTGCTTTATTTTGTCTACAACAAGGGAACACATCCTGCTTCTCTCTTTTTGCTGTTGGAGATCACAAGCTGGAATTATTCGGAGACCTTGAACCATTACCGCTAATATCGCAGAGAAAAACATCACTATTAACATTCAAGAAAGACTACTGGGAAAATAACCATACTAACTGGATTATGGGAAATAGAGGGAGAGACAGAAGGAGAATGGCATGCAGCTATGGTCCATGGCTGGATGCTAACCTAGGACGTATTGGGCCACCAGGTTGATCTGTATTGCTAGATAAACATAGCCACCCTGCAAAGGATAATGGGAATTTGGTTGGTTCTTGCATTCAAAAGGGTGAGGTTTATTAAAGCAACATCGCATAACTATTTTACCTTAACATAACAGCTTTTAAAATCATTTTACTACACTGACCTCTAAAAGGGGGAACGTTGCCTCTGTCATTCGGAGAGACAGAAATGGAAACATTTAATGTACCAATATATAGGATCCGAATTTGAAAGATCTTTTAGAAATTTCTATTCCCAACTCATATACTGTATTTCTGCGGTTTTGTTTTTTTCAGTATAAGATTTTCCTCCTCCACATACCCTCTTTTCATAAGGTTGTTTGTGTGTCTTCTATGAGAAGTTTTTATATATATTTTTTAATCGCCTGTTCCTGCTCTATGCAACTTTGTTAAGCAGGTACGATCGGCCGGAAAAGTGCTGTAAAGCTTTACAGAACCAAAATCACTGGAAAACTGGATCATATTTTATGGACAAAATGCTTGCTGATTTTCCCTCTGATGTCGTCCAGTTTCTGCTCCATGGTGAGTCAAGTACAACATGGTGAGTCAATGTGTATTTAATGAGCTGCAGTAAGACCATCACTGTGGTCTGTCACATCGAACAGAAACATTGTTCAAATACCCAGAAAGGCGCACAGTAAAAGTCCATACGCAGCGAGTGTGACTTAACAAGCTGCTTCATGTGCAGTTAGCATCGCTGTCCTCCTAATTTTTTATAAAACCAGAGATGTGGGTCATAATATTTCTTAATGAGAAGGATATGATTCTCTCTGTATCTCCTGAGTGACCAGGGGCGCAACTACCCAGTGTCAGAGGGGTATCCAACAACAATTTTGGCGCCCCCCACCTCCAAAAAAAAAACCATAAATAAATAAATAAGTGTGCCCCCCGTTCTGATATGTTTATTACGTCCCCGCTGTCAGACACAGGCTAATTGTTATATTTTCCATCTCTGTCTGCACTATTTTTTTCCCCAAAAAGGACACAGTGAATAGGTTGGTCAACAGAACTTCAAACCATAGTGGACATTTAGTTTTGTGTGGTCTAACTAATAGAACTCCTACCTGATGTCATCACTGGGCTCATCTCTAGCCATCGCCGACCTCATGTCTTTCTCATTCACTCCTTGCCTGTGCTCTTCTCCACTAAGACATATTGTCAAACAAACATGTATTAGTTTTTCCATAATATTAAGAAATTAATCTGTTGGTATCAAGTGGCTCCCCCTACACTTCCACCTAATGTTAGACCTACCCGTTGCCTTCCCCTGTCTTTCCTGATCCACCATCCTCACACCTGAATGAAATGAACTCACTGTTGAATGTAGCAGCCTCAATTCAATTCTTTAATCAGCCTAGTGATGGCATTAGATAAGACAACTATTATGCAGTAAGGTTGTGCTGCTGTTTTTTTGGGATTTTAAAAAGTACAAATATGGAGAGCCACTTAGCACAGAGACCTTTAAATAGAGAGAGAGAGAGAGAGAGAGAGAGAGAGAGAGAGAGAGAGAGAGAGAGAGAGAGATGTGACCCTGTAATTACAGCTTCCATGTCACCCAACAGATGTACAGATGTATAGGCCTAGCCTGTATGTCTGACAGCTAATATTAACACAAAATATATTAATGATTCCATGGTAAACCAAAGTTATAGCATTAGTTATGTTTTCCAGATTCTTGTCATTTATTGTACATGCTACCTTATATATTCCAGTTTTCAGCTCAGCAACCTCAATTCTGCATATTCTAAGCTAGCTGTAAACCCCCATTTGGCTGCTACATTCCCAGTGTTAGCTAACGCTAGCTAGTCTGTTAACATGAATATTTGCAAGCCTCCAAGCACAGACGTCACACTTTAAATCCTACCTGCCTTTCACCATCCACGTACGCCTATTTAACTGCTGTTGCATCCATTGACATGCTATCTCCTTTTCCCTCTTTGTTCTTCCATTTTTAGCCCCCGACAGCTTTTTTGCTTTATTCATCTTTTTCCACAGACGACAACTCACTACTGTACCTGTTCGCTGAGCGCTCACGGCGCCCCCACTCGCGATATTATAAATATGGCCACACCAAGACCGGACCCTTCAATAGCCCGGGTCTTTTTTTTTCATCTATGATGGAATCTTATGAGACAGGGCGCCTACTCAAGCCTGTTAGTCCTCTACAATGTTATATAATAACATTGAGGAAATGCAGGAAATGATTTAGAAACGCACAAAAGCAGCTACATATAGAAAACACCAAAACAAATATTTTTAACTATTTATTTGTATTTTTTACCATCGCTTTGGCGCCCCTATGCACCGCATATAGCGCATACCCAGTTTTTGCGCCACTGTGAGTGACAGATGGTTCCCTGGGGTAAACAACACAATGTCTGTCTCTCTGGATGAAGCGATGAGCCACAGTGGATGATCATCATTCACTCTTATCTATTTTCTGTCTCAGCGGAGAGTGAAATGATATATAATCATCATCAATCTGCTGGCTGAACATAATAATGTTATTATTAGAGGAGTGCACACAACACAATGGCTGGAATGGTGTGTGTGTGTGTGTGTGTGTGTGTGGGGGGGGGGTATCCTAATGATGAGTAATCTTAGGTGATGGCAGATAATAGTGGCGTGTCAGTGCGCTTGTGAGGATGATGCATTCAGATGCCTGCCTTCGCCACAGATCCTACCATCTGAAAACCATTGGCAGCCTCTCCCGCCTCCCATCAGCCCTGTGGGGAGGCCTCATTTGCACAAATGGTGTTTTAGGGTTCCTGTTACAGCCAGATATGCTCCTTCACCAGCTCGTAATTGACTACCATTACCCACGACGGTGCGTTTTAATGCAGCGCGATGGTGTTTAATGGCAGATAATAGAATGTCGGCGCGCTAAACGAGGTCATTTCTGTCAATCGTGACATCCCTCTTTGTTGTTAATGTTATCGCATGGCGCCCTGGTGGCTTGCCACATTAACGAGTTTGCCAGGGAAGCTGTCCATATTGTGTTAATGCATGGACAGATTTGTTCTCATTACAAGCATCATAGTATCTTCTTTTAACTAAAACAAAGCGTAGTAGATGTGAGCAAGGAGATGCTACTATGTATTGCCTCTGACTACAAGGCAATCATTTTCACTGGGCATGGGGGGGAACAAGTCCCCTGACTTTGTAAAAATCCTGTCTCCACAATTTCACTAACTCAGTTTGATTTACTCACTAAAATCTCTTTAGAAGTGTCATTTATTCATGTCCAGCTGCTATAATCCAGATGAAACAAGAGAGGAGTTGATACAAATGTTAATAATGTAATACGTAATGATTAATTGATTTCATTTTTCAAGATTTCAACATTTTCTCTCAGCTTTTTTTGACTTGACTCTTTTTAATATTAAACCCTTGACTGATTATAATCAAGAGATAAACAAAATGCACAAAACAAAAAGGTGCCCCCATCCCTTTCATAATGTAGTTCAAGGTGTTGCTGTAAGCAAAGACAAATGTAATCACCTGCTGAGCAAATCCCATTAGAGCCCAAACCGCGAGATGTTTAACTATCAGGGAACTCCGTTCACAACATCAGCCTTCTCATTAGGCTACCAGCTGCAGCTTGTCAGCTCAACAGTCAGATGAGACATTTCACCAAAGTCGAACCATTAGAGCTGGGCAATATGGCATAAGTGTTGTGTTTTCCTGGTTTTAAAGGCTGCATTACAGTAAAGTGATGTCATTTTCTGAACTTACCAGACTGTTCTATTATTTGCCTTTATCCACTTACTCATTATATCAACATTACTGATGATTATTTATCAAAACTCTCATTGTGTAAATATTTTGTGAAAGCACCAATAGCCAACACTACAATATCGCTGCGGTATCGATATCGAGGTATTTGGTCAAAAATACCGTGCTATTTGATTTGATCACCCAGCCCTATTAACCAGATGGTTGAGACAGTGCCTGAATCGGACCAAAAAAAGGTGCCAGTACTCTAATTCAGCAGTTGCATGACATCATCATCGCATGTGTCTTGGATATATTTATATCTTGTAGGGGTTAGAGCTGGGCGATATGGAGAAAATCAAATATCACAATATTTTTGACCGAATACATCAGTCGATATTGCGGCAATATTGTAGGCATGACTATTGGTGCTTTCACAAAATATTTCTACAATGAGATTTTTGATAATAACCATAGAAGAGGCAAACAATAGAACAGCTATGACAGTCTGGTAGTTTCAGAAAATGACATCACTATACTGTAACGCAACCCTTAAAACCAGGAAAAGACAACACTTATTTAATCACAATATTTCGATATTCAATATTTAAGACAATATCCAGCCTCATATATCGATATCGATATAATAAGGATATAATGCCCAGCCCTAGTAGGGGTGACCCCAGTCGACTATTCGATCTAAAGAGCCTGATTCGACTGCCAATCTCACAGTGAAAATGTGGTCATGAAACAAAGGACCATTCCAAGGGTGCTAAATGTCAGATTTTACATGGAATTGCTTGGTTTCGCCCAATAAATCCTGATATATAGCCTATTTTGGTATAAATAGCCATAGACAGTCAATGTTACCAGGCTATTAATATTACTGTTAATAACAATTAGAAGTAAGGGTGTTCATGTTAACAAAAATCAGAAGTGCCGGTACTTAGGACTGGTAAGTACTGGCCCATGGCAGCCACTGGTTACACACGACACAAAGTGCTCCGCAAAAGCAACGATAACACTTAATAGGATGAAATGGCAATTTAGCTTACAAAGAGTTTCACAGAGCTAGTACTTGGCCTGCACAGAGTAATGATTAATAGAGCTGTAGAAGCATGTGACAGGTAAAAAAAAACGATGCTGAAAAGAAGAGATGGAGAGGGGAGGAAACAAGAGACTGGGAGTTGAACTCAATGTGATGAGAAAAATGGATGGAGGAAACGAGAGGAGGAATCAGAAAGAAAGTGAAACAGGAGAGAAAATGAGAACGTGTTTGCTTCCCTTGGCTCCCTATTATCCAGGCCCTCTCTCTGTTTTCCACACTGAACTCTCTCTCATCTTCCCTATCCTTCCTTCCCTCCTTCTTTCCTCCTTCCTGCAACCAACTATCCACTCCCTCCTTCCTCAAACAGAACTACTAATGAAAAACTCCTCATTTTATTTCCATAGGGAATTAAAATGTTTCAATTATATTTCCACCCTATCCCCCCCACCCCTTCCCTGTCTCTCTCTGCCATGCAACGCTGCATCCTCATAAAAGAGACGATAAGAGAGGAAGGGAGCGGTAGAGAAGGATCAGAGTTTACCTTTATTTATTTTTTATCAGCGAGCAAAGCCAATGGGCTGAAGAAGGATGAGCGGCAACGAGGCAGACTGTTAACAAGGCACGCACAAACAAACACACACACACACACACACACACACACACACACACACACACACACCTACTACTCTGGCAGTGTTCAGTAAACGGCCCCAACAGCTTGACAGATACACACACACATTCTGCAACTTTATACTGACAGCTAATTTTCTGTAAGACACTGGGACCCCGGCAGCACACCTAGATAACATTTGTTCATACCAATTTAGAGACAGTTAGAGTATTCTTTTGTCAAGCTGCCCTGTGGTGCCGTTTTCCATTGATAAACCTGAGAGAGTCAGTAAAGAGCAGGAGATACTGTATCCTGCCACCTCTACAACACTCAGACCCGGCGGCAGACATAGATCAGTAGGCAGGCATCTGATTTCCGTGTGCGGGCCCATGTGACCATAATAGACGGCGTATTGGCGGAGTGGATTGATCAGGCTGATTATACAACTATAAGTACATCCTATTATGCGTGTCGCGCAAAGTCATATGCTGTATTCCATTTCCTGAGCAGCAGGCCAGGAAACGGCTGCAATTTTACTGATCTGGAAACAACACTTGAAAAGTCGTTGATTAATATATTTAACAGATCAGTGGAAATACAACTAATTTTTTCATAAACAAGTTTATTTTTTATATACAGTCTTGCACCTCATTTTCACGCAAAGTACAAGTCTTAATCATTGATGTGTAACTCAAAAACTGTACTGTACATTCCAGATTATGAATTGTGATGAAAAAATATAGTAACAGGGTCCTGCATTTATTTCGATACGCTGTTATGTTACGAGGATTCACACTCATTAAAGTTTTTTGTCAAGAGCACACAATGCCTGTCCAAGCCGCCGGGTGTGACGCCACTCGCTACTTTCACACAGGGAAACTGATAACGGACTCATTTTTTTGCCTCGAGACGACAAATCGAAAGCGGAGGATGAAGTATGTTGCTGCGACTGAATTTATATGAGCGACTAATATCTGTCAGCTGAAAATGGAATTTCTGGCCTTTAACTTGACAAGTGTTTTGTCTGTCTGGTCATCTTGGCAGCAGTGTGAATCAGTTTAAGCTGTTTAAATACAAGAGACAGCCAGCGAGCTGATTTGTCATTGCATCTATCGGTGAGTCTCGTCTGTGGTGGAACTGAGCATCGAATGATCGAATAATAGATTGTTCTTCTCAATCTTTGCATAAGAATGTCCTGCAGTTAGAGCTGGGCGATGTGGAGAAAATCAATCTCACGATATTTTTGACCAACTACATCGATATCGCAACGATATTGTTGCTTTCACAAAATATTAACAGTGAGATTTTTGATAAATTATCACCAGTAATGTGGTTAAGTGAGTAAAGGCAAATAACAGAACAGCCACAACAGTCTGGTAAGTTCAGAAAACCACATCACTTTACTGTAACGCAGCCTTTAAAAGCAGAAATAGACAACCAGGGTACAACAATAGGGGTTACCCGAAGGCCCGTCTGGCAAGTAAATATAACAACCCACTTGCCCATTCGGCCATCATCATAAATTACGTTACTGTTTTCTTGAGCCCGTCGGAGAACGTTTGTTGAATGATTTGGTTTGAATGTGCTCATTGGCCAATCAAGAATTGAGTTAGTGCTTGATGCTTTTGACTTGCTTCAGCGTTTTTTTCTTGGCATTCTTTTCAATGCTTTTGACGTTTGTTTTAATGTTGTTGTTTTTTTTTTTTTGACATTTATTCGGATTCTTTTTTTAAGTTTTTTTTTTACGGGTTTTTTTTCTCTACGCTTTTAATGTGGGTTTTATTTTTGTATTTTTATAATTTGCATAGGGGCCAGTAAAAATTGCCTCGGGGCAAGTAGAATTTTTTTTTTACTTGCCCAACCGGACAAGTGAAAAAAAAAAAAACTTATATTAGGATATCCAAAATTTAAGACGATATCTGGTCTCACATATCAATATTGATATAATAGCCATATATTGCCCAACCCAACCTGCAGTGTCTGTTTAGTATAAAGAATTCTAATGCATTTGTTTTGTTCATGTGCCTATTTCTATTCAGAAAGTGGCGATGGGAGGCCATCCCAGCATGCATTGGTTTTAAAGGGAGAGGAACACAATGGAGGAAAACCTCATTGAAACTCTGATGTTTACGTGTTGAAGCAAACAGATGCCAGCTCCATACAGAGAGGATCCGGTTTGGGATTTAAACCCAGGTTGTTCTGGCTGTGAGGCGAGGCTGCAAACCACTGACCCACGCTACAATTAGAAAATTGAAAACAATTCTCTGCTGGGTGTATGTCTGTAGGTAACAGATGTTGTACGAGATGCCAGCTGCGAGGTGAATATTAAATCTAACTTGACAGTTAATCAGTGAAGTGTGTCGGTAATATGGCAGCAGCTGTGACGTGAGAGCAGAGGCATGGATGCAGGTGTGGAGGGAGGCAAATATCAAATAAAAAATTAAATGACACTAAGATCAGGGGTGACAGTGATGGCAAATATGTATATGGGAGACTGTTTTATCAGAGAGTAGTTGCACGGTGTAGGACAGCAGAGTCATAAGGGTCAGCTGGCACCATATACCATATGCACACTTACAATAACTGAAAAAGAGAAACATTTTACAAACACATGACAATGACCGCTTTAGTTACTCATGACCATGAGGCAGTTTTGGGGCTTAACTTGAGCTGCAATTAGCTTCAAATTTGCTTGTTTAGTCTGAGCGGGAGTCCAAACCCATACATACTTAGCTTATTATCATATTTGACCATAAAAAGCAGCAATTTTGCCTAAACAAGACTAAAGGTCCCTATGGACCAAATGCGGCAACTGGTGCGCTCTGAAACCCATTATTTCCAATGGCTTGCACTGCGCTACGACTGGTTTGTGCGGTATGATCAAAGGGTGAGCGTAGGGGGAACGCTGACTGGCAGGCTCGCGCAGCGTGCTCCAGAAGTGCACTGATCTCAGCGGTGAGCACAGCCCAAACTGCGTTGTGTCGAACACATAAGAGTCTAAAGCCATGCTAGCAGCTCTTTGAGGCCCTTAGCATGCTAAAGCCATAACACTTTTGCATGCTAATGTGCTCACAGTGACAATGCTAACACTTTGAAGTTTAGCAGATATCTTTAAAACAGTAGGTTCACCATCTTAGTTTAGCGTGTTGGCAGGCCTACATTTGTTAAATAGCTCTAAACACAAATGTTGATGTACTGAATGTTTTACTGACGTATCTTTAGACTGAACCCACCTGAAAACCAAAAAGAACATTTTATCGCTCAGCTCAGTGTGTCCTCGGAGTGGACAACACCTGAGTGCAGCTGCCCACAGTCCTCAGCCAAGTGCTGTTAGTCTTCTGTGAAGGAATTCTTTTTGGGGGGGCAGAGGTAGGGGGGGACGCGGGAAGGGGGGAACCTTGGTGTCATGGCAACAGCAGCCCATCAGGTCTCAGGGGAGGAGAACAGAGGGATGCTGTAACCAGGGGCAACTGAGTGGTAACTAGGGTTACTGTTGCCTTGATCTGAGAAGAGGTAAACTGCTTGTTCAGTGCTTTATCACAGAGTGCAAAAAAAAAGGCAAGAAACCTAATTTCCACCTTTATGTGCAGTAATGCTTGGCTCGGTTAGGATTAATTATCACTAAGCTCTTTCATTAGTTGGCTGGTGAATTTGAATTTATATGAATGCGTATGGTAAGCTCTGTAGTCCCAGTGATTAACAGATAAAGGTTCACCAATCTCAAGCAAAGTTTGGAAATCACAAATAAATGCAGTCTCTGAGTCTACTCCATCTTGGTTGATTCCCCTAAGAGATCTTTAGGCAGAGTTATTATGCACATTACACACACACACACGCACACACACACACACACACACACACACACACACACACACACACACACACACACACCCTGACAAGGCCACGGTGTTAATTATGAGGTACGTAAATGTCATATCTTAAGTGCCCCTTGTGCTTTCTGACTCCTAACAGAAGACCCCCACTCTTCCAATAATACACACAAATGGTGTGCTGTGCACAGACACTAATCAGAGTACACACACCCTCTCCTGAGTGACAGCTCCCAACTGCTGCTCATTAAGAGTGAAAAAGTCAGAAATTAGCAGCCGCTGCTACAAAGATTCTCTCCCAATATGAGGCTCGAGGAAGAACAAACACTGAGCAGCTTTGCCTCTCATCATCGGCACTGCCAATCAACTGTAGTTGCGTTCGCCATGGTAACCCCACAGCTTTTTGATGCTGAGGCGCATCACTTTTCAAGTGCTGTGGCAGGTACTTCCTCTGCTAATAATGGTCTGATCCAGCAACAAGCCAAAAAAAAGCGAGATAATGGATGCTGCTTCCAAAACCTGCATTGTCGGATGTCACATGCTTCATTACTTTTCTCCTTCAAAACTGACACATCATTAAACTGCGCTGACATTGTAACTTGACAAAATGTAAAGAGGATGAAACACATTGCAGGCAGATTTCATTCTGTTCAGTTGTGACTCCGTAGTTGTCCTTGCAAGCAATGAACATCAAGAAAAATGAATAGTGATATTGCAAATATACTGTAGGAATGTCTTCTACAGTATATTTGCAATGTCACTATTCATTTTACACTTGCTGCTAAGTTAGCCTGAAAAGCTAACTGAAGTGTCATTGTTTTTGACCTGGATCCTATTGCCCCATGTTTTTTGTGTCCCAGTGACTGATGAGAACAACAATTTTTGAAATTGATCCACTATTACGCAAAACCGCTGCAGTCGGCAGCGGGGAAACAAGCTGCAATGTAACATTAATAGGCAATTGCGCACTTTCAATTTACAGCTTTCCACTGTTCCTACAATCACCACTCTGGTTTGGTTGATATGAACCCCTAATTTACCCATTTAGCTTTGGAAATATGCTGGCTTTACACACTAAAAGTATTGTTTATTTAAATGGAGTCTGGCGAGTTTGGCGATGGCGATTTCAGGGCTGTTTCATGTTAAACAAAAAGAATCTTACTCTTTACCAAAAAGGTCTATGTCTGTAGGGATCCTTTCCATAATGTTGTCAGACACTTAGAATAATAATCTGAGCTTGTCAGACTGGTTACATTGTAGCCTGTTTCGCAGCTGCCGACTACAGCAGTCTTGCTCAATACTGAACAAATTTCAAAACATTTTGTCCCCATCAGTCACTTAAACACAAAAACACAAAAAAAATACCAAAGTTACCTTTTAGTTGTTTTTAAATGAATTACACCTGTGTTTTTTTCTGCAATTACATGTCGAAATACTCGGAGTAAGAGGATTCAGTATTTTTGACTCCGTAAATGCTACCAGTTGATCTTCTTCTCCGTCTTTTCAAATATCCAATACAATCTTCGTATTATATATATATATATATATATATATATATATATATATATATATACACACACACACATATATACATATATATATAGGCTGTTGGAATGAATTCCGAAAGTTGAATATAATTTGAATAGTAAAAAAAATCAAATACTATTTGAATGCTGAAATTACTATTCAAATGTGATTTTTATTTTTTTGGGCTTTTCCGCCTTTATTTTGATAGGACAGCTAGGTGAGAAAGGGGAGAGAAAGACATGCAGGATTCGAACAGTGGACCCCTGCATTGAGGCATACACCTCTCAGTATATGTGCGCCTGCTCTACCCACTGAGCCAACCTTTTTTTTTATAAATATGTTGGCTAACGTTAGCTAATCTCCCTCTTCTCATCTTGGCCTACCGGCATGTGAACTGTCATGTCACGTTTGATGAACAATCCGTTAGCGGGAGTGACAAACACAAGGCATGTTGAGGTCTTAACATCACGGAGCACGTAATGTACATGGGGAGTGACAGGCTGCGGCTGGATATCGGAAGAAGGATGGGAAATAGTTTTAACATGACTTTAAAATCGACCTCAACCGACATTGTTCTTGATTCCTAACTGACAATGCATAAGCCAGAGTAGTGTAGTACATATTAATAACATTAAATACTCAAATATTAGAATATTTAAAAAAATAACAAATGAAATTCAAAATGGTATTATAGAGGAAGATTGACAGCTCTAATATATATACATATACATAAATCTGTTCTGGAGGACACACTATTTCATGGATCTCATCACTGTCTGTTTAGATTCTGTGTGTGCGTGTGCGTGTGTGTGTGTGCTTGAGAGAGAGAGAGAGTTTTAAAAGGTCACAACAGTGAATCAATGATTGCTTTTTCACACCTCGGGCACTTCAGTTGAGAATCTGCTTGGATTGATTAAAGGCTTTGCTTTGTTCCTGATGACTTGTTTGGATTCATAAGTTCCTTGGCCTTTGGTTTCAATGTTTTCCTTTCTGCTAACATCAATCAATAGTCCGAGGACTACTGTGTAAAGGTTCAGGCTTGTTGACTCCCCAAAATTAGCAGGCCATTGAATATTTTATGCTTTGGTCTACACCAGGGGTTTGTCACTCCTATTATAATCCTTGTTAGTACAGATTTTGACACAAATTGCAATTGCTATAGAGCTCCTCCGAAAGACCTTGGGTTCCGGAATTAAATTTCCTATTCATTTCTCCCATTGACGTACATAAAGAGTTTTAGACCATGCCTTAGGCTAACCAGCTACGACGTGACTCATAAGCATAGTGTACAACATATCATTTCGAGTGAAAAAACGAACAGAAAATCCCCAAAAAGTCAAGGTACAAGACTGTGTACATATTTTCATTATCGAGCGAAGGATCTACTCATCCCATAAACCACAGCGCACCACTGAATAAAGGAAGCTACGTTAGTTTAGCTAACAGCTAATTCAGCTAGCCACTAGCTGAGACAGCATGTAATAACTTTAAAAGACCCTCAAAATCAAACCTGAAAATAACGTTAAAATGTTATACGTTAAGATATATAACAGCTGTTACGTCAGCTGTAGCCTGCTTTACCCAGTGTTTAGTTTGAATTAACATTATTTTAGACTGAATCAAGCTGTCAGCTCGCGGTTAGCCGAATTAGCTGTCCACGGCAGAAGCATGGAACAGATCGTGATTCGTGCAGTGTCATAAATCTTCATAAAACAGGAATATCATCTTGGGCATGCGCATGACGGCTCGTGCAGGCAGCTCCCGGCAGCTCCCCCTCCTCACCAGCATGAGTTCCACCAATCAGAGGGATCACTGTGGGATTGTGGGATTGTTCAGGTTTGTGGGTAATGGAGTATTTATCCAAGACATTGCGAATAAAAGACATTTATCTCAAAACAAGGTTGGTGCCCCATGAACTTTTGGCATCTATATGAGCATATACAATCAAAACTGATTCTGACCCCTTGTAAATGTTACATGTTTTAGTCTGGTTTATTTCATAGATTTTAATGTGTTATTAAATCCTACATATTTCTGTTAATTAATTTTCAAAAGCACTGCCCTTGTTTAAAACAAGTTAATTTCAGTCAATTAAAAGTAATTAGAAAAAAATATGTAAAATTGAATTTCCACATACTATGTGGTCTGCGCATGTGCAGCCACATGCCGCCACTTTGTTCTGAAGGCTGGATTGAACGTTATCCCCTCGTTAGTAGCTCCTTGAATGCTGTATCCATAGCTCTGCATTTTCGGTAAGTAAGCAATTTATAATCATTGGTGTGTTATAATTTTATTTGAACAGGTTTCTGTTAACACTAGCCAATGCTATCGGTTTGTGTTTTGATAAATTAACATTTGCTAACGTTAGAGCGACTAGTTTAGCTAGCTAGCGATAGTTGTGTAGCTAGTAAGTTAACTTGAGTGTAACAGATGTATCTTAACATTTTAAGCTAACTTTATAGCTCTCAAGTTAAATGCATGGTGATTTCAGTGTTTGTCTTGTTAGACTTATTTGTTAGTTTGTGGACATTGAATAAACAGGTTTACTAATGTTAATTGACA
Organism: Perca flavescens; assembly: GCF_004354835.1. Taxonomy (NCBI): domain Eukaryota; kingdom Metazoa; phylum Chordata; class Actinopteri; order Perciformes; family Percidae; genus Perca; species Perca flavescens. The sequence continues at coordinate 7,445,753 of NC_041338.1, read as the reverse complement.
GTTTAATTGTAGGTAGTTTCACATTCCCTGCTGTATGGGCTTGTAGACTAGCTAGACTACTTTATTCCTAACTTGCTGTAAGCATGTTTTCTAATATTGTCAGTGTGTTAACATAAAGACAAAATACACCTGTGAAATCATGTTGGTAAAAGTTGCTTAATGTGCCCAAACAGCAATCATTTATGCTTCTACATAATGGCAGCCCTAGGTAGGTGCATGCCTGAAATACCGTTAGCCTAATTCAAAACACAACACGGAGTGGCAGACACAGCAACAGCCATTTCAGGCTAAGAGCAGATTTTATAAAACCGAAAATAATCAACACATTGTGCCTCTTGAGGAAACAATAAATAAAAGTCGGGGTTTGTGTAAGCAGACCTTGATATTGTGTGTGTTTAATATTAACATTTAATGTATACTCCGGTCCTTCCCTTTACCGTTTCTTTGAAGGTATCTATTTTTTTGACACGCGAAGACCCGCCCCTACTCTGCCTCTGATTGGCTCCGACTGTGACATCTAAACCTAACCAACCAAAACAACGAAGGCAACGAACACTAGCCAATCAGAGGCAGGTCTTCACGGAATACGGGTAAGGGAGAAAAAAAAAAAAGAAGCTCCTCTTCACTGCGTGGTAGCAGCTAGTCTTGGACTGTTTCTGACTCGCTTAAAACGTAAAGGTGAGGTTGAAAGTATATCCTTCAAAGTAGAGACATGCAAATGCTTCATAACTAACTACATACAGTTATACAGTATTTTTTTGGGAGGGGTAAATGGTAAAGGGGTAAATGCTACTTAAATGGTGGTGGTGGTGTCACCTTTTTCAGACCTTTTGAGTTTGCAGGTATGGAGCTAACTAGCAACAGATTTGCAGATGACACAAGAGGTCTAGCAGAGCACGACCACAGCCCATAGTCCAGTTAAGGTTCTGAAATGTTAGGCAGAAGACAACAGGGATAAGAATGTTGGTTTAGCTAGCAGGTTAATTTTGTTTAACTTTGTTTCTGCTCTAAACACTAAGACATATTAAGTTGCTTACACTAATAATTTTAATATAGAAGTGGAACATGAAAAATACTGGAACCAAACCTGTTTTCTACTTAATTCACACAATTTCCATAAACTTCATTCTCCCCCTGTCTGTACATGACATGTCCTGTCTGTCTGCTTGTAGCATCTACTAAAGGATGTCATTTCTGAAATGCTCCAAAGTAATTTATAATAGCTCATCAGAGAAATAACACAATTGCAAGAAAATAATCCAGGAGTAAATAAATAAATACATTTATAAATAAAATGAAAATGAATTACATGTCTGTCTGTCCACTTAATCTGCCATTTTTGCATATTGTTTTTATAGTAATAATAAGGTACTATTAAAATGTGGACTTGGACACAAATTAGTTTGCAGTTATCTGACTTGATACATGGGCAAGTTTTTAATTATTGGACAATTACTTTTTTTTTTCCTCAACCAACTTACGATTTATCTTTTTAATTCCTGTTCATTTTTATTTCTATTGCAGGTCTTTCTCATATTTGATATATCTGATCTTGGTGTGATGTGGAACAGAACCTAACTCTTTGGGGAGCTCATATTGTTTTTGGTAAGTGCATTTAACAACAATCCCACTTGAAACAACCTTCATGGCGCAGTTGGACAGCCATTTACCCCAGCTGACATCGGTTTTCCAGAAGAAGGGAGGTGTTTCTGGCCAGAAACTAGCTAGCTAGTTGTGTAAAATGTGATTTAAAGGGACACTCACCAAAAACGAAAACAAACCTGATGCATAACAAAATAAGTCTGTTGACACCACAACAATGGCAACTGTAGTCCTGTCAATGTCTACACGCTTTCGTGTTTTGGGGTCTAGAGCTATGATAGTGTGGAAGCCTGCTGTTTATTTAAATCAACTACTCCAAAACTTGAAAAATGCTCTAGCCACTAAAATGTGTCACTACAGAGGATCATAAGGATCATACTGGTGTTTTTTTATGTTTTAAGCCGTTGATGACAAAGGCATTAACATTACCGCTGACTATTTGCCCAAGTATCAATTTTAGAAAATACATTTTTACCTTTTATAAGTAGCCATAAGGTTGAGAATATTTGTATAAAAATTAACAACTTGCCGCACAGTGTTGCAAGCAGGTACCATTTTCTAAACACCCTGGTGTGTTCAAGAATTTTTATTATTGTTCAATTAAAAGACCAAAACCAACCATGTGTTAGGCGGTTACACACTGCGCGCGTCGCGAAGCGTGTCAGCCCGCGTAAGCGTGTCTGTTTATATTTCAGCTCCCATGTTAACAGGTTAGAGCTTACACACTGCCGGCCTGAGATGCGTGCCTGCTAGAAATAGAACCAACGCCTATTTTTCACGCGAGATGCGGCGTGTTGGAAACGTTCCAGGCAAAATAGAATAGGAAAATATGTTTATATGTCATTTAGACACAAATGCATATTAATAAATGACATCTTGATGTTTGAAAGTCTAGGTTTTGACATCAATGTAGATATAAATGTAATGTAATATTTTCAAATGTTGCACTGGTCATACAGAACGAAATATTCTGTAACATATTTTGCAGTCAATACTGCCGATGTTGTCTTGCTTTAATCAAATCAGTAGGCTATATATATATATATATACACATAAATAAAAAATAAATAAATAAATAAAGGGTAGTAGGATATGCTACGATAACAACGTGAGTGACGGTCCAACATCAGATAGGCTGTATAGGCTCTTTACAGCTACACAAACAGCCCACTTACCCATTTTTCAGAGTTAGAATCTGTCGGCGCTATGTCCCGAGATCAGCCCTCCCTGTACCTTGCAGCAGGAGCAGCGCCGCGTCAGACATGCTTCTGGTGTGTAGGACACAGAAAAATCTACGCAGCTGAGACACAACAGAAACGCCACGCATCAGAGGCGCGTGCAGTGTGTAACCGGCCTTAGTCCATCTCTCAAGCCGTTCTGACTTCTGGGTCTCAGCTCCAAGCCCATTGGTTCCTATTGAATATTAAATATTTTCCACAATACAATAAAAACTAAAATCTGTGATTTGGTCATTCTCATGAACCTTTATTTAACTTACAAAAGTACAAAAAGGTTTTTAATAGTTTTACTGAACAGCATAAATGTATTTTGTAAATATAAAGAAATCTAGAATTTTATGTCTTTAAAATCTATCACATAAATATGTTTTCTTTTTTTTTTTTATTTTCATCAAATATACAGGACATTGAAGGAGATGACATCCAGAGAGACCTGCAGAAATCCACCATGGGCATATATGTCATCAACAAGGAGGGTGGAGAAATTGGAGCTCATGATGACATTGGCATTTATGTTGAAGGAGTAATCATTCTGGACAACATTGGATCTGTAGCCCAAGCATGTGCAATGATGCTGGGAGTCATGTATGTACTGAACATGGCTTACCCCAAAGAGCTGAAATACTCCTATGAATTCATTCAGAAAGTGCTCTTGCAAATGGATGATGAAAGGCTTTCCCCCAAAGTCCTTGGACTAAAGAACAAAATCATTGCTGGACTGTAGGATTTCTTCAGCCGCTCTTGTGAATCAAGGCGTTACGGTGTTTCGAACTGAAAAACTGTGTGAATATTACAGTCCACCATTCACTCTGCCACTGGTGTGAACATTTAAAACTGTACAATGGATTTTGTGGAATATTCACCTGAAATAAAAATTGCAATCCTGGAAATAAGAGCACAAAATTCATCCATCCACTACCGCCATATGAATATTAGAAGTTAAAAGCGCCTTGAGAGGAACAGTTGGTGGTGGCTGTGCCATTAAACCATTGCATAAGAAGAGGACACAACAAGATGTTAAAAGAGCTCTGGTCAAAGTTCAACGATGGAGAACCATGTGGAAAACATGGTGAAATTATTATTGAATGTATTAATGTGAGGAAGGTTACAGCCTCCTTTGTTTTCATTTGCCACTATTTTTATTATTCTTGGAGGAACTTAAGCTTCAGTGGACGTTTACGTCACATATTTCATGTACATCATGATGTATTCAGTAAGTCTGTTTCCATATTGATACACCAACTTTTGCACCTCAGCTAAGCATAAAATCTATTTTGCGATATTGTGGTCTTTTCTTCTATTACGGTATTCTTTGAATCTAAGTGTTTGCTGTTTTTGGTAATCTCAGCATCAGGTCCTCAGTGTGTGATGTGTTCCAGCTGTGGATGGTTCTGGTACTATAGTATTTTTTGTTATGTATAGTACTGGTGTATTTTGTCATTTGTAGATTTTGTGCTCTTGCAAATGGGTGGAAAAGGGTTTCCTCAAGTCCTTTTGACTAAAGAACAAAATCAGTGCTGGACTGTAGGCTTTCTTCAGCTGCTATTGTGAACCCTTTTAAGCTGCATTGGTATTGTGTGTTTAGGGGGTGATAAAGCACATTTCATATAATGTGAAATGCAGCTCTAGAATATGTTGCAAAGTAAAGAACAAAGTGAGTGGTGAAATAGGTGCTTGTTTTGTGGAAAATTGGGTATTATATTGACTCAATGTACGTGTTTGCAGTTTATTGTAATCTCAAATCGGGTCTTCCAGCTATTCTGGTACATTTGTTGTTTTTTGTTATGAATGGTACATCGTTTTTTTTTATGATAATGGTTGATGGTACATTTTGTTATAAGATAGCAATGTAAGAAATTGTTACCACTGAGTTACATTACTGGCACTCTTGTTTGGGAGAGAGTAAATCTGTTGGATCTCTTGGTCTTGGATCAAGAAAATAAAGTAAGAGTTGACAATATTTGGTTTGCTTTATTTGTCTGAATATTAATGAAAGTTAAGATAGTATAATAGATAAAATAAATTGAACTTAATTTTAGTATGTAGAAATTAAACAACAAATTGATCTGAATGCACATAATTAATTTTAGTATACTGAACCCCAAAAACATTTGTAATTTCTACTCAAAATAGTTTAGCTAAAATATATAAATATAATTAATCTAAAATTACTACAAGAAAATTAGTAAACTCACCTTAAAAAATATAAGTACACTCAACTTATAAAATATATCTGGATTTAGATAAATTTATTTCGTGCAACCACTTACCATAATAAAATTAAGTAAATTCAACATAACATTTTTTTCAGTGTAGTCATGTCGTAGCTGGTTTTAAGTCTACCATCGACGGTTACGATTTTATGGCTTATACTCCAATTGTCCAATGGAGAAATTGCATTGTATTTTTTACTTCCGGAACCCGCTGTGGGAATCGCTGTTGAGCTCTATTGGGCAGCTTGAAGTAATTACCTTAACTGCCACCCCCTTCAAATCTCCTCAGTTTGAAAACCTCTGTTCTACACTGATATGCACCTTTAAAGTACCATATCTGACCAAAACTCCATTTCACATTGCTTTTCATAATCATCCACTTTTGAATCGGTTTAGTTCTCCTATTGTCTGTCCGTCTTTGTTACAGCCATCGGTTACACACTGAGAGCTCTATCTGCTTTTGAGAGGAGATAAGGAGCTTAAGGAAGGATGGAGAGAGGAAAACGAGGGTTGAAGAGACACGATTACACAGGCATAGGGAAGAAACTGTAGGATACTCTAACTGAGAGAAGAGTAGAGGGGAATACAGCGAGAGATAAAGGGAACAGGGAGAGAGGGCGGGAGGGATTGAAGGGGAATATGAGGGAAGAGTTGGTAGGAAAGGGTAGAGAATATATAATGTAGAAGGGAGTGCAGTGAGGAGGGACATGGAGGAGAAAGAGAAAGAGAAGGGTGAGGGTGCCAAATGCCCACTCATCCCACAGGCGGCTCAGCTTTGTTTCAGCAGTGCTGCCAAATGTGGATTGCTGCCACGTGAGCACCGAGGCCCGGTTTCAAAAGCCTCGGTGCAGCTTGCTCTGCAGAGAGGGAGAGAAATGACGGTGGAACGGACAGAAAGGAAAGATAAGACTAGAAGTATAATACAATATCTGTGGTACCTAAAAAAACTAAGTTTTTGTTGCTTCTTTGTTAAATCCAGATATTTTGAATCTTTTGAAATTAAAAACTGAGTCTCCACTTGATAAAAGACTTCTATTATATTCTACGCTGGCTGTGTATAGGACTGTTTTTAAAATGCCGCACCCAAATCCAACCTTCCTCTCGTCTTCAACCCTTAAAAAAAAAAAAGACTTCTATTATATTATATGCTGGCTGTGTATAGGACTGTTTTTTAAAATGCCGTGCCCAAATCTAACCTTCCTCTCCTCTTCAACGCCTTAAAAAAACATGTTTATAAAAGTACAATTCTGTATCTAAAGATTTCCATTTCAGCTCTGTGCTCTTGCAGTTCTTATACCGTAAAAATATCTCAAGTGAAAGAGGCGAAAAGAGGTAGCATTGATCCCGACCCAGTGGAGGGCAGGAAGCTTCAGGTGAGGAAAACGTCTTCAAAAAGGAGTCTTAACTCGCAGCCTTTGATCCAAATGCAGACGACCAACAAAGAGACTTCAATCCTCTCTGGTCGCCTCCCTCCCTCTTTCTTCTGTAGGCCACCAAAGGAGCCTGACATAATCCTTTTTACTTTTGACTTCGCTGTTTCCTTCACATCACATCACTCCCGCACCACAGCATTAACTCATGCACACTGAAAAATACAGGAGCCATGTAATATCATGCAAAACCGTGTGTCCGCATAGATACTATTTAGTTATATTTAACAAAAAAGTCACTCTCTCTGATCCCTGCAAATTCAAAGAAAGGGTCTGAGTATGCCGATGACTTGGTTATGTTTTCTCTCTTCTTTCTCCAATAGTGTTTTCACTTGACAATCTGATGAATTAAAGATATGTCAGTAGTAGGGATCAATGCCGATAACCGATATTTGCCCTTATCTCAAGACATTTTGGGCAGACATATTTCAGGCCTACTCCAAAATGTTTGGTATAGACATCCCTCCAAACCCAATATGTGCCATATTTTACACAATAAACTAAATCTCTTAAAGGCAGGGCTTATGCTGTTATAGCATTCACCTCTTTGCTTGCTAGACGCCAGATATTACTCCTGTGGAAGGAACAAACACCACCCACATTCGGTAGATGGATGAGAGACATTATGTTTTTCCTAAAACTGGAGAAAATTAGATACACACTGAAAGGCTCCATACAGAGCTTTGAGAGGACTTGGACCCCCTTCTTGACGTACTTTGAGAGCTTACAAATCTCTTACAGGAAACTAACTAGATGATGACACCCCCCGCCCCCTTCTCCCCTTTTTTCACCCCCGTGTTTTTTTTTCTCTCTTTTTTTTTTAAATTTTTTTTATTTAGAGACAGACACAGAGCTGTAGCTGAGCCAAAGTAATATATAATCTACAATCGTCAAAAAACGACCTGATAATCGGCCTATCCCTATTAAGTAGTCTTCCCTGAATCCGAAGAGGTAACGTTATTAAAGTATGCAGTAATATATTGATCACATTTTACACATGGTTTAAAGGATGATAGAGATACATCTGAGATTAAATGCTCATTGTACATGTGCTAAGCCTATTACTGTTGCCCAGTGTTGTGCCTGAACGCGTTCATTGAACAATAGTTCATGACCTCGTTCATATTTTGGGCAATGGTAAACTGAACGTACTGTATTACCGCCTGATGAACGGGACTGTGAACTCGTTCATTCTGGTGTTTGTGAACGGCACGCTCTCTCAGTTTAACTTCATTCAATAGGGTGCCAGATTTCTATAGAGCCTTCCAGGCCCAAACCAGGCTAAAACACACTGTAAACAGGCATTAATATGTAGCGGAAAAAAACACGCAATCTGGCAACATATATATATATATATAACATATATGTTTATTTTGTCAGATGGGTTTACAAGTATATGATAATGATTTGATCGATGGATGGACCATACGCCAAGGTTATTGATCTCAAAACTGGATCCATGTCAAAGTGAGGAAGAGGCAGAATATTGGGCAGCATCGACAACATACTTGGTGCGATTGTCTGCAATTTACACCTTTTAGTTGTTAGTTTAACTTAAGGGAAACAATGCATTGGTTTTTCCAAGAAAAACAGAAGTAAACAGAATAGTACTGTAAGAGCACATCCTGACTTGCTTCATGCCCTACAGCAAAAACTTTTTCCTTTTTGCGATTTTCCCTCCATCGCTGTCACTCCCAAGGAACTTCCCCTCTCTTTTTGTCTCTTCTCTGTCTCCCTCGCCGCGCGGCACTCTGGGGCTCGTTAGCACCGGCGTCAGTGATTAAAGAGCGCTGGTAATTAGATACACATGACACCATTCTGACTGACTGGCTGGCTGGCTGGCTGGCTGACGAGCTGCAGAGTCTACCGGCAGACGAGCCCAATGTTTTACTGTTCACAGTCAAAATCCTTCCCACTTAAGCCTGCTTCACACGGGACAATTTTAAAATTGTCGGCCGATTTTCCAATCCTGAGAGACCCCACACAACTGTTAGACCCGTGATGAAAAATCACGGGTCTAACAGTTTTGGTCATATAGTGTGTGGTGCGCAGCACTCGGCAAAATCAACACATCACACACAAACCGATTTGACTCCCGAGCATTCCCAGGTCAGACGGGAAATCTCGCAAAATCCCTCGAGATCAAACGTGACTTCAGAGTAAACAATCATTGCGGACGAAGAGGATGCAGTGGCGATAGTTTGTAGTTTGTTTTTAACCGAAAAAAAACGAAAAGGCGATGGTCAAAGAAGACAACGCGAGCATGGACTATACTTGCTGCATCATGATATGGAGGTGATTAGTTTTTTCTCATAGAAATGTCGTTACGTATTACACAGATTAATTACCGTTGAAATAAACGTTCATATATTCGTTTCCATGTACTCTGGTGGACTGCAGTTGGGGATGTAGTTATGCCCATCGACTTTATTTATTTTACACAGGCTGCGTGCTCGTTTGTCCCCGGGGGACACCACACACGAGGAGAAATCGGGCCAAAGAAATCCAACATGTTGGATATCCCCAATTTGAGATCGGAGCGGTCCCGACGTCCTTCCGAGCAGACGAGAGCAGTCTTAACACACCACACACGGCAGGAATATCTGATCAGATTATTTTACGATAATCGGAGCATCCTTAGGATTGTCGGGAGGGGTGAATCGGGGCTAAAATTGGCCTAATTATCCTGCCGTCTGAACCATTATTTACCATTTATTAGTCCAGATAGAGACTTGTACATGCATAACTGATCTTTTGAGTGTTGTGCATGATGTTCTTTACAATGAAATGTTAGTCTCCCCAGAGACACTCAAATATTCAGGTATACAGTATATGGCAATAAAGCATGCATGTTTCTATATTTACAAGGTTGTTTCACACAACTTTTGTATTCACGAAAACAGCAACATTTCAAAGTGGCTTGTTTGGTGCATACTTTTCCATGTTGCTCTCAGTCTCGGCCCCCATCGCTAGCAGGTGGGTCTGACCCAACAAAAATCACAACATGACAGCAACACGAGTTTGGAGTTGCTTTCTTTGAGAATGCAACCCTAATAGCTAACTGCGCCACCTGTTGCCAAAGTATCGTCACTGACGAGCTGGAATATAATGAAGCTGACTAGAGCAGCCACGGAAAATACTGAGCATCCACGTGTGCCAGACTGCCTGTAGACTACATTCAATTAAAATTAAACATTGCAGTTGGTGCTAAGTGGAGTGTGGATCTCCAATCCTATCTATAGAGCTCCAGCCAGCTCACAGCGGGGTCTGTGAAGGTGGGAAGGCCGGGCGGCAAGCCAGCGACCCCAGCAGGCACCCGCCGGCTGTCACGTCAGACTGTGGAGCTTCTGAACTCCGACACAGTCGGACCAAATTTGCAATTAGCCATCAATTTTCGTAAAACGGCCCATATTTGACCTCCAAATAGTTGATTTCTCGCATAAAAAATTCTCAGAAGTGAATTTAACCATGTATAAAGTTTCCAGTTGTTGGCCACAACAGCAATCCATGGTTGTTGTGATTGTTGCAGCGCTTTGCACACCTTAACCACACACTTAACTTTGAATTTCTGATTGGGCGGGCCAGCTGTCAATATGGGTTATTAATATGGGTTATAATACTAGTTTACTAGAGGAGTAACTTAGTATTTGAAGTAATGCAGGAAGTGTGCATTTAGTTTCCATGCTTATTGTGTTTCCACAGCAATGTTAGTGAGTAAATCTACTGAAACGGCCACCATAATAGTGGAGTGTGATGTGTAAGATGAGAAAGCAGAGGTTAAGACATGTATGTCATAGTTGTAAAAAAAACAGTGGCTATCTGTACATCTTTGCCAAGTGCAAACCAGTACAAAAGGCATCAATAAATTGGGGAGGGTCATGCCTTTTTCTCTATCATTTTGGAGGGTCATAGAAAAATGTATTGCTATCGAAGGGAAGGTCAAGTCTATTTTGACTAAAGATACCAACAAATAAACAGTCCCTAAGTTAGATGAAAAGAGCTATATATATATATATGATAAACACAGATGTGATAAGTTTTGAACATGAGCAGAAATCTCACTAAAACACATTAAAGTCCAGGGGTTTTGGAAATGAATTATGTATCATTTATGTCAATAAGTGCCACATGCACATTTAAAGAGGTTACTTATTCCACAAACAAAAGACACAGCTGAAGAGGATGCCTACATTTGTGTTGACTTAGCAGGGATAACATTACATTTGAAAAGTTGATCTACAGGCGAATAAATATTTGAAAGCAATACAGGATGCCTGGGAGCCTTACTGCATTATATTCTATTACATTCATGATATTTTAAATTGCCACTTGATGCCTTACTTTTGTGTTTTGCTTTACATAAATAAAGCAATTTCCACCATATATTGATGCCACAAAATCTGCCTACCAGCACCTCTAAAGCTCAATAATTAACTCATTATATCTCATTTGTTTAAGGCGGATTTTGTTATTTTTAGACAGAGCCAGGCAAGCAGTTTCCCCGTGTCCAGTCTTTATGTTAAGCTAAGCTAACCCACTACAGATATGAGAGTGGTATTGACCTTATCATCTAACAAAAACCATTGCTGTAAGGCTCAACTTACAGCAGGATCGGGAGTTAGAAGAAGTCTATCTTCAAGACTCAATTTTAAAGAAACATTTTGAGAAATACTGTATGTTGAAATATGTTTTGGGGTTTTTTGTGCCAATAATTGGATGACAAGTTTGATACCACTCTCATGCGTCTGTGTTATCCGTGGAGCTTGAACCTGGAGGAGATTAGCTTAGTTTAGCATAAACACCAGAAGCAGGGGGAAATAGCCTGGCTCCATCCAAATTTCAAAAATACAACTAGCAGCACCTTAAGCTCACTAATTCACATGTTCTATCCCACTAAAAAAAAAAAAAAAAGGTAAATATGGCAGTTTGTAGTGTAACAGGAGTTATTACATTAGCTGGTAAAATAAAACGGGACAGAGTAAAAACTTGCTGTTTCACCTGCCTATGCTAAGCTAATCGGCTACTGGCTGTGCGACCTCATATTTATCATACAGACATGAGAGTGGTATCAATCTTCTCATCCAACTCAAGGCAAGAAAATCAATAGGCTACACATATTTCCCAAAGTGTCAAACTGTTCCTTTGAACTTCAAAGTGCTGACATCGACCTTAAAAACAGGTTTAAGGGAAACAGAGTAGTAATAGAGATGTAATCCAGCCCCTCTCTTTAAACCCTGTGCAGCAGTGAATCAGCTGGCTCCTGTTGAATAAACCATGAACTAAATGCTCCGGTACGGGCCATCATGCTGTCTGCAAGGCCTCATCTCCCACTCCTGTCTCTCTCCATGTCTGCTACTTGTCGGTTTGTCTTTCTCAAATGATTTATGTCTTGCTTTTCTCTCTGTCTCAGTCTGTTAACAGTGACACAGCCAGCTATCTTCATCAAAATCTTTGTCCTCATCCTCCCTCACCTCCTTTGACACACACACACACACACACACACACACACACACACACACACACACACACACACACACACACACACACACACACACACACACACACACACACAAATAATCAATAAACCAACCCTTGTAAGTTAGATAAACAGTTATTAGCTGTTTTATCTATTTATTGAGAATTTGTTAGTGTATGTGCATATGTGTGCGTGTACTTGTAAGTATGTATGTATGCATACTCTGTATGCATATGTATGTGTGTGCGTATTTATGTATGCATGTACGTGCGTACGTATGTATGGATGTGTATGTGTATGTGGGTGTATATCTTTATTTTATTTTTAATTTTTTTACTCTATGCTGCTATTTGGAGAGGATTGCTCCAACAGAATTTCTATCTATCTATCTAAAAGTTATTTCATATAGTACGACAACAAAGAAGAAGGAGTTCTCCAGGCAAACAATGCAGTTTGGCCATTGGTTGTTGGTTACTCTGGTAACACATTCACAGTTCTGCTCTCTCCAACTCACTCTACGCAGTCAATGCTGAAAGTTGCCGCCACAGTGATAGGGACAAGCCGTTTTCACTCCCAACTCGTAAAATACTGACCCTTCGTTATTGGCTCTCAGCGTCGCAAAAATCACCCTTTAGCCTCTATATGGCGGAGCAGCAGCTCGACCGCGGCGCTGTAAGAGGACGTAGTATTAAGAGCGACAACAGTAGCGAGTAGTATGAAAGACGAAAAAAATCAGTCAAACAACACAGGACTTTCACCCAGGAGACCGGGGTTCGTGCCCCAGTCCTGTCCCGCGTGTCACTGAAACGTACATTTTCTAACCCCACCTACGATCTTTTCCTGAACCTCACCGTCCCGTTCTTGTGCCGCACGTCAGTTAAATGTGCCGACCCAGAGCGTCAAAAAGTGACACCAAGAGTCCCGACCAAGCGCGTCTAAATGTGACACAAAGGGCCTAGACGCGAGTCCCCAGAGCGTCACAAATTTGGACCCAAGGGTCTATATATGACACTAAAGGAGACTTTTATCATCCATAAGGCTCTTTATAGAAAAAAAGTCACTTGAGAGGTCTTAAAAGTTGCCAAATCTAAAGACGAAATCAATAAATTGGCAACATTAACTATAAATTATTTGACAATCACAGAGATGTGCATGGAATTCAGAACACATTAGTCAAGTGATACTCAGTGATGATAACTGCCGCAAAAAGTAGAACCAAACTTTAACTTTCAAGCAGAGATGACTGGCAACTCGGATGTATTGATGCATCGTTAATCAGTTAAATAATTATTTAATTCATTTTAATTTTTATTTCATATGTTTGACTTCAAATTTCACTTTGTGTTCTTATTTTATTTTTTTAAAGAGATTTATCTACTATTTATTTTGTTACTTTTATATGGGATTTGTTTTAGAAATCTAATTATACATTTTTACTTCATTTTAGTTATTTAAGATAAAATACAATTTCAGTTGCAATTTTGATAAGTGGACACATGTCGTTGTTGTAAAGAGTATATATAAATAAAGGGAATATTTTTCAGTCATTTGTCTGCTCATTCTGTTAAAAAGAAACGTGAGAAAAACATGTTGTGAACTTAAAATCGTGAATCGTACTGTGAGTCGATTGTATCGTGACATCCCTACTTGCTATAATTCATTAGCTAGGGGAGTGTGCAAATATTGTTGACAAAGATCTAATTCTCATTTCTGAACGTTTGCATCTCTCTCAATAATTGCTTGTTAAGACAGAATAAAAAGGACTGAGTAGTTAGCATGAGCTATGATACCATAGCAGAAAAAGAGAAGAAAGAGAGAACCAGAAAGAGACAATCCAGGAAAAAAAGAGGACAGATTGATCTGCCAAGTGGAAAGGGAGTACATAGGTAACCAAATACCCAAACAAAATACAGCCCAAATGACTTTCATTAATGTAACTGACACACTGAACAGAAACAGCTGCACACTCCTATTAGCTGTGAGATTGTAATTCTGTCTAGTCTTGACAGCATGGATAAACAAGCCTCCCGAACTCCGTCTGCTTTCTGTCTTTATGTCTTTAACACTGTGACGATAATTAGCAGATGGCTGATGAGTCACAAGGCAAGAAGCAAAAAAAAAAAAACTAAACCTACCCGCTAACTGATGACAACACAGATAGAAAATGTCTGTGTCTCTCCACCACGTTGTCAAAGTCCAATGTTTTTCCCTTTAATTAGATCAGGTGTCAAAGTCACATGGCAACAAAACTGGATCAAAAGTCCCACACAACCATGGTTGACCCACACAGCAAGATATTCAATAGTGAGCAGTATATTGAGATTTTTAGACACTTGAATCATCATTTTCATCGCTGACAGGTGATTGTTTTTTCTTTGGCTGGGACTGTACTTTACATGTAGAATCATCAACAAAGAGGAAAGGGACAGATACAGACGTCAAAGCCAGAATAGGAAAGGCAAGGGCAGCCCTCCTACAACTGAAGAATATATGGCGCTCAAAAGGAGGTACAACAACAAACTCAAACGTAAAATCAGTCCTGTTCTATGGAGCCGAGACCTCGAGAACAACAAACTCCACATTCGGCAAAGTACAAACCTTCATAAACGGATGCATTAGAAGAATTCTGAAAATCCATTGGCCAGACAAGATCACAAATGAAGACCTGTGGACGAGGACAAAGCAAACACCAGCTAGAGACAAAATTGGACAAAGAAGATGGAGATGGACTGGGCGCACGCTTCGTAAACCAATGTCGAAAAACACCAGACAGGCTCTGATGTGGAACCCCCAGGGGAAGAGAAAGCGAGGTCGGCCTACAAACACCTGGCAGAGGGAGTTTCAGACGGACATAAAAAAGATGGCATATACCTGGTCGCAGATAGAAAAGAAAGCCAGGGACCGAGTTCTCTGGAGGTCCTTTGTCGACGGCCTATACCCCCCAAAGGGTGTCAGGCATACAGTAAGTAAGTAAGTACTGTAAATGCTATGGACACTACGTTTTTCATTCCACTATGGCAGCTTTAAGGCGCTTTTATCTAGCAGAAATTGTGGACAGTAAATATAGTGTGCTATATAGAAGGTAGGCCTTTTTTACAGCAGACATTTTGACTTGTGATAGGTGGTAAACACAATGATTTGAAGGCACCCAACTGTGTTTCTCGGTGTACTAACTCCTAATATTCGCATCACAGTAGTGGGTGGAAACGCACATTCATCTGCATTTTCTTCGCGCTGCATTTGGATGGAAACTTGACTATCGTGAAAAGTAAGCAAGCATGCACATCTGCTGTAAAAAAAAGCCCTATACTTGCAGTTTACACTGAGTAGGGGGCTAGTCTACAACCTCTCAATCATTTTTGATTTCCATGGGGCGTTGTCAGACCAAACAACGTATCTGCCTGAGCAAATGAAACATGAGCTTGCAGATTTGTCTGGTTCCCAGGCTAGGAAAATGTAATTCATGTTTCAAATTAATGGTGCAAAAGTTGAATTACATATTGTGTAATTAAAGTGCAATACAACTTGATTTCATTCAGTCACCAGCTACAGAAAACATGCAATTAAAATAATAACCCAAGTTATTATTTCATAACATTTCTATTTTTCCTTGCAAAAATTAACTTTCAAACAGCAGCAGCTCAGTGCACTGTGTCAGATTAGAGGTGCTGCTGCGAGTGCCAACAGTAAACTAAGTGCTGTCAAATGATGCAACCATTTCATAGAATTATTGGCTGCTGAAACACTCCACTTGCTTCATAACAATGTTTTTGAGTCAGCCGTAATAATCATGCACGCACACGCGCGCACACACAAATACACATGCAAAGAAGCTTGGGCATACTGATACATTTATTCTTATATTACACACTAGCACACACACAAAAATGCTCACCAATGCATGCAACTTGTATATGAAGTAGATGTGGATACATAATGCGCGTACACACACACACACACACACACACACACACACACACACACAATAAAGCACACACTCACTCCTCGGCTTGCTGTTTCAGCAGCTTTAGAGCAGGAAGGCCGGCCCTGAAATCTGTGCTATCCATGTCAAGGCAAAACTCTGCCAATTAAACCTCAATTACTGACCCGCGGTCAGATATACACTTTCTCTTATTCCCTCGCTCCTCTTCCTCTCTTCGTCCTGCTCTTCTTCCTCTTTCTCACTGTTAGCTCAGTGATAGAGCCCTCAGAGGGAGAGCCCTCTCAGACTCCTGCCCCCTCCTGCCTCTCCTTCTGTCATCCCTCCCGCCCTACCCGCACCTTCTTTTCTTTTAACAATCCTCTCCTCTCCCCGTTAGCATCTCCATTCTCCCTCTCTCACTCATTAAAACAGTTCCCAGGAGAGAGGAGGAGGATAAAAATAGCTCTTCTTCAGCTTCTGCTCGCTGTTTCTTTCTTTCCAGCTTGCATTCCTTACATCAAATAACTACGCTTTCTTCATAATAACCAGTTTCTTCTTCTCTCTTTGCCCCTCACTGACTCTCAGTCTCTCCTTTCTCTCGGTTCATCCACACACATATCTGCCTCTTTAAAGACAGTTTGCAGCTGTGTTTCTAGCAGCAATTGAGTTGTTGAAACACCCCAAGAGGCTGTTATCATAAAGTTGCACCAATTCGGCAGCTTGTTTGTGATGGAGAAAGATCTGCTTTACTGTTGAAACAACTAGTCTGTGCTTGGGATAAGATCAGCATGAAATAAAAGTGTACATTTTATTGATGTTCTGCATCCGAGCAGTTGGTATTTAGGTAGTGCAAGCATTTAAAATGTTGCTGATGCCACAGTCTGTTGTAAAGGTACAGTCATCTCTTAGAATGTCTACAGCAGAGGTTTTCAACGTTTAGGCCAAGGACCACTAATCTGAAAGAGAGATGGAGCACGGACCCACTACTTCATATATTGTAAAAAATGTAGTTGCATAATAAACTGGGCCTACAATAATGTGTAGGGCGGCCTAAAAGCCTATGCACATACCTTTTATGGTGCCCTACAATAAGCTACTATTTACATATTCTTATACCTTCATGTTTTAATTGTCAAACATAAATGTGGAAGGCATAGTGAATCCTTAAGCTTAACTTTATCTGTGGATGGCTACCATAGTGGCTGGATACCTTACAGGCCAGTAAGCCTGTCATCAATGCTGTTGAGCTTTTTGTTGTTTTTTACGAATAGGCTGATTTATCTTTGCTAATAATATGTTGGATTCAAGGTAATGTATATTTTCACACACATACACACGCGCGCCTGCGTCCGTCTTTACAGAGATACATTTGGGGAATATAGCTGTGCTGGAGAGGAGGCAAAGAAGTTTATGGTTTGTATATAGCAGAGAAACCCCCTCCACCCACCCACACACCCACACACCCACACACAAATGGCTATCTGGCTGCTATGAAAGCACAGCTTTCTTATGCGCTTTCTTCAGAAGTTAAATTCTGGTAGTCAACGGAGGGGGGTTGGGGGGGGAAGGAAAAGATGTAAAGCGAGATAAGCAAGAGAATGTGAAGAAGATGACGAGATAAAGAGAGAGAGAGAAAGCAGCAGTACATGCAATGCCACAGGGTTTAAGTACTGGCACAGCTACACAGTTATATAAACTTTACGCTTTTCAAAACACTTTTATGTCCCAACATGCTAAAAATACAGCTCAGACAGCAGACAGACGGAGCTCCGTGCTCAGTAGTCTTCCGGTATACACAAGGCTTCAGAAACACTAAATCTCACCGTCTGTGTTGAAACCCAATCGTCTGTCTGAAAACCTTCCCAACAGGGCTATAATAGTTCAGAAACTGGTGGTTTGTTGGAATTTTTGCCGCTGGAAGCAAAACTTGCAAGTCTTTTCCATTGAATTTGGTTTTAAAGTGCCCATATTATGAAAAAAAAAACACTTTTTCTGGGATTTGGGGTGTTCTTTTGTGTCTCTGGTGCTTTCACACACATACAAACTTTGAAAAAAATCCATCCATGCTGTTTTGAGTGAGATACGGTTTCTGAATGCGTCCTGCCTTCAGTCTCCGGGTGAACTGTTCAAAATCGTTTGTGACGTCACAAGCCGGGCCGATTTTGAAACGAGCTGGCTAACCGCAACAGTTAGCTCGTAGCATTAGCATGCTAACGCTAATGCTAACGCTAGCATGCTACCTCGTTCTCAATAGCAAAGCACTGCTACAACACACACAAGTTCACTATAATCTACAAAAGAACCACTTACATGTGTGCCCTCGTTTAGAAGAAGTCTCCCAGCTAATCCTGCCTTGTAACTGACCGAAGTTGAAGAAACAGCCTTTCTTTTACTGTCTATGGAGCTAGCTAGCTGACATGATCTACATCTGAGGTACTGAGCATGTGCAAGTGCAATCAAAGATAGTACAGAAGAAGAAGAAGAAAAGAGGTCTCACTCTGTAGCTAAAACAGAGACCAGGTGAAAAGAGAATCTGCAGCAGTGAGAGAGAGCTGTGCAGTACAACAAAAATATAGTGTTTTTTGAAAATTAAACCATGTAAACCTATTCTGGTACAACTTTAAAATACAATTATGAACCTGAAAATGAGCATAATATGGGCGCTTTAATAATTTCATAATTCTTTCTTTTTTTTTTTAAGATTCTTTTTGGCCTTTATTTGATAGGGCAGCTGAAGACCAGGTCGGCTACCAGGGCGCCCCAATAATCCCCCAAAAATCTAATATTATGAGTACTGCGTAGCACGTGTACAACTGTGGATCCTCTTACCGTGAATCAGAGCCTATCAGATGAAATCCCACTATTTACTAACATGTCATTTTTACATTACGTTATAGAGTAAATCTTGGAACATTCTATAACAAATCCATTATATGAACTAATAAAGAGAATCATTGAATTCACTCACCATCTTTGTCGGCTCTTCTGAATATCTGTGAACAGAAACGCGAGACAGTGGCGTTAGCGTCATTAAAGTATCTGCAGTGAGTTGCAGGAAGCATAAACAAGAAGAATGTACAATCATATAAAAGTCATAAATGGAGGGCCGTTTCAACATTCTTTGGATTCAAGCAGTTGGGAAAGTTACTTTTCAGTGACTGAGTAGTAGTGACATGGGGTGGACAGGAGAATCGCTGTGGGCTTGTCCAGGATTTGAACCCTGGACCTACACCTACGACACCCTTTTTTAGCATCAGACTTGATAAATATCAACCTGACGTAGCAGATGGTTTGTTACACAGAACCATCTGATAATTTGGAAACTGTTTGGAAAAGGACAGGCACTTTCAAAAAAAATACCTGGCAGGTGATTAAAGGAACATCCGCCATGGCAATCACACACCACCTAAACCCGTAGCTTCTCACCGTATGCTGATTGGTTCGGTAAGCTAGTACTTCAGACACAACCGCGTTATGTGAAGCCTGACAGGATGGATTTTCACGCGACATGTGATCCCGCAAGAATCCTGCTGCCATGCAAGGAGATACGAATATACCACATTGTTCAAGGTTAACTGTTGTTTATTATTCAATCTAAACAGTCACTTCTACTACACTCACTAAGGACCGTAGGCTCGTCCAGGAATTGAACACCGGGATCTCTTAGACCAACCTCCCCTAGACCAACGGGCCGTGAAATGTCCTGTGAGATTGCTCAGTGGACCATTTTGCCGGTTTATACTGTTGGAGTCATCCATCCATCCTCCCCTATCCAGGTCAGGTCACAGTGGAAGCAGGCCCAGATGCTCTCCTCCACTTCTGCGTACTCCAGGTCTTCTTAGGGGATCCCGAGGAATTCCCAGGCCAGATGGGATATGCAGTGCTTCAGGATTTTCTAGGCATGCACTGAGGTACCTTCCAAAGAGGACGTGCCCTGAATATCCCCCGAGATTCTCAAGTGGTACCTTCGCCATATGGGCGCAGCAGTTGTTTTCTCACTTCCTCTTTAGGATTAGGCATCAGCCTGATGACTTTAGATTATTAGTCAAAATGGCAGATCCCAGCACAATGACGATTCCCGTACAACATTCTCAGGTGAACGTTAGTTACCTGCCTCACTACATTTCCACCATCTGGGTGACATTGATTCATTTGTAGAATATCTGACCTGCTTATCTGTCTCTACAGGTCAGCCGAGACATCCAGAGTAAGAGCCATTTTGATGGCTTACTTATCTCTCATTCGTATCTCTTATCAAATTCAGTATCTCACAAAAGTGAGGACATCCCTCACATTTTAGTAAATATTTCATTATATCTTTTAATGGGACAACACTGAAGAAATTACACTTTGCTACAATGTAAAGTATTAAGTGTACAGCTTGTATAACAGTGTAAATGTGCTGTCCCCTCAAAATAACTCAACACACAGCCATTAATGTCTAAACCGCTGGCAACAAAAGTCAGTACACCCCTATGTTAAATTCCCATAGAGGCAGGCAGTTTTTTATTTTTAAAGGCCAGTTATTTCATGGATCCAGGATACTATGCATCTTGATAAAGTTCCCTTGGCCTTTGGAATTAAAATAGCCCCACATTATCACATACCCTTCACCATACCTAGAGATTGGCATGGGGTACTTTCCATAAAATCATCTCTCAATGCAAATCAAACCAGTTATTAGGCTAACCGACATAAAACCATGCACTTTACATTGTAGCAAAGTGTAATTTCTTCAGTGTTGTCCCATTAAAAGATATAATGAAATATTTACTAAAATGTGAGGGGTGTACACACTTTTGTGAGATACTGTATATAGTACATGAAGTTTTGGCCATGCCTGAGGGTCATGATGCAAATCAATTGAAGAGAGCTATGTCTGATAAAATCAGTGAAGTTTAACGACTTTACTGCCTTTTACTCTTTCTTCTACTTTTTGCGTGAACAAAAATGTCTAGATTCCACCAAGACTTGAACTTAGATCACTGAATTCAGAGTCCAAAGTGCTGACACTATGAACCCAGGTCAGGAAAGCATGATTTTCACACCCGAACGAAGCCATGCAACTTGAAGCCAATAAAAAGTAAATTCTCCATGTGGGTGAAGTTGATTCTTTTGTGGACTTTAAATTAAGGATTGGCTATTACCTCGATGACTTCAGATTAGAAACGAAAATGGCGGATTCCAGCACAATGACAATTCCCCTACAACATTCTCAGGTGAACGTTAGTTACCTGGCCAAGTCATGTTAATTGCAAGAAGGGCTTCATGTGGACATTTGTAAACTGCATAGTAGGGCTGGGCAATATGGAGAAAATATATCAAATATCACGATATTTTTGACCAAATGCCTCGATATCGATACTGCAGCCGTAATGTTGACTATTGGTGCTTTCACAAAATATGAACACATTGAGAGTTTTGATTAATAATCATCAGTAATGTGGATATAATGACTAAGTGGGTAAAGGCAAATAACAGAACAGCTAGAACAGTCTGGTAAGTTCAGAAAATGACATCACTTTACTGTAATGCAGCCTTTAAAACCAGGAAAAGACAACACTTGTGTCATATCCCGATATTACGATATCCAAAATCTAAGCCGATATCTAGTCTCATATCACGATATTGATATAATATCGATATATTGCCCAGCTCTACTGCATAGCCTTTTGTGACATGGTTTCAAACTTGTTTTGTTAAACCCATTACCAAGAAAAAGAAAGACATTCTGCCCTTAGGGTTCGTCCGGGATTTGAAATCCAGGACCTCTCAAACCCTAAGCAAGAATCATACCCCTAGACCAACGAGCCATGTGTTTGCAATGCCGCAATTTTCCATCTAGGAAATGCGGCTCCGTTCTGTCACTGTCTTAAAAGCAATGATCAAGTTTATGTTTGACATGGTCTCTTTCCATGACTCCTATGTCAGATCCAGCTTTGTGATATTATTAGACGATAGGAAACATTTGACACAAAATGTTTTCCCAAGACTTGAACTTGGAGTCGTCAGTAGAAAGTGACTGCACCATTGTAATGAAGATGCTTAGTGTGCTACTGTGACTTAATCAACTCACATCAGCTTCAGTGTAAAATCACTGGTTTTCCAAAGGTGTTACACCTACGGCACCCTCTTTTGCATCACTCTTGATAAATATACCACATTATTTAAAAGTATGAATCGTCAGAGATTTCGCTCTCACCTAGGGCTGGGCGATATATCGATATTAAAAATATATCGATATATTTTTAAATGAGATATGGAATTAGACCATATCGCATATATCGATATAGTTCAAATGTGATCCTTGCTCCCGTAGATATATACACAGATGTCGCCTTGAGGTTCTAAACATACGTCAAAACCGCCGCCATCTTGGAACAGAGGTCCGAAGCATTCAGATCAACGCTAAAGATGCCGGACTTTTGTACTGCTTAATTATGTTCGATAGAGGAAATGAAAAGAACAAACAGCAATGAATAACATTTAACAGGTGACAATGTGTTTTATGATTATGTATGCCGCCTTCGACCAGCAATCTGAGCTCCGGGCGGCAGCGGGAGGCGGAGAGCTCCGTGGCCGGCCGCAGCGTCTCTTCCCCCGGTAAAAACACAGCTTTGCCTCGCTGCTGCGCCGGTCCCCGCTGATCCAAATCGGACCAGCCAAAGACAGAGTGGTGATCGTTAGGATCTTACACGTAGTCCAGGACGACCTGTATGTCGATATCGGCGGAAAGTTCCACTAAGTTTGCCGGCGGCAGGCGGACGGAGAGAAGCTACAGCGGGGCAGCAGAGACCGTCTGCAGCTGCAGGATCTGGAGCTCAGTGCCCGTTAAAATGACATGTAACGCATAAATACATACAGAAATAAATAGTGGAGGAATGAGCCTGGACATTTCAGTCTGTTTTAAACTTCACCTTGAAGCAGAAACTCTTAGTTCAGAAGGGTGAAGTTTCCGTTTGGACTCAGATCTGTGAGCCGATCATAATAAATATTCTTTGTATTAACACATTAATTAGTTTCTTTGTTTTGTAGTCGATAGTTCATCTTTTAGTTTACTTAAGTGGAAGCAGTATCAAGTGGAAGAATGGGACTATAAACCTAGGCTTACAGGCATGAGGCATTACATTTTGAACAAAGTAGATTATATTAATATCAAAAGCTTAATTGACCTTTGGAACGAATCACAAATATGGAGCTTTGATTTCAAAAAAGGTACTCCTGTTATACAGTATTTAGGTTTACATTTTATTGTTATTTGAACAGCTGAGCATTTAATCATGAACCAGGTGAAGAAACCGGTTTATTATTTATTTGATTTTGCAACTGTTTCTATGAAACTACTTGTGACATGTCATATTTGATTTTGGCTTTGACTGAACATTTGCTCTCACTTTGCGGAAAAAAATATCGGGATATATATCGTATATCGATATTCAGCCAAAATATATCGGGATATGACTTTTGGTCCATATCGCCCAGCCCTACTCTCACCCAGAGTGAAAAATCACAGCCCTTGAGCAACAAGCCACGAACATTTCGACATTTTGCACGCCAATAGTTGCTGCCGAGTTGCTAGCCCTCACGTAGTCAGACTTTCAGTTTTGGTGTTGGTATTGTTAGATGATAGCGCCAGGATGAAGTGAGGCAGGCTGTGACATGTTTTCCATCCGTCTGTCTACAGATTTTAGTACCTGGGGACAGCACGCACCTAGGCCCCCACACACACACACACACACACACACACACACACACACACACACACACACACACACACACACACACACACACACACACACACACACACACACACACACACACACACACACACACACACACACACACACACACCAAAAGGTGGTCCATCCAAGAATAACAAATTCATGTTGATGCATGAATGAATAATGTGGGATTACTATTTATTATTTCATGGGCTATTCTGGATTTGTGCATGCTGTATATACTGTATATAATACTAAAAACACTAAATAAAAAAACAAAGCATTCAAATACTGATTTGGACGTTGATTGCCATGGCAACGATCAAAGCTTTGAAGCTTTAAAGGTCAGCCCTAGTCTGTAAATTGACATCCCTGGCTATAGAGCAGAACATTTACATTAAGACACAGTTCAGCAGAAGTGACAGATGGTTAAACACACTACGCAGCAAAAATAACCCAGTGGTCAAATAACTGCAAACATAAATGTTTAAATTCATAAATGTTTTAACTCGTGCAGCCCGTACAGTCAAATCCCACACAAAGTGTGTCTCAACCTGATGAAGTTTAAGTGCAGTGGTGTGTGATAAGGCTTGCTAGGAGCCACCGTGTAGCAGGTGTAGCAGAAGTCACAATAAAAAGTCACAATTATTATGTACATACACATAGAACAAAGCCGACTGATCGACACACCGATGATTACTTGCTGTGTATGTGTGCGCCGCATTCTATGCGCGTACGAACACGGACGATCCTGGAAACTTATTTATGGGGGTGGGAATCACCAGATGCCTCGCGGTACAACATCATCACGAAACTTATGTCACGATATTATTGCGATTTTAAACACATTGCAATATTCTGCGATATATTGCAATGTATTACCTTTTTTCCAACTTCACATTTTTCCCTATCTCAAATTATGTCCCCAAAAGGAAACTTTGTCAACATCAGTTTCATCTAAAAAGATTCTCAGTTTGATCATCTCACTTCAGTTTTATTGCTGCAAATTGGGATTGTCAAGCAGACAAACTGACCAACACATAGATTGATGCTTGTATTGCCACGGAATATATCGCGATACTATGCTGTAAAGATTTTTTTCCCCCACCTTCCCTATAGAATTGAGAGTGGCAGGTCTGGTACTTTGATCAGTGTTTCAGAGTGAGCTGGGGGGGGAGGTGCAAAAAATGAAAGGAACAGACAAAGAAAGTAAGAGGGAGTTGATGATGATTCATCGCATGGATCAATCAAGTTTTTTGCCAAACGTGCCTTTTAACTTGGAACACAGTAAACATGCAGATAGTCAGAAGAGAAGCGGGTTATGCTGCGTGAGCGCGTTAAAAGACGTTTTTTTGAACGTTTGGATACTGTCACCAGTGGGCTGTTGTAGCTGTAATTGTTCTTGGGAAGGAAACTGACCACTTTAATAGCTGTCTTTCCAACCTACAGGGAATAAGTGGGTGGTACTAAAATAATGTTGGTGTGGGGTATCCCTTCTAACGTATTCCCATTATACAGACAGTCTGTGAAGTACACAGCTTCCTGTACATTTCCTGTACACTTGAGAACAGAACTGGAGCAGAGCTTATTAGAGTTATCACTTTAAAATATTTGAAACTGTCTCTAAGAATGTCTTAAGACTTGACACATTTCGTTATCCAACAGGTCCTCCAGACCATACGACGATATAGGTTGTTTATTCCTACTATCTAATACGACCAGTGCTTTTAAATTGAACCGCCAACCGGCCATATGCGGGTAAAAACCAACTTTGGCAGGTAACATTGTAAAGTTACCAGCCAATTTGGCTGTTGGTGAATGAAGCAAATAACGCTGCTTCTGTTTGAATCGACAGGCTGCAGAAACGATGCGACAAGTCAGTGTTGCCAGATTGGTCCGTTTTCCACTGAGAAATTTGGGCGGTTTTGTCTTGAAAACGTAATTTTTTTATCTGGCAACACTGCTTGAAGTACTAATCCTACATTTCCCATGAACACTATGTTGTAAAGTGTCATACGCCTAGTAATTACTACATTTACTGAAACGGAGAAGACGAATGGAACAGCACGAAACAAACCAGAGGAGCTGAAATCAAGTATTGAAGTTAGTTAGGACATGTGGCTAGTGGAAAATCTTATTGGCTGGTAACTTAAAATCTACTAGCCATGTTGGCTGGTGATCAAAAAAGTTAACTTAAAGCCATGAATACGACCCACAGGACCCTTTTCCATCCTCATTCCTAAACCACAGAACGTTTGTGGTTTGGGTTCAAATCACACGTGACTTCAGGTTACACACGTGACGCTAAAGGGGACGTAGCTCCTTTTGTTTCGTAAAGTTTGAAAGAAAATCGCAGCTTTCTTTAATTTCTTTACTTGGCGCTCGCACACTTTGTCACATTACTTTCTGCTTTGCTCCAGTCATAATTACTACAGCCACTAAACGTCAGGCCGGCAATACGCCATACGAGGGAAGGTCTCATCATTACGCCCCTTTCTGGGGGGGAAACAATCCCACGTGCCCTATAGACGACAACAGCGCAAAACAAGCAGTGGAAGTGTAACATCGCTCCAAACTTTAAGTTTAAACAAACCGTTCAAAATCAATAACAATACCGAAAGGTTGCTGAGTAGCTGGTTGCACCAACAATACAACCAAAAACCCTGATCTCCGATTAGTCCTCCTGCCATGTCCTAAAATAGATCCTGATAGATGGGCTTTGGCTCCAGGCTATAGACCAGACCGGCATCACCTAGGAAAAGATTCGCACATCAGAAAAGAAACAGGAAAATGCCAAACAGCTGTTGTGTAGCGGGTTAATCGAGACTTTGAGATACAAGATACAAGGAATATTCTCAGTCAGTGTGGTAAATGATGCTGGTGACAGTTACTTATGATGGATAGCTTAAGTGGGAGGCTGCTAACAGTTATAGACTAGACTACACTACTGCAACTCCCTCCTGTTTGGCCATCTCCCTCCTGATTGGCCATCTCCCTCCTGATTGGCCATCTCCCTCCTGATTGGCCATCTCCCTCCTGATTGGCCATCTCCTTCCTGATCGGCCTGCCTGCGTGCACCATCCGGCCCCGTGCAGCTCATTCGACTTGTCTTCGAGCTCCCCAAGTTCTCTCACACTACACCGCTCCTCCGCTCTCTTCACTGGTTACCAGTTGCTGCCCGCATCCGCATCCGCTTCAAGACACTAGTACTTGCATACAGGGCCACAAACGGATCAGCCCCAGCTTACATCCAGGACATGGTTAAACCCTATACCCCAACCCGCCCACTCCGCTCTGCATCAGCCAACCTGCCAGCTGCCCCCTCACAGCGAGGGAGTAAGTGGGTAAGTGGGTCCTCCATCGCCCGTCTCCAGATGGTACAGAATGCTGCTGCACGTCTTCTAACTGGCACACGTAAACATGAGCACATTTCCCCCATCTTAGCCTCACTCCACTGGTTGCCTATTCAATTTAGGATCCATTTTAAAATTCTTTGATTTGCTTTTAAAGCCCTGAATGGTCTTGCCCCGCCCTACCTCTCGGAGCTTCCACGCCCTTATATCCCCACTCACTCTCTCAGGTCAGAAGATCAGCTGCTCCTGAGTGTGCCTAAAACTAAGCGGAAGCTCAGAGGAGACCGTGCCTTTGCTGTGTCGGCTCCTAAATTATGGAATGATCTGCCTCTGCACGTTAAAAAGGCCTCTTCTTTGTCTGTTTTTAAATCCCGTCTTAAAACCCATCTCTTCTCTGTGGCCTTTGACAGCTAGTAAGATGTTGACTTAATTTACTTCTCAGGAGAGGCCCTGGTGTTGTGCATGCTGACTCACTGAAATAGTTTACTTGGTCACTTGATGGAATTGAGCCATCATTAAGGTTATCAATTTCAGTTGTGCTTTTCCTACTATGACAAGTCAAAAATGTCTGCTGTGAAAAAGGTCCATTGCACTGACTACTATGGGATCATCTGTTTTCTATCCCCCTTGACGTTTAGCGAAGTACCCGTATGTGCCGGCCCAATGTATAGACGTTAAAGGTCCCATGACATGGTTCTCTTTGGATGCTTTTATATAGACCTTAGTGTTAGTGGTCCCCTAATACTGTATCTGAAGTCTCTTTTATATAGACCTTAGTGGTAGTGGTCCCCTAATACTGTATCTGAAGTCTCTTTTATATAGACCTTAGTGGTCCCCTAATACTGTATCTGAAGTCTCTTTCCTGAAATTCAGTCTTGGTGCAGAACAACAGCCACTAGAGCCAGTCCCACAATGAGCTTTCCTTAGGATGTGCCATTTCTGTATCTATAGCAATTGAGGAGGAGAGAGGGGGGGCAAGGTGGAGGGTGGGGGTGTGGCCTTGACCAACTGCCACTTTGCTCGTCTGAAAGCCATGATGTCTCTCTCTCATGGGTGGGCAAATTCTCTGGGTGGGCAAAGCAGAGAAAGGGGAGGTAATAAGGAGCAAGATTCCAGATCGGCCCATCTGAGCTTTCATTTTCTCGAAGGCAGAGCAGGATACCCAGGGCTCGGTTTACACCTATCACCATTTCATTTGCATATTAATGTTAAAAAACAAAAAACCTCATAATGTGAAATGTTCATGCTATGGGACCTTTAAATATGAGACGTAAACGCTGCTTGAACAAACACCTATGGGAGCGTTTTTTTTTTTAAATGTTAAATGAAATGTCAAAAGAGGGAAGTGTTTTACCATTTAAAGTCATTTAATCTCGGACTCTCACGTTTCATATTTCAGGTAAAGCTGAAATAATTATTCAATAAGTTGATCAAGAAAAATAATTCATCTAGACTAAACTATTTTGATAGTTGATTCATTGTTCGGTTGTTTTTCGAAGCAAAAATGTCAAACATTCTCTGTAGGCTTTGATGCTTTCCTTTCTCATATTATGATAGTCGATTGAAGACTGTTGGGTATTTTTCACTATTTTTTTTTTTTTTTTTTTTTTTTTTTTTTAACATTGTAGAGACACAACTTAACCAATTCAGAATAATTAGATAATGAAACTAATTGTTAGTTGCTAATTTCAAAATTTCAAGATGGACAACGGTGACAACAAGAATGCCCACAGCTCAAACACATCAGGATGCAAGTTTAAACGATGGAACTTGCAAACAAATTATTTAGTAATTATTTATTCAGTATTTAGTTGATTGCTTGTAAAACTAGAAGTATGGGGTGCATTCTGGCCGTGACTGCAGCTGTCTGAACGGGCCAAAGTGAAAATCATTAACTGCTGAGACGCACAATGTTCCAAATGACAAGCTGTTCTGCATTGTTCTGCTCTCCGGCGGCACCCTAGGGCGCACTCAACTCCACAGAAAACAGCCAACTCTGAAACTGCTGGAGACAGACAAGCTTTGAGGAGTATCGCTTTGAGTAAGTATCGCATTGAGTGAGTGTGTGTGTGTGTGTGTGTGTGTGTGTGTGTGTGTGTGTGTGTATACAGAGAGAGAGAGAGAGAGAGAGAGGAGGAAAACGAGAGACAACTAAAGAAAGTAGCAGAAAAAGATTGAACAAAATGGGAACAAGGGCAGGGACAGAGGGAGGGATAGTGTTGCATCCATCTCCTAACCTTATTAAGAATGGATGCTTTCTTGGCCTGGTTGACGAAAGAGGAGAGGAGAAAGACAAGAAGGACATGGAGGAAAGGAAATAAGGAAGGAGGAGGAGAGGAAGAAGGATGAAAGGAGTTCAAAGAATAGAAAGAAAAGGTGCATCAGGGTTAAGATGAAGGAGAAGATGAGAACAGCAAAGGATGAGAAGCAGGAAAGCAGAGCAGGTCTAATGAGCAGAACGCTGCCTGCGGGCGCACACACACACACACACACACACACACACACACACACACACACACACACACACACACAGCACATCAGCAGCAATCACTCAATCCCTTTGGTGTGGACTTCTTCATCCTGATAACAGTGGGGTCAATAATATTGGAAAATAGCAAAAACAATTAGCATTTCAAAGTTCAAGACGACGCAGAAAGTGAGCTGGAGAGAAAAAGCCAGAAAGAGTTCACTGCTGATGTCAAAAGGCGCGGCTTGCACACTGCGTATCGACCAATCAGTGTGAGTATATTGTAGTAGATTACTGTCATGCTGGGGCCATCAGGTGAAATGCAACAAAAAGGAAACAATCCTGTGGAAAAGTGAGTAATAGGACAATATGAAATCAAACGGTTCCTGATGTGGTAAAAGAAATGTTTGAGCATGAAAATGTAGAAATTCTCTCTCTCTCACACACACACACACACACACACACACACACACACACACACACACACACACACACACACACACACACACACACACACACACTTCCTTTACTAGGGTACTAGGATACATTGGCCCTCTGGTCTTGATCATAATTAGTTTTCTATGTACCCCTTCTTTATCTATTTGGATCGTGGTCAGGGTCTGCAGAAACTGAGCCACTTTTCTCTTTCGTTTTCTACCCGTTAAAGCATTAAAAGCAACATCAGCTGATCTCCAGGGGAAATATTTCGTGGGGCGGTGATGAAAAAAAGAACCCTAGCGTATTGATGAGCTGACCTAAATCGACATTGCGCTGCTTAATTGCCACTTCCAGAAAGGCTGCACCTTTGTACAGGTTTAACCGGCTGGCCTCTGAGTGAAATTAGATATTACGTCGGGATTCTGTAACAATAGGATAAATCCAAATATTGTAGTAAGACATTTTCATTAATAATTAAAGTGTTGTGATAAAATTGCCGTAAGCACCCTAACGGACATCTGACTGAGGCTACTGATGTTGCTTTATGGGTGTGCTCAAAGGGCAAAGTGCGGTGCTGCGCCTCGGACTTTCTTTGAACATACAGTAAACCGTCACCAAAACTAAAGCTGTAGGCTGCTGAACGACTTAACTGACCTGAATTTATGACGCCTTCCGTGTTGATAGAAAAATTCACAAATTGAGCCAAGCCTAAGGGAGTACTGGCCAACAAAAAAAAAAAAAAAAAAGTAGGTTACAGTACAGTTTCGGACGGGGCAACGAGGAGAAAGCTAGGTGGGCACAGTGATGAGACTGCCGAGTCATCGGGGGATCAAAGGCTTGACCGCCGACACACACGTGCCTTCCCGTAGTGTTAATTAACACGGCAAAACCACCTGCCTGCTTTGCTAAGCTCGAGCTATAAGCCGAAAAAGTGAACTGTTAAGATGGTTTCAGTGCGTAAGTGCGCACTGCACCGGTCCGTGTGCACTGCCACTGGATATGTCTCCATCCCGTACACCCTCCCATCCAACCGGTCAGGCATGACCACCGCCTGGCTCTCTATACTTACATCCAAAATAACGGAGATGCCTCTCCGTGGCTCCGGGGCGAAGAACTGCTCCTGAGCCACGGCCACCTCCTCCTTGCTGGAAGCGTACTCCCGGCTGGAGATGTTCTTGTTGTCGCTCATTTTGGTGACTATCCAGCGGACGAGCCCGTCGATTCCACCGGGCTGGGCGCCGCTGTTTCCGGACTGTGCTGCCGTCGCGGACTCGCTGTCCTGACTGGCTACGGGGTTCGGCTGCTCGCGGCTTTCTTGGGCTCGAAGTTTGGCTTGTTCTTTGTTGAGCAGTTTGTGGACTCCGTCCCTACAGTAGCGCGCTGCCTGCTCACACATCCTTTTGCTGCGGAGCGCTCATGCTGCGCTCTACGGGGGAGAGAGAAGCCCCCACCTCCCCCCATCCTCCCCTCTTACATCACAGCACCCATCCCAAAACACACCCACCAATCCTGCATATTCTACATGTTATCTATCTGTATCTATCAAACGAAAAACGGCCATTATATTCTCACGGGGACTGATATTTTTAAGGTTTGGAGAGTTCAGTGACTTTGTTGCACTTACTGGTATTTACTGTATCTCATATTTAGACACTACCGTGATTTTATATTCCTATTGGGTACAATGTATAGCCTACACTTTAAAATGAATATACTCTTTGTCCTTCTAACATGTAAAAATATAGGACTTGTTGGTTGTTGGTTTTTATTCTTCGGTCTGGGTGTTATGGGCAGTCAACATCATGTGATTGACATCCACTCATGTTGTAATAACGCTAGACCACTTAGGACAATCTGGGATACAGTAACCACCAGAGGATTTCCTCAGAGTGCCTCTTGAACTGTCAGTCCAGCTCCTCATTAGAGTTTTAGGTGTGTGTGTGTGTGTGTGTGTGTGTGTGTTTGAGCGCATGTGCGCGTGTGATGTGACAAATCTAACCTTTGGTAATGAGCGTCTCCTCCAGCTCTGCCCTTTCCGCTGAGTAGCTAGTCTTGCCTACAATGTGCTGTGTGTTTAACAGCGTAGAGTGGTTTGGACAAATTAACTCCTGGTGGAAAGTTGACACTTTAAGATGTTATTTAGGCCTATTATTTAATTCATGAGGATGACCAAAAGGCAAAAGAAGTCAGGCAAATGTTGTATCTTCCCCCTAATCACTGAAGCAGTAGAATTGGTGAACTCACTTGACATGATTGCCCCCATGTGGAAACAAGTGTGCAATGACAGGTGTGGGCAGGTTTTCTCTGCAGGTTTTATTCAGTTGACTATTCAAATATTCATGAACACATTTATGACAACTAATTAGTTGAACAACAAAAATATACACAGGACAATTATGGCTATTTTTGACCTTCACATTGGAGTTCAGGCATTGAATAAATAATTTGTAAACACATTCAACTAAAGCATCATACAAATTAGATACACATTGAAGGCTTGAGTCTAAAATGGTTTCCTGTGCATTTATCTTGGCATCTGTTTGTATATGTTCTTATGTGTGCGTCTGCACAGCCAACTGCATGTGTTTACACTACAGTAAGTGTGTGTGTACACCCAGGTAAAAAAGTAGTATACTTTAGTGTATTAGAAATATGAATGAAGTACATGAAGTATAAAACAAGTATGCTTCTACTTGTTGTGCTTTATTTAAAGAGTATTTAATATGTACTTTTTAAAAGTATACTTCAAAATAGATGTAATTAAGTTCAACTTCAGAGTCCAAAAAGTAAGTATACTAATTTACCAGTAATCAAATAATTTTTTAAATGTAATTTTTGAAAGTGTACTTTGTTGTTAATGTATTTTAAATTGTATAGAAGTTTTTTTTATTAAATTTGACATACTTAGAGTGGCAATTCAGTGTACTTATGGGAAGTATATTTTTTTGGAAATTAATTATTAGTATTTTTTAAAGTGTACTATGATCTCACTTCATTAGAAGTGTGATTTCTGTACACTTTATACAGTACACTCTAAAATAAGTGTATTTTTAGTGGCATATCAGAGTACTTTCATAAAATATGTTAAAATACTAAAAAATGTATAGTGGTAACTTAGTGTACTTATAGTAAGTACACTTATTTTTAATACAGAGTTAGTATAATTTTTGAAAGTGTACACTAATTTTACTTCATCAGTAGTGTAATCTTAGTACACTGTAAACAAAGTGCACTAAATATAAGTGTACTTTCATTAGCATATCAAAGTACACTGAAAAAATGGGAAATAGCAGGTCTTTGAATTTAAAAAAATGAATTTAGAATATGCTACGCAATTCATTTATATTCCTTTCAAGAACATGGTTCAATCATGTAGACTTCAGTAGTTTTTGTATAGATTCCTTTTGCGTTGATTGAAATTGGATGAATTGAACATTTTAAATGATCGAATTAAGTTTGGTCACTACCGGAAATGGTATATTTGAATCAAATGGCGCCAGGAAGTGTAGGTGGCACTTTCCGGTAACTGACACCAACTGTTTATATACTGTCTATGCTGCCAACACAGGCAAACGGGGCTGCTTTGGACGGGAACGCCGGATTGAGGAGCAGAGCAGGCAAGACGATGAATGCTTCTGGAGGAAAGGAGCAAAGACGTGTCTGTTGGCAGTGAGTTGGCAGGGAAGTTGGGGAGATGGATGTTGGACGCGGGAGTGTGGAAGGGTGGAAAGTAGTAGGTGAAAAGGAGTGAAGATGAGTTTAAGGTATTTATCAAACTGTTGCAAGAGGGGTCTACTTTTGATAAATGGAGTCCAATCCTACTAACCAAAGTGCTACACAAAGATATTGGGGAGGTAAGGAGTGCTAAAAAAGCAATAAAGATAAATACACTAAATGGACAGCGAGTGAAGTGTTCAATGGCATTTGATAAGAAGTTTGTGAGGGTTGTAATCTCAGGGATTCCTCTAAGTGAGTCAGTGGATTCAGTGAAAGAAGGAATAAACAACGTTAAAGTCAGGGAAGCAAAACGACTAAAAACAAGATGGCAAGGAAATATATGTGACAGTCTTTCAGTCTTGCTAACTTTTGAGGAAGAGAAACTTCCAGAGAGAGTCTTAATTGGCTACATGAGTTACTATGTCAGGGTGTACATACCCCCACCGCTGCGTTGTTTTAAATGCCAAAGATATGGGCATGTAGCTGCGATATGCAAGGGAAAACAAAGATGTAGCAAATGCAGTGGTGAACACGAATAAGGAAAATGTGAAGAGGGGGCCAAACACAAATGTTGTAATTGTGGTGGAGAACATAGTGCAGCATATGGTGGTTGTGAGACTAACAAAAGAATGCAGGAGGTACAGCGAGTTAAAGTAGTTCAAGGTGTTTCCTTTGCGGAGGCAACTAAGAAAGTCCCAAAAAGTGTGCCGGTAGAGACAATAAAGACTAGGACTAAAGTTGTAGGGGAATGTGCAAAGTGTGATAAATTGAAAGAAGAGACATTGATTGTGAGTAAAGGTGATTTTGTGCTCTTCATGGCTGAGATAATCAATTGTTCGGCACAGACCAGTAGTAGAACTGAAAGAATTAAAATAATTGTTAAGGCTGCCGAAAAATACTTGGATGCAAAGGGAATGCCTTGGGAAAGAGTAAGAGATATTCTTAATGATGAAGTACTACAGTCTCAGCCATGGGGTGGGGATACATAATTGTTTTAATTATACTCCAGTGGAATGCTGGGAGTTTAATTGCTAACGGTCAAGAATTTAAGAAATATGTTGACCGTTTCAAAGAAAAACCTAATATTATTTGTATACAGGAAACATGGCTAGTGCCAAGGCTGGATTTTGTAATGAAGGGGTATAATTCTATAAGAAGGGATAGGGAAATAGGTAAAGGAGGAGGAGTTGTAATTTTTATACAAAGCGGGCTTTAGTCCATCCATCCATCTTCGTCCGCTTATCCGGTGTCGGGTCGCGGGGGGAGCAGCTCCAGCAGGGGACCCCAAACTTCCCTTTCCCGAGCAACATTAACCAGCTCCGACTGGGGGATCCCGAGGGGTTCCCAGGCCAGGTTGGAGATATAATCCCTCCACCTAGTCCTGGGTCTTCCCCGAGGCCTCCTCCCAGCTGGACGTGCCTGGAACACCTCCCTAGGGAGGCGCCCAGGGGGCATCCTTACCAGATGCCCGAACCACCTCAACTGGCTCCTTTCAACGCAAATGAGCAGCGGCTCTACTCCGAGCTCCTCACGGATGACTGAGCTTCTCACCCTATCTCTAAGGGAGACGCCAGCCACCCTCCTGAGGAAACCCATTTCGCCGCTTGTACCCTGGATCTCGTTCTTTCGGTCATGACCCAGCCTTCATGACCATAGGTGAGGGTAGGAACGAAAACTGACCGGTATATCGAGAGCTTTGCCTTCTGGCTCAGCTCTCTTTTCGTCACAACGGTGCGATAGATTGAATGCAATACCGCACCCGCTGCGCCGATTCTCCGACCAATCTCCCGCTCCATTGTCCCCTCACTCGCGAACAAAACCCCAAGGTACTTGAACTCCTTCACTTGGGGTAAGGACTCATTCCCTACCTGGAGAAGGCATTCCATCGGTTTCCTGCTGAGAACCATGGCCTCCGATTTAGAGGTGCTGATCCTCATCCCAACCGCTTCACACTCGGTTGCGAACCGATCCAGTGAGTGCTGAAGGTCGCAGGCCGATGATGCCATCAGGACCACATCATCTGCAAAGAGCAGCGATGAGATCCCCAGCCCACCAAACTGCAACCCCTCCCCACCCCGACTACGCCTCGATATCCTGTCCATAAATATTACAAACAGGATTGGTGACAAAGCGCAGCCCTGGCGGAAGCCAACCCTCACCTGAAACGAGTCCGACTTACTACCGAGAACCCGGACACAGCTCTCACTTTGGTCATACAGAGATTGGATGGCCCTGAGTAGAGACCCCCTCACCCCATACTCCCGCAGCACCTCCCACAGTATCTCCCGGGGGACCCGGTCATACGCCTTCTCCAAATCCACAAAACACATGTAGACCGGTTGGGCATACTCCGGGCTTTAGTATAGAGAGATAAAGACAGAAAATGACATGGAGTACATAGTTACAGAAATAAGGTCGAGTAAGGATAAGGTGACTATTATAAACTTTTATAATCCATGCAGGCAAATAGAGATGAGGCATCTGGAGGACATTTGGAAGGATTTGACAGGGAAAATTGTTTGGTGTGGGGATTTCAATGCACATAGTACAATATGGGGAGAGAGGGATGGGGTTAATGGAAATGTAATTGAAGACTTTATGGAAGAGAAAGAGTTGGTATGTCTGAATGATGGTTCTGGTACCAGGATAGATGTGGCAAGGGGTACAGAGACAGCAATAGATCTTACTATTGTCACAAAAACAGTTGCAGTTAAATGTATTTGGGAGGTACAATATAAATATAAATATTTGAGGGACAATACAGTAGGGAGTGATCACTATCCTATTAGAATTAAGATAGGAGTGGAATTAAGAAAGGAACATGAAGTAAGAAAAGAGAGATGGATTTTGAATAAAGCAGATTGGGATAAGTATAGAGAAGCTAGTGATGAATTATTGATATCTATTGATAATAATCATGATATCGAGAAATTATGTTGTGAAGTTAGCAGTGGGATAATTGTTGCAGCAGGAGTGTCTATTCCAAAGACTAAGCCTAAGACATTAAATAGAATAGTACCATGGTGGTCGAAAGAATGTAAGGAAGTCATAAAAGATAGAAATAGAGCATTTAAAGAGTTAAAGAAAACACAATTTTCAGAATTTAGTTTGATATAAAAAATCTCAGGCAATAGTCAGGAAAACAATAAGGCAAGGTAAAAAAGATTACTGGAAACAGTTCTGTGATTCTGTGATAGAATTTGGAACATGATTAAAAGAATGGAAGAGAATGAAGGTTATCCAATGCTGATTGAGGGGCAAAGAACTATCACTAGTAGTAAGGAAAAAGCAGAGGTTATGGCAAAAATATTAGCCAAAGTGCACAGCACAGGAAATTTACAGCATGAAGAAAAGATAGGTAGAGAAGAAACCGTTAAAAAATATCAGTATGTGTTTGACAATGAGGTTAGTGAAGGAGGGGTATTGGATGTATTATTTACAAAGACTGACCTTAATAAGGCATTGAAGAAATTAGGTAAGTCCTCTCCAGGGACAGATAAAATCTGTTATTTCATGTTGGAGAACTTAAGTGATAAGGGGAAGGATGTGTTGTTGAGTATGTATAATAAAATATGGATGAATAGTTGTATTCCTAGAACCTGGAAGGAATCTATAATCATTCCTATTAGGAAACCTGGGAAAGATCCTCATGTAGCGAATAACTATAGGCCTATTGCGTTAACGTCTCAGATGGGGAAAACTATGGAGAGGATGATAAATGACATAAAGGATTAATGCAACATTATCAAAGTGGATTCAGGAAAGGTAGAGGTACCATGGATCCCATTGTATACCTAGAAGATACAATAAGGAAGGCTCAGGTGAATAAAGAATCTGTAGTGGCAGTATTTTTTTATATTGAAAAGGCATATGATATGTTGTGGAAAGATGGTATGCTGATTAAGTTAAGAATATTGGGAATAAAAAGAAGAATGTTCCAGTGGATAAAAGGGTTTTTGTCAGACAGAACAATTCAAGTAAAAATAAATGGGGAACTAATTAAGAGCTACAGTGTGGAAAATGGTGTCCCACAAGGGAGCATTATCAGTCCACTATTATTTTCAATAATGATTGATGATATTTTTAAGGATATACAAAATTCTGTTGGGGTAGCATTGTTTGCAGATGATGGAGCAATGTGGAAAAAGGGAAGAAATATAGATTTTGTAGTGAATAAGATGCAAAAGGGAATAAACAAAATCCAAGAATGGGCCGTTCAATGGGGATTTAGGATCTCTATAGGATCTCTCTATAGACAAAACAAAGACTTTATTCTTCTCTAGGAAGAAAATAAGTATGAATGTGAAAATCAAATTATCTGGAATAGAATTAGAACGAGTGGAATTCTTCAAATATTTAGGTATTTGGTTTGATAAAAAACTGACTTGGACAATGCATATTCAAAAAATTATAGATAAATGTAAGAAAGTGTTGAATGTGATGAGATGTTTGTGTGGAGTAGAATGGGGTGCAAGTCGGCCTGCGCTGAAATCCATTTATACAGGACTTATGAGATCGGTTTTTGATTATGGGTGTATGGTGTATGGGCCTGCTGCTAAAACATCATTAAAGAAGTTAGATGTAATTCAAAATCAAGGTTTGAGGTTATGCTGTGGGGCAATTAAGACCACTGCAGTGGCAGCAGTTCAGGTAGAAATGAGGGAGATGCCTCTCCATCTTAGAAGAGATCAGCTGGCTCTTGTGTACTGGGCAAATTTGAGGGGTCATGGTGACAAACATTTGAGTCAGTCAATGTCAAGAAAGAGAGAATGATCTAATTAAAAGTTTTGGATGGACAATAAGGCAGAAAGTAATCATGAAGGGAATTAGTGCACTGGACATAAGCCCTTCAGTGGTCTGTCCAGTTGTTCCTCCTTGGCTTTTGTTAGACGTTTCAGTTGACTTAGGCTTATTGGAGGAAAAGGAAGTCACTGAAGTGGATCATTACAGGGTACAGAGATACATTTCAAGGAAATATAAAGAAGGAATCATTATATATACGGATGCATCAAAGAAGACTAATACGAAAATGGGAATCGCAGATATGTTATCCCTCAATTAAACATTGAATCTGCTAAAATAATTAATGATGATTTAGCTGTATACACAGCAGAACTGTTAGCAATATGGATGGCCTTGCTGTGGGTAGAGAGCAATAGACCTAAGCAAGTTGTGATTGCATCAGACTCCAGCTCAGCTTTGACAAGCCTTACATTTCATAATTCTAAGTCTAGACAGGACATAGTGTATGACATGCTGCAGCTAGCTAACAATTTGATTAAGTCCGATATTAGTACTACATATATATGGGTACCAGCTCATATAGGTGTAGGAGGTAATGAATTAGCAGATGTGTGCGAAGAAAGCAGCAGAGCTGCCTGATATAGAGGTGAATATTAAATACAGTAAAGCTGAAGTCAAAAGTATAATTAAAGCTAAAACAAATGCTAAATGGCAGTTTTTGTGGGATAATGAACAGTCTGGGAGGCACCTGTATAGAATTCAAGGAAAAAAGGGGAAGAACAGGAATACATACAGATGTAAGCAAGCAGAAGACATGGTGTCCAGAATGAGGCTAGGACATACAGGATTAAATGGAACATTATTTATAATGAAAAGCATGTTGATGCAATGTGTGAATATTGCAAAAGTCAAGAGACCATAGAGCATGTAATAATGTATTGTCCTAAATATCATCAAGCCAGACAAAGATTGATTTCACAACTTGTTGAAAACCAGATGACATTAAATTTACATGATGTACTGCAAAAAGGATCTGGTGAAATTTGTTTTAATTTTTTGTTTTCTTTTTTGAAGATAACTGGGTTATTTATAAGGATTTAAGAAAGTGTAGGACCTACACTTTCTTAAATCCTTATAAATTAAATCCTTATAAATAAGGATTTAAGAGGTCAACCTACACTGTATGTTGACCTCTTGAACCACACTCCAGTCCAGATGTTGGCCGTAATGCTCCAAAAGCTGGTTGCCAACCGCCATGAAGAAGAAGAAGGAGAAGGAGGAGGAGGAGGAGGAGGAGGAAAGAAAGAAAGAAAGAAAGAAAGAAAGAAAGAAAGCAAGCAGGCTGTTTCAACAAGGACATCGCCAAAACAAGAAGAATGTTGAGCATGTGTTGACTGCGTGCAGGATTAATTATACAGCAGCCATGTGTTGTCTCCTTTACGAAAAAATAAAGTTAACATCAATCGAAATGATTTTGTTCATAATGAATTTGTACTGCATGTTACAGTTACAAAAGTCTGTTCACTTGTTTGTGCATTCTATAAATATAATCGGTTTTCTTGTAACTAAGTTAGCTAATACCATCACTAACTAGTAACTACTTAGTTTAGCATTAATAATTGTGTTTCTCCCCCTGACGGTCCCGCTCCTAACAACGTTATTTCAATGTAGCTAACGTAATGTTAATGGCAGCCGGTGAAGAGGAGCCAGTCAGCCTCATAAGAATGAGTGTTAAGTGGTCGGGTTTAGTTCGCAACATTTAGATTACATTGATGCTGTTGTAACGTTACTTTATGTAACAAAAAAAAGGTCCGTCGAGTTGTTTGGGCAGAACGTTATATGTTGGTTTGCTAATAGCTAAGGTTAGCTAGCTAAGACCACAGGCTTACAAGTTCAATGTAACGTCGGGTAAGAACGAACGAGTGTTGTAGCTAAAGCTGTCGGTTATCGATTATTTAGTTACTGTGTGTGTGCAGAGGCGCGGGAAGTCATTTTCAGCAGGGGGTGCGGGGTGCTCTA
This sequence comes from Perca flavescens, assembly GCF_004354835.1. NCBI lineage: Eukaryota > Metazoa > Chordata > Actinopteri > Perciformes > Percidae > Perca > Perca flavescens. The sequence goes on along the minus strand of NC_041338.1, from coordinate 7,405,414 downwards.
CCTCTGCCCCCCCCATGAAGTACGCTGCATACGGTGCGAACTAAATGGGCACTAAATCACATGCCAATCACTACTGGTCAAAAGATTCCTTTGCAGCGGCCCGGGTTTAAATCCGACCTGCGGCCCTTTGCTGCGTGTCATTCCCTCTCTCTCTCTCCCCCTTTCCTGTCTATCCACTGTCACTATCGAATAAAAAATACTCACACATCACAAGACAATGTTACAATTAGAGGTCGACCGATATGGGTTTTCTCTGGCCGATGCCGATCTTTAGAAATCAAGGTCAGCCGATGGCCGATAAATGCTGCAGATTTTTTTGCCCGATATTTGGCCGATATGTGATTGTTTTTAAACCTCTATTTGAAAGATAAAATGTAACACTAATATACACAGAATTTCTCAACAAAAACATTTATTGAACACTTCACCAATCTACACTTGTATACTTCAATTAAAAATGCATAATTTCAAAACATACTGTATATTGTATAAATAATATATGAAAAATATATTAAATAAACGAAACAGGTAAGAAGAAAATAAACTTTGTCAAATAAACTTGTAAATGAAAAAATAAAGTTTAGTGCACTTAGCAGCATTTATTAAACTTCTGAGAATACAAATCCGCACATCTTCACAGAAAGTGACAGATTATTAATCTCAACACTATTTCCTCCTCCTGTTGAATCAAATCAGACTAGGGTTATCTAAAGTCAATTCTTGTTCACCTTGTTTGTTAGATCATTGTTCATTTGTTGAAGTGTTGTATCTGTGTTTTGGGGATCCTACTGTTACATGTCCTGTTGCACTCATTAGGATCAAAACTCTGAGTTGTAATTTAAAACTCGTCCAGCCAATTTAAGAAAATTAAGGGTTTTATTCATGCTCGAGTCCATAGATGCAGTTAATGGATACAGGCACGGAGAACTGAAGGCTCTGTTAGCAACGATTAGCTCTGTTAGCGGTTAGCTCCGTTAGCGGTTAGCTCCGTTAGCGGTTAGCTCCAGTTAGCTCCGTTATAGGAGTGGCTGAGACTGTCACGCACAGGGTTAACAACCAGGCTTTGAGAAATGACATTCGGGGAGCTTCCACAGCGGTGTGGTCGCGGTGTTTTGTACGGTTTTATTAGTGCAGTTAATCCCAAGGCAAGAACACCAGCAATATGCTAGCTACTACTAATGGTAGCGTCGGATCCTGAAGTGACTGTGCGAGACACACAGCGCAAGAATTCACGAGGGGAGGGGCTGGAGGCAGGTGAGGCAGGTGTTCTGAGTGCGCTGTAAAAAATGTCGCCTATTCATGTTTTTAACACTAGGCTGCCCGCAGATGCGCCTGCCTATTAATTGGCTTGATATACTGGGTTATTGGCCGATGCCGATTATGTAAAAAATCTCCGTGCCTGTATCCATTAACTGCATCTATGGACTCGAGCATGAATAAAACCCTTAATTTTATTAAATCGGCCGACCGATTAATCGGTCGACCTCTAGTTACAATTAATTAAATCACACCAAAGCGTTGTATGGCTCAAGACTATGGCGATATAGTATTCACTAAAAATCACCCAAGCAGAAAGCACAATAGTCATTCTGAAACGTGATTGACTGAAGATACAACAATGCCATCACACAACACAGCTGAGTGCAGGTTGCAAAATAACAGTCACTTAGTCAGCTGCTACTTCACAAACTGCAAAAGCCAACATACTTGACCACTAAGTCTCTCACAGGCCTATAGCAGCATCACAAAATTATGATGCAATACGTCTGATATGCATGGCATTTCAATAAACTAAACAAAATATGTACATTATCTGGTCACACGGTCACAACAGATTATATTCACCTACTCAATTTACAGATAGCATAATAGCTCTTACCTTTAGAAGTTCTAATTTCTTGTCTTTTTCTTTGCAAAGTCGCAGATCAAATCCTCAAAGTTCAGCTCCCTCAGCAGCTCGCTAAACCCTACTACACATGCGCTGCTGTGTGTTGCGAGCACTTTACAGGCAACGCAATAAATGTCTCCGGTGGACAGTGAATATAGAATCCACTCCCGTGGTACCGTTTCACCGTTGTGAAGGTGTCGGGTCAGTGCCTCGTTAGTGAGAGAGCGGGTCTTTCTGCCGCCAGCCTCGTTCCCCCTCCGAGATGCTGGATATTTAGCCGCCCGATTCTGAAAGGCTAATATCCCTCTGGGTATAACTTCCTCCCGGACGGTCTCTGTAATCGGTCCCCGTAGTGCAGGCTCTTCAGAGATGATGGTACCTGAGGGGCCATTACCTTGTTCTGTAATGCTGATGACCGGCCTCATCTCTGTCTTTTTCCACAACAACTTCGCTAAAGTGAACGTTAGCCACCGTTAGCTGTGGCTGAGTGTAGCTGGTAGAAGGCAGCGCTTCTTCCAAGCTAACGTTGGCTAGCTCCTCGACATCCTCCTCTTCGTCATTCCCAGCTCTTTTTAAAAAGCTATTTATTCGCGGGACATTTTTATAGCAGCCGCTTTCTGTCCGTTTTCCACACTTTCACTCGCTCATGCAACCCAATCTGACCGGGGATCAGTTACTAATTAATTAGAAAGCTGATCTTGGATCAGTGCGATGTAAACAACCTGCTCTATGCCCACCCACCTTTATCTTTAGCCAATCTACACAGTGCATGTGGCCTTCTCCCAATCATTACATTAAACAACTTGTATTTTATTCTGATTGGATAATTATCACCATAATGATTAATGCCCATTGGGTAATACGGGCTTGATCGCAGTTTGCCAACAAGGGGTGCTGCCGCCAACAAGGGGTGCTGCCACCAACAGGGGGTGCTGCAGCTACCCCAGCACCCCTACTTCCCGCATATGTGTATGTGTGTGTGTGTGTGTGTGTGTGTGTGTGTGTGTGTGTGTGTGTGTGTGTGTGTGTGTGTGTGTGTGTGTGTGTGTGTGTGTGTGTGTGTGTGTGTGTGTGTCGGTTATATGCGGGAGGGTGCTGCTGACATGAAAATGTATCGGGGCAACTAACGTTAGCACTAACGTTTCCTAAATCTCTCTCACGCAGCGTTTTTAAGGTCGGACTCAAACTGGATTTTTAGCCCACCTTTGTGTCTTTGTTGTGTGCTTTATTTTGTGTGGTCTTTTAATTATTGAGTCATTGGCCCTCATTTATCAACCTAACGTAGAAACCAGCGCAGATATGAGCGCCGAAATCATCTTACGACAGGCTTCAGGTGTGATTTATGAAACGTTCGTATCACACCAATCGGAGCGTAAGAATGGTCGTACATTGATAAATGCAGCGGCTGGAAACGATCGTAATTTAAATATCACGCCCCAATGTATTCTCGGTTTTGAGGCCTCGCCCCTACAATTTACGACATGGTGAGACGTAATCCGGCTGAGAAACGGCACTTTTTAGAGGTGGAGATTGAAACCCTGATATCTCTGGTTCATTTGCACTAACGTGTGAAAAACTTAAGATTTTAGAATTGTGGAAAGGTTATGGAAAATATTTTACATACCCTACTATATTCATCTTTTTGTCTCAGTTTTAACCTTTCCTCTATTTTTTTTACTTATCTTCATATTTGTATCTTTCTTTGTCTTTACTGTCAATCTCTTTCCTACGTGATTTGGAGTTGACAGCAAGGCTAGTACCTTTGTAGTAACCATGTTGTAATATTCTTAGAGAAATATGTACCCATATGACAGTGTACACCAGTAGTTGACTTAAAAGTGTAATGTGTTTTAAAAAAACAATGCAATCCACATGTTTATTTATGTTTATTACGGTTAATAATAATTAAATAATCTAAGTACTACTAAGTGTGGTAAAGCCACATATTTTTGCAATCTGCACTTTAGTTTGTGTGATTTGTTTCTGACTTTCATATGAACGTTTACACCAAGCTTGGTCAGTGCTCAATATACTACTGTGATTGAAGTAGTTAAATAAAAGATGTCATTCATATAAATTCATGAATCACCTAATTTCATCATCACATCCAGACCTGGCTTCCAGGAAATAACAGGTTTGTTTAATGTATCTAATCTTGTGTTGTTCATACTATACAAGGATGTATTACTTGTCTTTGTTGAATAATACAGAAGCCAAAGAGCTTAAAAAATTATTGCAAACAGCGTAGTTGTCCCTAAAGGCATCGTTTGGTATGGCTGTACTCTTTGGACTAGTTTTTTTTGTTTGAATTAACTGGACAGGATTTGCATGGAGCTGCATGGAAATAACCTTTTGCAAACCAAGCAAAAGTTTTCTCTCTAGAAAACAGACTCCTTCATTAAAGAACAACAGGCATCTTTGGTACTGCTATACCAGATGGAATTTCTTTTTTGCACAGAGTGCACAATTTAAAGGGTAACTTCGGGTTTTTCAACTTGGACCCTGTGTTCCTCTGTTGTTGTTACTGATGGGAACAACGATCTTCGACATTGGTCCAGTATAAAGCGAGTAGGCCTGTCACGATAACAAGTTTTGCTGGACGATAAATTGTCCCAGAAATTATTGTGATAAACCATAATCTTGTCGTCCTGAGACCATTTTCATCTAATATAATGATAATGGCATAATAATGCAGGTACACTTTTTCAAAGATCAATAAACTTTTATTTCTAAGGAATTTTTAACACTAGAACTGGAAGATATTTTAAATATCCACAATATGTCTTTGATCTCCTTTAGTAGGCTATGTCGTCTTTCACACTGTTGTACAGTTGTGGAATTGCCGTTTGTGGCACGTATGTTCCCCCAGGCAATTGGTACTGACCGTCAAATGTTTGCATTATTACTCAAGTGTTTGTGCGATAGACTGCAGACTCTGTACTGCTGTTAACAATTATTTATTAAAAACTAAATATTACATTTAAATAACATCAATTATATCTATCTATATCTATGTGACTATCTGCCACATGGCGAGTAAATATTTTTACCATAATAGTTCTGTTTTTCAGCCTTCATTTTGGTGAAGGTGCAGCTACTTTCTTCTGCTCCTCTGCAGGTCGGAGCTTCGCGGGGGTGGGCCGACACACACATATGCGCGCGCACACACAAATAAACACTGGCGCCACTTTCCTGAAACCGCTTGCAAGACATTGTCCACAGCGGCGTATGTCCGAGCACGGCGGATATCGCTCATATTCTTTTTTTTTTTTTTTCTTGATGCTGCCTTAACTGTTCAAGGTTCCTGCTTTTGCCAATATCTGCTTTTGTGTTTTACTTTTGTGTCAATAATAAAGATCCTTTTCTGAAATGCAATTTATAATCTGTTGATGTAATGCACTTGAACTGAATTGTAATATAATACACTTGTAGTGTAATAGCAACATTCATGCTTAAGTATAACAAAATGGGGATAAAAGTACAGATGAAATATACTTCAAACTATTTGTTTCTACCTAACACTATAATAACATTGCACTGAAAGTACGTGTTTATGATGTTTAGATTGTAATTGAACTTCACTTCAAACACATTATTATTGTCATAGTGGGACACTTTAAAAGCACTAAATATAGTTATGAAGTGCATTTGTAGATCACTTGAAATATCACAGAGGCATACTAAATTAACATAGTTTATAGTAATTATAAGTATGATAGCAGTATGCACAAAATATACTTAAACACAACTATAAGTTGCGCTGCAATGCCTTTTTAAGTGTATTTCAATAAGAATGCAATTGTACTGTAAGTGTGCTTAATTGCTCATGAATCTTGATTTTCATTAGTGTATTTTAGTGCACTTGGAAGTTTAAAAAAAGTTGTTCCATTTTAGTATACTATTTACACTTGAAGTGTAGTCAAATAGATGTTAAGTTGAAGTTAATACATAATTGAATACACTTAACTATACTTGGATTTGACAAAAATAGTACAAAATTTAGAAAATATACTTAGTACACTTTAGTTTAAGTATATTTTTAATAGAATTCTTTTTCTTCTCCCTCTAAGATGGCTCTGTGCGGTTGCCCTTTAGGTAATAGACCCAAGAACAAGGTTTGCTGTGGCCCTCAGCATGCTGACTGGAGATGGTCAGCTTGCCAAACCACGGCCCCGGACGGCCTCCTGGAGGGGCTTCAAAGGACACCAGAATGGTATGGGTCTTTTTGGAGAGGATTGTGTCCACCTCTGTGACAGTAAAACAGGGGTTGTCCACCTATGAGCAGAGGAAATAAGGCCCAGGTTCAATCAATAACAGATAAGGTCAAGGGAATTCATCAAGCATTTTGTAGAAGTGGAGGTATGAAGAGTCACAGTCTAAACATGAGAACATAAAAGCCAGACTGCACCACTCTCTTTACTGCTGTTCCAGGCTGAATTTTAAGCTATAGTGCGTAGTTAGTCGTCCCCATGAGGAATTCTAAGTAATGACAAGAACACTGTCGGTAAATCCACATGACGCAAGCCTTCCATGATCACGCACCACCCCCACCCCTCCTCCACAAAGCTGCTGGTAGCTCAAGGAGGACACGGAGGATTAAAAAAACATGATGAACTCTTTAGAAGAGGTCATTTTTATATCCTCTTTGTCTCCAAAGCTGAACGTTGCTGTTGTCCTTTTCCCGGCGGTGACGTAAAACGCATCACTCAAGCTTAAATAAATCGCTTCAATTGTCAGTGACACCAATGCTCGTCCAAAAATATCTACACATTTTTTAACTTATTCCTCTCTTCAATCTGGTTTCCCAGATTACTTCTTTACCTTAAAATTGAAAGTGGTGGTCTGCAGGAATACATTCTTGAAGGGAATAGAAATGCTGCGACCCGTCTTGATGCTAAACGGGCCCTGGGCTTTGGGAGGGAGGCAGATCCCATGCAAGGGAAAGATGTATTCGCCACCGCCTGCTGAGGACAGGCAGAGCTGGCCTCTCACTTGCCCCAGCTGATGAGGTTCAAAACAAACCTCCACGCTGGCATCTGGCCCCACCTGGGCTCTGGACTTGTCCACTATGAAGTCTGGGCAATCAGTCTGCAGGAGAGAGATAACAAGAAGGGATTCATAGGACAGCAAATAAATCACTGAGACTACATTGGTATTTTTAGTAATTTGTAATGATGATCACAACACTGGTGTCATAGGTTGGGTCTGAATTAGGGCTGGGCGATATATCGATATTATATCGATATCGTGATATGAGACTAGATATCGTCTTAGATTTTGGATATTGTAATATCGTGATATGACATAAGTAACTTTTCCTGGTTTTAAAGGCTGCATTACAGTAAAGTGATGTCATTTTCTGAACTTGGCCTCTTTTATTTTATAGGCTATTTTTATTTAAGATATTTTTTTTATTTAAATGATCACCTTGTGGAGCTTTGATTTAAAAAAAAAAAAGGTACTCCTGTTGTTATACAGTATTTATGTTTACATTATATTGTTATTTGAACAGCTGAGCATTTAATCATGAACAAGGTGAAGAAACCTGTTAATTATTTATTCATTTGATTTTGCAACTGTTCACTGAAATAGCCGGTTTCTATGAAACTACATGTGACATGTCATATTTGGCTTTGACTTTGACTGAACTGCTCTCACTTTGCGGAAAAAAATATCGGGATATATATCGTATATCGATATTCAGCCAAAATATATATTGGGATATGACTTTTGGTCCATATCGCCCAGCCCTAGTCTGAATGTAGAGTACTACAGTATGTGTTGTTTTAGCTCTACTGTGTAGTATCTACAGTACAGTAGGTTACCCACTGTTTAATATTTTCCTACCTTGCATGAGTACTCAGTTTCGTAGCGGCAGTAGTTGGTGAACTTAACAAGAACAGAGTGGCTGCTGCCCAGAGAAGTGCTGAAGTGGACGGTTTTCTCTTGCGGTGGAGGCAGAGCTTTGAGAAGCAGATCGTAGTGGAAGTAGCCCAGATCATTACTAAACAGAGTCAGCCGGGCTGTAGACTCGCCTACGCGCAGTGGAAAGTACTCAAAGCTGAGAGAGCCCTAAAGAGAGGAGACACACGCACACACAAAGAGTGCCAATTAAAGTTTGTTTGTCAGCACACAGTTGTATTTTTCCCAAAGTACCGAAAATAGATGTACTCAGCATCCACCTTGGACTGTCCCGGCACAGTGTGTTGAGGTGGGGCACTGATATCAAGGCATTTACAGTCAGCGGTAAAGCAGGTAGCTGTGGTCAGAGGGTTCTCCACCTGTATGGTGGCCCAGGCCGTGCAGCGGACGGTGCTCACCAGCTCTATGGTGGACACGACTCCTGGAGACGTGGCCTCGAAGCTAACAAGGTAGAACAAGTACTCACCGGACATCTCATTACGAAATGTCACCTGAAGAGAAGGGTTAAAGGGTGATGTGACGACAAGGCTCAGATGAACCTAGGGGTTAATAACATATGTGTACCGAGTCAAACGTTCTCTGGGATCTGTTTTCATGCTAATCAAATGCGTCTCTAGCTTGAAACAAGCTAACGCAAACCGGTGGTTAGCTGCTAACGCTAGCTTTCAGGGCAGATGGTAAATTGCTATTTCTACACCACTAACAAGGCTCAAACTAGCACAGCACTTCAACAGTAGCATAATGAGGGTCTCTACATGTAAACCGAAGCATTGAGAACTTTGTAAGTGTACAGACAGTTTATTGAAAAGATAGATTATAAAGACAGTAGCCTTCATGTTTACATGAGAGCGCCATCTTGGAAAACAGCCATGAGCAGTCAAATGCCAAACGCCATGCAACCAGTAACATCGCTCAAACACAGCGTTCGTGATTCGACTGCTCGTGACTGTTTTCCAAGATGGCAAGATGTTATTAACCCCTAGGTTCATTTTGGCCGGAATTGTCCTTTAAACACAGAACTGTTTTGATCGTTTCCAGTTTCTTAAATGTTTGGATTTTTCTGCATTGAGTACTTATACTTTTAATACTAAGTACATTTACCTGATGATACTTACATACTTAAGTAACATTTTCAATGCAGTACTTTTACTTGTAACAGAGTATTTCTTCAGTGTGGTATTAGTACTTTTAATTAAGTAAAGGATCTGAATACTTCTTCCACCACTGGTGTGATCAAACCTTGGTGTTGTACTGCCCCTCTCTGTATGCAAAGAAAGACATCTTGTAGTCTCGCTTGGCCAAAGCAGGGACATCAACGTATTCCAGACCCTTGAGGAATACCGTAGCATCTGGCTTGTCAGGTTTCAGGATCTCTATTAGCACACGGAACCTGAGCACACAGAAACACTCGTGACTCTACTGTAAAACTGTCCTAACAGGGCTTGTGCATTTCTCCTCATTACATCTCAGCGGTTATTCACATTCACCATTCACATATTACATTTTAGGTGATCTTTTTAACATGCAGCAAGAGGTTTTGCTAGATTAAATAGGGGTATGATTTCCACCACTTCACTTTTCAAATGAGTAATGGAAAATTTAAAAACATACATATTTTGGAGAAGCACTGGGTATTTATGTGAAGTGCTGCAAAATACTGAAATACTAAATACTGAAGTACTGAAGAGTCTTTTAATGCATACAAAGATATACTAACAATATCTGGTAGTGTCTGTTCATGTTATTCTTACTATAGTCTATTCTCAACCTTCCACTTCCGGGATGGAAGACCCTCCTCCACAACGCTGGTGGAGGAAGGTCTGGCAAAGTGAGACTATTCTTACCCTAATACAAAATATGTGTTGGGAAATTGAAGCTGATATAACTGATATCCGTATAGCAAAATACATTTAAACAACAAGGTAAAAGGGGGCTCTTCATTATGAAACTACAGAGAATTATCACCAGAAGCTCCCCTCGGCCATACAGAGCTTTATATCGACTTCCAGCTCATTGTTTAGCTGTTCAATCCCACCGCTCTGATAGGATAATTTTCCGCCATAGCAGGAAGCTGTTAAACAGCAGAAAAACAGCTCTAAAAATCCCCTGTACACCACCTGCCCAGCATAACATGTCAGACAGATGCAGTTGGTGACTAGCTGGTGAACATAGTTATCAGCTAAAGAGCCAAATATATCCCCCGGGAGTTGGAAGAGACCAAAAACAAATCAAAGACAATATTGGACTTGCGTATATCAAGTGGCCAGAAGCACAACTCCAAATGAAAGATAATGTTGCTCCGTAACTGCTAGCTGCGTAACTAAGCAACTGTTGGATAACAGGTTTGTCCTATCAACTCAATATGACAATGTTGTGTTCACACAACAACTAGTTTCCGCTGCCCCTGAGTGGCCAAAAAAATCATGTATTGCATTATTTTATTTAGGGCTATATATAGTCTTGCATTGCCAGACCTTCCTCCACAGCGCTGCGGATGAGGGTCTAGGTAGTCCAGACAGCATTTTTTCCCTTTCGTTTATTGGGTTATATATCTTTTTTGTAATAGGTTTACAAAGTGAAAAAGCTCAAAGTCCACCCCAAAGGGACTTACCATCTCCAACAGAAAACACTGTTCACTAACTGCTCCAAACAGCTCTATTGTAGTCCAGCCTTTACTTAGGTGACTTTGTAACACACGTTATAATGCTCACCTAGCTGCTAGCGTGGCACGCCCTCATACTCTGCTTCTGACTGGCTAGGATTCCTTACCTAGTTACTGCGCATGTGCGACTCCCAACAAAGATGGAATAGAAGTGCGATGCCTTACTCTGTAGCTAAAACGGAGAGCTCAACACACAGGGTGAAAAGAGGAGCTGCAGCAATGTGCAACAAAAATATAGTGTTTTTTGAAAATTAAACCATGTAAACCTATTCTGATATAACCTCTAAATACAATAATGTACCTGAAAATTAGCATAACATGAGCACTTTAAACCAATCACAATTGTCTTGCACTAAGCAATGATGGTGCCTCTGCAAAAAGAAAGTGTAAAGTGAGGGACATCCGGCCGTAAATGAAGGACATCCAGCAGATCATCCGACGGCACCTGAATAATCCCGTAAATCAGAGATCTTCAACAGGGGGTCCAGGACCCCTGGGGGGTCCTCATAGTCACTGCAGGGAGGCTTCCAAATTATTGTCAAATTTTAAAAGTTTTTTCATCAATTAACTCGAACATATGATTAACAAATCCCCACTGATGATAGGCTTACTGATCTATAGGTAAGGTAGTCTCTAAGATTGCCACCCACAGATACAGTTAATGGTAAAGATTCACTGTGCCACATGTATGTGTAACATTAAAATCATGCAAACAATTATTATTTAAATAGCTTAGTATTCTGTGCAAGAATATATATATATATATATATATATATATATATATATAGGCCCAGTTTAATATGCAACTTAATTTTATACAATATATGTGGTAGGGAGACCCTCTCTTTCAGTTAAGGGGTCCTTGAATTAAAAAAACGTAGAAGACCCCTGCCGTAAATGAATCGTCGTCAATATAGAGTAGGTTATATGTGGTTTAAGATACTACTGAATTAAATGTGTGTGTTTGTTTGCTTTACTGCTGTTGCTTGGAGAGCCAGTTGTGCACAGGAAGAAACTCTGTGTGGTGAGTCTTGGCAGGCAGTTCGTGCACGATGGTGTCCTCTGCCTTGGGAGGTTCAGCAGTTCCTTGCAGGGAGTACAGCACTCCTGTCCCATCAGGGAAGGAGAAAAAGACTGATCCCTGAGGAAAGAAGGAGAGATATGACAAGTTAATGTCTGAGATTAAGTAATAATATCACACTTCAGAGTTTATACGTTTTTGTTTTGTTTTATGGAATGCATTGCACTTCATGGATATGCACAAAAAAGGCTACAAGCGGAGGTGGAGTACATTTACTCAAGTACTGTACTTTAGTACAAATTCGAGGTACTTGTACTTTACTTGAGTCTTTTTTTTCCATGTCACTTTCTACTTCTACTCCGCTACATTTCAGAGGGAAATATTGTACTTTTTACTCCACTAGATTCATCTGACAGCTTTAGTTACTAGTTACTTTACAAATTAAGATTTTTGCACACAAAACACACATGTACATAGTTTATAAAATATGATATTTTGTTATAAATGAAACTACACAACAATACAGTAAATAGGCCTACATGTACAGCTGAAATGATTAGCAGATTAAAATTAATTTAAATGGTAGCGCTCCTCTACCAGGTGTTTCTTTCCATCAGCAGTCATGGACAATGGTCGGTAGGTGATCTCGTATGTCTTGTTTTGGAGGGGGTCAAGGATCACCAGGGGCGCAGCGCTCCACTGTTTGCCCTCGACGACAGGTCTGATGCAGCACTGCTGGTGTGTGGGGTTGAACACGGGCAGGGTCTGGGTGTGAGAGCCACGTACTGGGCAAACAAAATTCACCACCTGGAGACAGGCAGTCAGAAGGCGATAATAATGATGCAATAGGTAATTCAAAGGCAGTCACATTACAGGTAATACATGTCACTGAAAGCGTAAGCAAAAGGAACTACAGTACAGTAGTAATATACAGTGGAATACATTTTCTAAAGCCTTTTCTCAGGTATTAGTGGCTTATCAGCTAATTGATACCAACTGAAAGTTTTTCCAGATCTTCCAGGTCTTTTCTAAAAAAAAAAAAGGAGTCGAATCAATGTCTCACATAATGTGATGCGGGCCTTTAACAATCCCTACCATGACAAGCTACGCTGTTAACAAGACAACTTTAAGCTTTTATGCCTACTGTAGTACCCCTTAAAATCATTATCCATAATACTGATTCGCTATTTATTTTACATGATGTGCATATATCAAATGGGATTATTATTATTACAAACAACAACAACAAAAAAACTGCCAAACATATTATGTATATGCACTAACACCGTAAAATGGGATTATTAATATAGTTGGTCAATGAAGCCTGTAATAGAAGCCTTGCTGGTAAAACAGTTGCTGCAAAGATACACAACATAACAATATTATGATATTATATTGATCCCCTTATGGAAAATTGTAGTTCAGGGTTGGATAAAGTGTAGTCTCCACATTGCCAGACCTATCTCCACAATGTGCAATGCGAGGGTAATGGGGATATAACTCACACAAATTATGTCTGCTCTCAGTAGGGAAATAATGTAAGTCCCCTTGCTTTGACTTGAAGTTGCAGTGCTGCCAGAGCGCATACAGTACATATAGTAAGTATGATGTGTAATTTCCCCTAAATGAGCCAATGTCTCATGATCGAATGTTTACTGTAGATTGTTTTTGACATCCCTACTCAACATTGTGTATAAAAGTGCAACAATCGAACCTCTTTGGTAGTGGAGGCGATGATGCAGGAGCCTGTTACAGTGAGGGTAAGGGGTGAGGAGGAGCCCTCCACAAAGCAAGACAGGTTCTCATATCTTGTGTCACTGATCAGTTCTACAGGGGCAAACGTCACTTCAAAAGGAACATCCTTGTCCGGACAGATATAGCCTTTAGCTGGTGTGATGGACAACTCTGGAGGAAAACTCTCTGTTTTCCACTGGAACCTGGTTACAAGTTAGACAGATACATAAAAAGCAAACAACAACATATACATCCAACCAGAATAAGTCATGAGTCCCAAAAGCAAACTACTACAAAATTGTCAAATATGTCAACATATATGAATTGTTTCCTCTTAGTTCACTATTGCTTTTTTTGCCCTTAACAGCTGTGTCTTATCTAATCGTTCTATGCTCTGTTGCTTTGCGTTGTTGCTAATCTTTTGAATTGATTTTATCATAGCAGCAAAGACAGCTGATAAAGTCATTCTTCTAAATCTTTGTTTTACTACACCACAATCCATAGAATCTTATAAAAAGGGGTAACTCTATAAAGTCCTGCGTGATTAGTGTGTGCCGGAGTGTATATGAATATGTATGTTTTTCTGTATTTCTGCTGCTATTTGTGTGTATGACTTTTTTTTTATCTTACTGAAATTGGACCATATATTGTATAATATCTAAGCTTACCTGGCACCAATGTCTCCAGTGTTCGTCATGATAATCCTCTTCCTGGCTTGGCAGCGCTGGACAATAGCTCCAAAGGCTAGGTGGTCCTGGTCCAGCTGGACTTCCAAACCCTGACAATTAAAATCAGAACCAACGGTAAACATGACTTTACATTCAATTACAATATAGAATTAATAGAACAAACCTTAACATGTCTGGTATAAAAAGTATCAATGCAGACTGCATTGATACTGCTTCTACAGTAAAGAAATACAGTCAGCACTTGTTTTTTTAATGTGCATCTGCCAAATTTGTATGTGAAGGTAATTCAAAAAATAGTTAAACCAATAGACTTACAGCACTTTAGAATGGAATGGAATAGCAAGCAAAAACATCAAGCAAGGGCATCATTTGCAGCCTTGTGAATTGGCTGGAAATTCACCTCACAGCCTACCTGGCAGCAGCCTTGGATGGTCAGCAGGGGGTGTAACAGCCCTGCAAACTCCGCCTGCAGCTCAGCAGAGAAGGGAGGTATGTGCTGATGAGGTGAGAACTGGATCTCAACATTACATGAACCGACACTGGCTTTCAGGTTCAGCTCCCCTACTGGACTGAATGACAGATCCTGGAGGTGGAGAAGATTATTAAGTGTTGCTTGTGTAGTCCACTCTTTATCAACTTGTATGTGTATGTGTGTGTGTGTGTGTGTGTGTGTGTGTGTGTGCATGCCCCCTACCCTTGGGTCCAGTGGTGTGTTTGTGTTAAGCAGCAGAGTGAAGGAAAGGTCTAAAGGGCTGCGGTTGACCAGAACCACTTGTTTTTTCACCTTCTGACCCAACATCAGAGATCCCAGTTTCACTTTCCTCTGCCTGGGCTGCTCCACCTCCAGCTGGGACAGAACGGTCCATTAAAAGGATAATTAGATTAAATACATCAGATTTTGATGAATGATTAAGTTGGTATAATTTTATCGTCTCTTCAGTGAATTGCCATTGCTTCTTAGCTAGCCAATTTCTAATGTGGCTTGTCGTATCAACAGAGCTACAGTAAGTTACATTCTAGCAGCCATGAGACTGTATTTTCAGCTGTTTGTGAAGATGATCGTAATAGTATTAGGGGGACATACTGTATTAATTCACTTGTTGGGTAAATTCACTTATTGCCTATTGCCATGGCTTGAGCTGTCAAACCTGCCAAGGCAAGACCCTTACCCGCAATTTCCATCAACTGCTGAATGGCTGCGGATCCGCTAACGGAATGGCGGCGCAGTCAATAGCTTTCCATTAAAGACAATGTGTGTATTTTCACTGACTGCGTAACAGCTGAGTCCCGACTGCGTCCCAGCTCCGGCGATCCGCAGCCCTCCGGAGCAGAGATGCCGGAGAGCTCCGCAGCAATTCAGCACAGGGCAGATTATGCGGGACAGCAAGTCGAGCACAGAAACAAAATAAAACATCCTGTTAATTTTCAAAATAAAATACACCGTGCTCACGGCGGATCATATTTCCTTGCACTATACCTTGACAACGTCATAATGGGCGGAGACAGGCCTGAAGTCAACAGTCACAATAATCTCAACAAAAAAGTGAGATCAGCAGGTCAGCACCTCTACTCCTCTGGATGGAAACAAACTGTTGTTTGTTTTGTGGTTCTGTTTATAGAAACTACATCTTGTTATATCGCGCGATCATACGTGAATTTGCGAGATCTCGTGGGTCCTCGTGACGTCAGCTGTCAGTCATGGCCGCAGCCGTTCCGCAACAAATCCGGACCTGGTGGGTATTGAAGGACGGCGGAGCACGGAGCCGACACGCAGCGGAGCCGATCCGCAGCCGTTCCGCAGTTGGTGGAAATTGCGGGTTACCTGTTGCTAGGCACTCAGTCAGTTGGCTCTTGGTGAGTAATGCTAGCTGTAAGCAACTTCATTCTAGCACACACTTGCTGTGGGTTCCGATGTTTACGTTCACAGCGATCTGATTAGTTGTATGCATGACAAGGGATGTCACAACAGCAAAATGAAAACTAAAGTATTTTCACTTCAAGTAAAGATATGTTTCATCTCTGTCCCTGTCTCTGTTGAAGTCTATTATTCTTCAAATAGTGTCTTCTTCCTATTAGAATAGTGCAGTACCCTTCACTGCTCATAAGAGAATTAGATTTGTCTGCGTCCTGTTGCTGCTGCTTAGCGATAGCCTCGTTTTAGATTCACACACTTTTTCTTACCTTCATCTCGATGCCTTGCCCGAGTATGTCCACGTGTTTGGTGATACAACTGTTTAAGATGAAGGTGAGCTTTTCATGGTAACGGCATTCCTCACGAGGATAGAATTTGACTGGTGCCTCTATCACAGCGCCGGGGGACAAAATCTCCGGTTTGAAGTCCATCTCTAGGTAAGAGGTGTTTCTGAACTGACACTGGACACTGAGGAGAGGGAGGTAGAGCACAGAAGGCTTTCAAATCAGACTTAGATTCTAATCTTTATTCCGCAAACACCCTTAGCTGACAACAGACGGACACACACAACTACCTGATGTCTCTTTCGCCTTTGTTGCTGATGACTAGAGTCTGGGAGGCCGGCACCAAGCCCGGACTGTACAGGAAGCACTTGCCAAAGTTGTACTTGCTAAAAGAGAATTCAAGGCTAGGTGCTACAGCTCTGCCCTCAATGGCAAATGTAAATGTTGGCCCATGCTTTACCTGGCAAAATGAAACAAGAGAGAGAAATACAGGAGAGAGAGGAGTGGAGTAGACCCAGGAAGAAAAAATCAAGAAAGAATATGTGGAGTGTAAGCACTAGTTTTAAACACAGGTTCCACCAAATTAATGGTGTAGCAAGAATATCAGCAAGTTTTTAAGTCTTACTCTTTTATTTTTCTTTAAATGGTGTACAGGTAGCTGTTGAATTGCTTTTAATGTGTATGAACAATATAGATAAAGAGAAAATACAAGTAGATTTAGTTTATAAGTTTGACTAGACTTATTACTAGTAATAAGTTACAATTATTACTCTTACAACATTTATTCCGTTTTCACCAAAGAATAGCATGGATTACGTATTTATCAATGTATAAACATTTTTTTGCAGCCTGCTACTCCCTCATAAATGATAGGAAATCAGCATCTCACCTTGATACTCAGTCTGATGTCCCGGAGGTTACAAACGCTCCGTGGACAAAAGAAGAGTGAAGCTCGCAGCTGTTTCCCAACCTCAATTGTATCATTTTGTGGCTTTGCTTGTAAGTGTTGCAGCAGCTTACTGGGACCTGTTAGGTCAAAGTTCACTTCCTGGCAGAATCTTGACAGATTGGACACCAGGAAATTAAGGGTAGATTGCTCTGAAATCCACACCTACAAATAGTGTATATACAGACACATACAGGAAGGTGAGCGTCAGGTTTTTGTTTTTACACATAAAGGCATGCGATCGTGCATCTGAGTATTTGTGTGTGTGATGTAAAGGGTGGCTGACCTTTCCAAAGTCCAGAGTGTCTTTGTGATTAGGGTTGATCTCTCTGAGGCCTCCTTCTGGCTTCTCAACTTGAACAGAAGTGCTCATGCTGAAACAATCAGCCTTAACTGTGAGTGCGAGGGGCTCTGACTTCTTCTTCACCCTCACAACTAATCTGAAGCTCACAAAGCCCTCCCGGCAAGGAGTGAAGGACACTGACAGTGGCAACCTGCACAAAGGAGTTCACAACAATTATATTTTATAGTTGTATTTTTACACAATTTTAAGTGCACCAAATGACAAAGATTACAAATAATATGCAGTGTATCACAACAAAGCAGTGAATCAGAGGAATAAAATGTGATCTTCTGATTGTTTTACAGCGGTTACGGTTAAGGTGATAAGGCGGTAAGGTGCCACATTGCTGGATTTTGTGTGAATGCAGAGCTTCATCCTGTCTGTGTGTGTGTGTGTGTGTGTGTGTGTGTGTGTGTGTGTGTGTGTGTGTGTGTGTGTGTGTGTGTGTGTGTGTGTGTGTGTGTGTGTCTGTGTGTGTGTGTAAAGTTGTGTGTCAGAAGAGATTTCAAGGGGCGTGAGGAAGCATTTGGTCTTGGGAATGAGAATGGGCTACACCTCCTGGCTGTTATTGGCTGGGTGTTACAGACCTACGTGGAGCCCAAAGGCTCTTTGCTGACACCCATAAAAGTCGGACACACAGCAAAATAAGAAGAAAAGAGAAAATACAGACAGAGTCTGCAGATACAGACACCACCACACACTTCTAGTGGGTGATGATAAGAGGGAATTGTTTTTTGTGAAATACTGCATACCTTGAATATCTGCCATTTCAATCACTTTATGCCAGATGCACAAGTCAGTGATTATGTTTTTAAAATACGGCACAAAATGATTTGAACCTCAAAATGAATATATAGCATTTTTTGGATAAAAGTCTTTACATTTAGTTGTTTTAAGTTGTATGTTATCTCGTGTCATTAACCTGTCTTTGGGTGCCACTGTGCCAGTCATGGGCTGCAAAATGAGGCTGGACTGCTGGTCATCACAGAGAAGAGACGACTGCATAACAGAGAAGTGGAAGAGCTCCTCCTCTCCATTCACCAGATCCACCGTCTGTTCCACTTTTTGACCTGTGCACACACACACACACACACACACACACACACACACACACACACACACACACACACACACACACACACACACACACACACACACACACACACACTATATTGCAATGTTTTACAGACATGTTGGAAACACAGGCCTACATGTCCTAAATAAGATTTGTTTTGTATCATTTATTTGTCAAAAATCACTTATATACGTGAATGGTCACTGTGAGAAATCCTTGAAGAAACCGTTACTTTGTGTTAAGTAATATGTGGTGTGACTTGAAAGAGATGTGTGATCTCACTGTTTAAATGCATGTACGATTGTGTATATGTATGTTACATACCAACAAGCAGTTCTCCAAAGTCAATGTGAGGTCTATTAAGATAGACAAGTGGTTCTTTAGTAGTGCCCACACACAGGAAGGGAACAGACAGGGACAGAGTCTCAATCACAAAGCTCCAGAATGACTCCACCGCATCCAGCTGCTGAGCTACATATTCAAAACACACCTGCACACACAAAGAGACAGACCAGAGGATTACAAATGGCTAAAAATTTATGAAAAATAGAGGACATGAAAAAATGTGTGAAAAAAAGGGTGAGAAGAATAAAGATGAGGAAGGGGGAAGGGAAGAGTGATGAAAATATTCGAACAGATTAGATCAGATGAGTTAAGCTAGACATTGATAAAATTAAAATGGTATTAGATTAAACCGAAGGAATGAGATTGGATTAGATTTATTATGATGAAGTGGGACATGGGGAGACAGGGACACTGAAACAATAATAAGATGGAGACCAACGATTTAAAATGAGGAGGGAGATCGAGACTGACAGATGTGAAATGAAATGAGATGACATACTGTAATTGAAGGAAACAGGTGTAGTATGGGGTAGGAAGGGACAATACGCTTTTGTCCCGATTCGATTCTTTCACAATACATGGGTGCCGATTCCATTTGTATTGCGATTTTCATTTATGGTAGCGACTTGATAGTATTGAGTATTGTGATTTTCTTTTTAAACAAAAACAAAAGTTGAATAAAACACTTCTAGAGACAATATATCATGAGACATTTCTAAAAACTAAAGAAGAATGCACATCACATGTCAGTCTGACATGTATTTAATTTGTAAATAAGCACATAATAGTTTTTTTCTGCATTTTCTGCTTTCGGTCTGTAGGAAAACAGATGTAATATAGTCGTCGGCGGCGGTACCGTATAAACAGAAAATATTTAAGTGAATCATTGGGGAAAAAAATGATGTTTCATCACTCCATCTAGAGATTAAGGCTCTTTAACTGTGTGTGTGTGTGTGTGTGTGTGTGTGTGTGTGCGTGTGCGTGTGTTTCCATCCTTACTTCCACTTTCTTCCCAGGCAAGATAGTACCATATGGGTTGAGGCAGCAGAATGGACTGCCACCTGTGTCTTCACACCTCCACTTGAATGAGTAGGGTTTACTGGTTGGGTTCACCAGACTAAAACATCTGTGGTGTAAAGCGAGAAGACACACGTATATAAAAAGTCTTAGGGCTTACAGCTATAGAGATAAAAAAGGTTTTCATATATTTCTCTCTCTGTTACCTTGTTGATGGCACAGATAAGCCAACAGAGTTGAACTCTATGACCCTGGTGTTAGGGTCCACAGGGCGCCTGAATTCAGGGTTACGGCGGTTCCCACTGATATAGTCTGAGTCCTCAAGGCCAAAGTGGCAGTGGGGCAACAGGCTGCAGCCATACACCGAGACACAGGGAGCCTGATCCCCATCCTGCAAGTTGGGGATACTGAAAGAAAAGTATACACATACAGACAAAAAAAAAGAAAGTCTGTGTCATAATAATTCTTGTGAAGAGATCCATTTACTTCCTTACAGTCATCCTGCCCTTCCACAATTGCAGGGGGTGTATCAAAGAGGGAAAGAAAACTACAAACAGATGTCAATTAGTATGACACAGGGCTCAGGCCTCAAGGTGTGGCCAACTTATTTTTTATCTGGTGCAGCACTGTACAGTTTGGAAAAGCATCCAGGCTAGGATCTAATCATGGAAAAATAAAACAGATCCCCTCATCCCTTTTTAACTGTGGCAATTGTTAGTATGGCTGAGGTGGAGGAGCTCTGTCACTGAATATTTACTTCTTTACTGTAAAAGCCGCCGACACATCCATTGTTTTCCCATGGGGAGGTTTTTTCCGTGCACCGCTCGGAATTGCTGCTTAGCGCTGCGCTCAAAGTATAAATTATTTAAACTTTGACCTCGTTGCCTATGACTTCTCAAAGCGCAACCAATTCCTGAATGTATACCTGCGCTGCGCTTTGCCTCTCTGCTCTGCACCGTACCTTGTGATTTTGCCGCGGATCATGTGTAGGCGGCTTAATATAACTTGTCTACTCTGGGGTTGTCATTGTAAACGAGAATAAGCAGTAAAATATATTTATTTTTAAATATAATATTTTTAGTAAACTGAAACTAAATAAAAACTTTCAAAACATTCAAGAACATTTAAAGTTGACAAAAAAACAAATAAAAATTAAATAAAAATGAACGTAAACCATTTCAGTTTTAGTTTTTTAGCTACAACATTCACTACCGAAAAACGAGACAGCATGAATTTCCATCAACTCCCGTGACATTTAACCAAAGAACTTGAACGGACTTAACATTCGGACTCTAAAGTAGCGCGGAGATTTAACATTACACATCATGGCCATTCCTACACAGTTCTCCATCCCTGTATTTTGTATGTCTATGTAGCTACAGTACATTCTTCTGAGACATTATACCTGGCCCTCTCAAAACTAACTAAGCTGACAAACTAAAACTTAAACCTTTCTGAAAAATAAAATGAAATGGAAAAGTCAAAACTAAAAGAAAATACTGAAAACTGAAAAAAATTCAAGAGTACTGTATAACAACCTTGGTCTACTCTTTGTTCTTGAACAATTTACTGTACCTGCTGAACAGCCTGCCCTGAAACTGGGCCACTTCCAGAGGTGAAAAGTAAATGGTGAAATTCTGAACGGCGCCAGGCTCTATGGCTCCTATGCTGGGCTCAATGCTGATGGGCGGAGGCTCAGGATTTCCCATCAGAAGAGATGACCCGCTGGCCAGAGCGCTTGCAGGATGGGCTCCAGTTAACACTTGTGTTGATCTGCTGTCTGGTCCAGGTAAGGTAAGGGTCCCATCTGTTCACATTTACACACAGTTTTAACCGCCAGTTTTGAAAAGCATTCAAATGTAAAATGTCAAAGGTCAACCTTGGAACATAATGCTACAGCAATACCAGTTAATGCTGATATTCAAGCATGATATACAATAATATTACTGTAGTACCTCTTTGGTCATTGTTTATTACGCTGTTCTTTGGATCCATGAGGACTTGCCAGGAGAATTCCAGTTTGACAGTGCCAGGATTCACTATCTGCAGTCTGCACACACACACTTTTTTTTTTATTCAGGATTTTTTTATATGTTATGAGCGCTTCACTAAACACTACTGTGATCACTGTGATAAAGTATTAGATGGTGTGTAATGGGATGACATGCAACACGAGGTCTAGTGTGAGCTCAGAGCATCATTTTGATTATCAGTATTTTTATCATCTTTAGAATCTGATCCCTCAGGATGCCTGAACAATTTATCTGTATAGTTGAAACAGCATATAATGCATATACACCCAGAGCCTGACTTACTGGTGGAGCCTGGTTTGGTAAAGCAGAGTGTCTTTGAAGTGGATGGTGTTGGTGTTGCAGCTGAACTTCACATAGTCACAAACTGCGCTGATACGCAGTTCCAACTCCCTGTGGGAGCCCTCAACCACAGTGCAGCACGGTTCAGGATCTGTCTTTATCAGCTGCAGGCAAACGTATACATGTTTGCTTAACTTTAAATAATGGACTTGTAACTATCTCTTCACTTGACATCTCTTTCACTGTCAACATGTTTACCTTATTCTTCCCAGGCTGCTGTAGCGCTACTGAAGCCTGCTTGGCAGAACTCGGCCACTGCAGCGTCCTCTGGCAGTCGTCCCAGTCAGCCACCTGCTCTAGTGGCTGCAGGAACTCCACCTTATTAACCTTGCATCTCATTGGCTGTCTGTTCAGAGTCACTGGCTGAATGGAGCAAAAGGTGACAGTCACTTCCTTAGAACAACCAGCATGAAGGTGTCCCACCTGAAAGAAAAAGCAGTTGTTTTTTTTTGTTCACATGCAGACAAGTATTATCCTAAGGCCGGTTACACACTGGATGTGTCGCGCAAGCGTGTCAGCTGGGTGGCTCGTCCGTTTATATTTCGGCTCCCATGTTAACAGGTTAGAGCTTACACACTGCCTGTGTGACACGCACGTCTCAGGCGCGGCCGAAAACGCGTGCCTGCTAGAAATAGGACCGACGCCTATTTTTCGCGCGACACGCAAGCGTGTTGGAAACGTTTCCCGGCAAAATAGAATACAAAAAGATATTTATATGCCATTTAGACACAAATACATATTAATAAATGACATGTTGATGTTTGAAAGTCTCTAGATTTTGATATAAATGTAATTTAAAAAAGAAAATCAATTTTCTAATACTGCACCTGTCGATACAGAACGAAATATTCTGTAGCCTATTTTAACGTCAATACTGCCGACGTTGTCTTTGCTGTAATCAAATCAGTATATATAACATGTTTAACATGGTATTTCATTTTATCAATGGGAAACATACATGTGTCGAGACAAGACTAGCAGCAGCAGCACCGGGTCAGACACCTTTCTGGTGTGTAAAGACAAAGAAAATGCCACGCAGCTGAAACGCAACAGAAACGCAACAAATACACGCCACGCAGCCAGTGTGTAACTGGATTCATTAAACGTCATTAAAAAGTTGTTTAAACCCACCCCTGTTCTACAGCCATTTAGTTCTGCTTTACCTGGGGTGAAAAGAAGACATGGGGTCCGACAGGAGGCCACTCAAACCTCACTGCCTGGCTGCTGCTGTGGTTGGTCATGGTGAAACTCTCTTGGTAGGGACAATCAACATGGCAGTCAGCGAAATTCAGCAGTTCATAATTACCTGCAAGAAAGAAATAGGCTTTGTAGAAAAATCCGAGATAAGAAACAAGCTTCCATATTAATAAATTATGACACAGCATTTCTATATGCACAATTCAGTGGTGGAATGTAACTAAGTACATTTACTCAAGTACTGTACTTTAGTACAAATTTGAGGTACTTGTACTTTACTTTTACTTTTTTTCTTTTCATGCCACTTTCTACTTCTACTTCACTACACTTCAGAGGGAAATATTGTACTTTTTACTCCACTAAATTAATCTGACATCTTTAGTTAATAGTTACTTTCCAAATTAAGATTTTTGCACACAAAACATATTTAGTTTCTACAGTGTGTTATTATAAATTAACCCTCCTGTTGTCCTCGGGTCAAATTTGACCCATTTTCAAAAAGGTTTCTATATCAGAAATGTGGGTGTCTTTCAACCAGGAAAAAGCTTCAAAAACATTGTGAAAAGTGACAAAAACGTTGAATAAAGTGACAAAAACATTGGAGGGAAAAGCAACAAAGGGGTCGAAAAAAGATGACCAAAACATTGAAAAAAAAGTTTTCATTTTAAATTTTGACTCAGAAAAACAGAAAGTTGCATGGTCTACGGGAGGACAACACAAGGGTTAAACTACCCAACAACAAGTACAGCTGAAATGATTGGCCGATTAAACACTTTTGATTGTTGACTGACAGAACTGTTTTGATCGTTTACAGTCTCTAAAATGTGAGGAATTTTCTGCATTGAGTACATTTTCCTGATGATATTTACATACCTTTACTTAAGTAACATTTTCATGTTACTTAATACTTCTTCCACCAATGACACAATCAGGGAGTGCCTGCTACTCTGGCTAATTAATAAACCTACTTTACACCGAGAACATTACACCTAGAAAATCAAATATGACAATATTTTTGACTAAATACATCTGTCTATACTGCGGCAATATTGTAGGGCTGACTATTGGTGCTTTCACAATGAGAATTGTGATAAATAATCATCAGTAATGTGGATACAATGACTAAGTGGGTAAAGGCAAATAATAGAGCAGCTAGAACAGTCTGGTAAGATCAGAAAATGATTTCACTTTACTGTAACGCAGACTTTAAAACCAGCAAAAAAGACAACACTTACATGTCATATCACGATATTGAAAATGTAATAAGACATCTAGCCTTATGTATCGATGTCAATATAATATATTGCTCAGCCATATTTACACCTTGCCCTTTTCATTCCCATCACATGATTTGTCTCCTGCCCTCCTTTCTTCTCTTACCTCCCTCATTATCTTCCTGATCTATTATCTGTGACGGACTGGGGATGTTGTCAAGAGAGACAATTCCCTGGTAAGCTTCCCCGGCCACTTGTATCACGGTGTTGCTGTAGTGGTTGTCCTCCACCTGCAGTGACATCTTGGCCTTGACACTCAGGGGTTTGTCAGAGCAGAAGCTGACCTCAAACTCCACCTGCTGGTTAACATTCAGCCTCAGGGTGGCTGTGTGCACCAACTGACGCTCTGTGGAAGAAGGAAAAGTGTCACCAATGAGAAACATGGCAATGGCCGGCTCTAGCATAGGAAATAATCCTATGTTGAGCTCAGAAAAAGACTGAGTTTTTGTGCAAAATAACAGTATCCCAGTATACTGTATTTCAGTGAAAACAGAAACACGTTTCTGGATTCATTTGTAAATGTGATTTTTCTCCATAAATGTGTTGTTTTCAATTGCAAAATTCTTGTTTGATTCGGGCTGGATTTAATTGATGTTATTGTTTTAATGTGAATCTGTTTGTTTTGTGGTCTCTCACTTTATTGTAAAGCACTTTGAGCTACACTCTCTGTATGCAAGGTGCTTTACAAATAAAATAATAGGTTTATTATTATTATTATTATTATTATTCATAAGCACCTTCAGATTTGTGTGTCTAGCATAAATTCCATTGTGTGAATTGCTAACTACTAATTATTTAAGTGGTGGGGAGTTTTACAGGTTGAGGTTGTCAGTGGTGGAATGTAACTAAGTACAAATTTGAGGTACTTGTACTTTACTCGAGTCTTCTCTTTTCATGCCACTTTTTACTTCTACTCCATTTCAGAGAGAAACATTGTACTTTTTATTCCACTACATTCACCTGACAGCTTTAGTTACTAGTTACTTTACAAATGAATATTTTTGAACAGAAAACACACATGGTTTATAAAATACAATGTTTTATTATAATTTAAACTACCCAACAATACCTATAAGCCTTTAAGAAGAGCTGAAATGATTAGCCGATTAAACACTTACTTGATTGACAGATCTGTTTGATGGTTTCCAGTTTCTAAAATGGGAGGATTTTTCTGCATTGAGCACTTTTACCTTTAAAACTTTAATACTACTTTTCCTGATGTTACTTACATACTTTTACTTAAGTAACATTTTCAATGCAGGACTTTTACTTGTAACAGAGTACTTTTACAGTGTGGTATTAGTACTTTTACTTAAGTAAAGGGTCTGAATACTTAGTGGCACTGGAACCTCTGGGGGTTGTACCTGCGCTAGTGGTGCCCTCAATCTGTGTGGAGTGGATCGAGCTGCAAGTGTTGCCAGGAGCAGCTTTGAGGGAGAACACTCCATGTTTATCCAGCATGTCCATCTGGACCTGCATGACACACAGAGCCGCAAAGCAACCTTTATTGACAAAGTCCAGATTTTAGTTGTCTAATAGCTAAAGTAAGAAAATATGGAATGCCGCTAAAAGAAATGTTAAATCTATAATAAAATAAGAGGACAAAGGAATATGTCTCCTCCGACCTTAGCTGGAACATTTCCATCATTTAGCAGCACCACGGGCCGGGTATGCCTGCGCCCTGCCAATACTTGTCTGAACTGCAGCATTGGGCTTCCTCTGCTGTTCCTCAGAGCTGGACGCACCACACACACACTGGGCAGAGTGCCCTCTCCCACTAGGTCAAACTCCAGCACCTTGCTCTTGCATGTGGGTGTCATTCTGGATCGGACAGAGAAAACAGTAGGTTGGCAGTGGCCAGCAAGGCATATTAAGAGGTGATCATTTTTATCTTACCACACTCACAGTAGTTGTAGAAATAAATGGGCAAACAAACAAACAGCAGAGAGAACACTGAAGTAGCAAACACACACAGTCACAAAATCATGTACCTGCTGGTAACATCCATTGTGACCTCAAATATAGCACTGTACTGCTGCATCGTCTGGGGTGTGAAGGTGACCACAGCGAACATGTGTGACTGGCTAGGAATGCTCAGGGTTGTAGCAGCCAAATCAAAAACTCCAGTGCTGCCTGCGCTACGGGACATCTGTAAGGAAATACAGTATATGTTTTGACATGCTAACAACCATCTGCCACAATCAGTTATACTCCTGTACGCATTTATACATGCCTTACCTTAGTGGCAAAAGATTTGATGGCCAAGCTGAGCACACAGGGCACTTTGCTGTTGTTGGAGAGTTTGAAGCGCGCCTGGGCAGTTCGCCTGACCAGGACTTTGTTGAAAATAAACTTGTTCTCATCCCGGACGTAAATGCCTTCAGCATTGCAAAACTGCTCAGAGGACAGCTGACTACTGTTGTGGCACAGATGGTGTTCCTCAAAGACAGAAGCCATGTCTAACACTATACCTGGGAAACAAAAAAAAAAAAAAAAAAAAAGAGAAGAGAGTCAAATACAGTATTAGTCAAAGGTGATTGATGTACTGCTGACCCTCTAAATGTTTACAATGACAATGCGTTTGTGATCCTTAAGGCTGTTTTATGGTTCTGCGGAGGCTCCGCGCAGAGCTTTCGCCGTAGCCTACGTAAGTGGCCTGATGTTTATAACTTGTGCGCTGGTGTGTGAAGTGAGAGAGTGATGGCGATTAGCTTCGGAGCGAGTACCGACTCTAGAGTCATAGTGAGAGAAACAAAGTGTCTCCCCTGTGTTTTCTGACCACGGTGGTAAATCTGTAGCAGGGAAAGTTAACCCTCTCCTTGATTTCATGTTGTTTATGGAGAAGGAGAACCAGGAAATGAGTCGGGGAAAATGGAATGCTACTAAGCTACGGCCGAGCGACGTGCGTTGCTGCGACGTGTAGTTACTTTTTTCGAGAGGTGCACGTCAGGCTCCGGCATAGGGTCCGGCATAGACGCAGAGGGGTCTGCGGGGGTACGCCATTGATTCGATGCAGAAGCATAAAACGACTAAGTTTTAAGTGAAAACCTTCTGATGAAAGATAAGATAACCTAGATGACATGAGTTTTTAGATTCTGATATAGCACAGAAATAGAAACAGCAGTAAGTTTTCTTCTGAATGGTAATAGTTTGTGCCTATCTTAGTGATCTCAGGAGAATTGAGCCATTTGGAAACAAGTGGCAACTTTCTTCAGGTTTATTATTCAAAGAAGACAAAATAGCGTTGCACAGCTCTCACCTGGCTTACAGACTTCAGCCAGCAGCCTGTACGGTATGCCATCAGGCTGGTCTGAGGGGTCACGGTCACTGATGTCAATGAGCAAACCCTGGTTCCAGTTGCCCAGCTGTTCAGCGACACAGTCCACTGTAACTACCTGCTGAGACCCTGGCTGCAAGCACCCTGTGCAGGGAGACACTGAGAACAGCCCCATGGTGAGGCGATTCTGGAGAGAGAAACATGGGAAGATTGGAGAGTTACAGATGGGAATACTGGGGAAAACTACTTTCTACAGTTGCTGAAGTGACTTCCTGATGTTAGCGGCTAACTAATCAACATCTCACAGAACTTCTTCTGAATGTGTTATCATTTTGTGGGGTTTTGCATTCCCTGAAGTAGAAGGTCGTGGATATAGACCAGGGCTTCTTTAATGAGCTCTCCTACATTCTTAGAAAACATGGAGAGGACTGTCCAAACAATACAAAACCTTAAATGAATAGGCACCGTCATTGTTGTCATCTGCACTAGCAGCAGTCTCTCACCTGTGTAATATTCATGTCTTTTAATAAGGTCTCGCGTCTCGCTTTGCTACTGGCACCAGTGGGTCTCTCTGAATGGCTCTCTTGAAGAATCTTACTCCCTGGACCCCTGAGACCAGTACAAAGGCACACAAACAACAATTAATTTTCAACATCTTTAAAGGGGTGATCGAATGCAAAACCATAGTTGAATAACGACAGTTCAGTGGGTAAATAGGACATACATATGAGCTCAAAATCCCATTGACACGCCTTTACTATGAAAATCTCATATTTTGAAACTGCTGCTGAAAACGGGCGAATCTCAACAAAGCTAGTCGCTTACGTAAGCATCTCAAAATCCGGAACCTTTGTCACAGCCGTGGGTGTATTAAGAGAATGGTCATGCCTCAACATTTACATAGGCTACACAATTGACCTGAGATCAGGTAGTCTTCTGAATCTAGGTCACGCAGATCTCTGCTATTCCATTACAAAATTCACTTCTGAAACTTTTTTATGCGAGAAATCAACTATGTAAAGCTCAAATATGGGCCGTTTTACAAAAATGTATGTCTAATTGCAAATTTTGTCCGGACTTCAGCGGCCAGTGCTGCCTGGGTTACTGCCTCGCCGCCCGGCCTGTCTTCCTTCACAGACCCCGGCCTGCTGTGAGCTCCGTTACGGCTGGCAACCCACGGCACTTCATACCCGCGCAAAGTCACCATTTTGTGGGCTAACGGACTACTGAACTCTGGTGCTCTGACAGAGCTCCAGGGCCTGCAGTTCCCCTCTTCCTAAAGCCAGGTGTGTGTGAGTGAGAGCGCGGTCAGCGAGCTAGTTACGCCAGCAATCTCTTGCCACAGGTTCCAGTTAATCTTATAATGTGTGTAATTATAATGTGTTGAGTTATTTAAACAAACGATCGGTGAAATACACGCCTCTTGTCCGCGAGTCTCATTGATAGAGCCTGCGGCTGGATGTGATAGAGACTGCGGCTGGATGGAGCTAGCTAGCCTCCTCTTAGAATTCCTCTGGAAAAAATTCATTAACTTGAAATCGGAAACCGTTGTTAGCTTTATAAATCATTTAGTTAGATGTTGTATAAGTGGCATGACGAAATTCAAACTGTAAATATACTCGAATTACGACCAAAAATGAAGCTAACTAGCCGCAATCTGTACACATAGGATTGAAGGTACAGTCGCAGCTAACGAAACCCTTACAGTTCACAAATATTCATTAACTTGAAATCGGACACCGTTGTTAGCTTTATAAGACATTTAGTTAGATGTTGTGTAAGTGGCGTGACGAAATTCAAACTGTAAATATACTCGAATTACGACCAAAAATGAAGCTAACTATCCGTGATTTGTAGCTACACATAGATAGGATTGAAGTGATAGTTGCAGCTAACGAAACACCTACCTAAACTTCACAAATATTAATTAACTTGATATCGGACACCGTTGTTAGCTTTATAAGACATTTAGGTATATGTTGTATAGCTAAGTGGCGTGACATTGTGTGTAACATGTGGTAAGAGATTGCTGGTGTAACAAGCTCGCTGACCGCGCTCTCACTCTCACACAACACGCCATTTAGCTATTCAGCACCGCCGCTGAAGTCCGACACACAGTCTTACCATATTTGCAATTAGCCATCAATTTTCGTAAAACGGCCCATATTTGAGCTTTATATAGTTGATTTCTCACATAAAAAAGTCTCAGAAGTGAATTTGGTAATGAAACATTGCAGTGTCTGGAATATGAGATTCTGTCGCTTCTCTAATGTGTGTATTGGGGATTCGCTCAACCAATCAGCGCGCATCTCTAATGTCTGCGTATGGCAATTCGCTCAACCAATCAGCTCATCTAAATATTCACGAGCATACCATATTTGGAAGAAAAGCTCTTGTTACAAATAGGGCCAAAACACAGGGATGCATAAGGGCCAATAAAATATCAACCAGGCCATTTTCAGCCCAACCAATGTTACATACCCCATTAGGAGACCATAAGGAACAGTGTGAAATACTCTATATAATCATTCTATCACCCCTTTAAGCAAATTGATATTAGAGAAGGACTATGACAGTTTTAAGACCTTCCCCTCCTCATCATTTCAAGCAGCAATGTCCACCTGTGACAGTTCACAGTTTACAGGTGGACAATAAGTTGCGTTGGCATCATAGCTGATCAGATAAGTAAATGTTGGAATCCATCCAGGTCCACAACGCATGTTAACATTTCTTAATGCAATACATTGTACATTTCATCACGTGTTAAAACAGTCTAAGCACTACAACCTAACCGTGAAACATAATGGCTGAGAGCAAAAACTAATATGTTTTAGTTCTTCATTGTAATTCATGCACACAATGTTATTTGTTAAATTATAATACTGTATGTAATGAGCAATTTAAAGGAGAGTACCAGAGAGATGTTTTATCTTTAAAATGATATTGGACCCAGTGAGAGCCCACACAAGCCACATTAGGTTTTATTACCCGTTCCTTTTCAGTAAGGTACTGCAAGTTGTTTGTGCCTGCCGATACTGTTTACTGTAAAGCCAACACAATCACACTAGTGGCTCTAGTCTTGCTCACAACTTAATAGGAATTACATATAATGAAGTGATATACATTGGCAATTTTAGACTATATTATTTCCAAATTGTATTGTTTTTGCTTTCACATCACAGGACTTCACCATAAAGGCCGCACATTCCCTCTAGTCAAGGCAATAAAACATTGGCAGGGATGGCAACACAAGGATGCTCCAATGGAACTTCATTTGTAAGGTGTATTACATTTTAAAGTAATATGGGATTTCTCACATATGGCAGCAAAAATGGTTCTGCGTGTACACTATCTTATCACCAAGCCAACAACAACTTCCTTGAGCTGCTAGTTTTAAATCTCTTTGACATTTAATTTGCCATTTTAAAGCATGCATTTTTTTAATGACCATTTCAACCTAGGTTTTGAAAAAAGTGTTAGCCCTTGTGTGTGTGTGTGTGTGTGTGTGTGGTGTGTTCTGTTCTCCTACCCTGGCGGCGCAGGGTCAGTGATCATGCGGCAAATAATAAAACGGCTGTCAAAGAGTCCATTGTTCTCTATAGTGAAGCTCTGGCTTTTCTTGGAGCCATAGACCAGTGGTCCGAAGTCGATGTCACATGCAGGTGTGATTTTGTACCTAAAGGACCACACAGCAATTCACAATTTGTTTTATTTGCTGACACTCAGAACAGCCTCCTTACAAATGCACTCTGAAAAAAATCTGTAAAGCAAAATATATACTGACTATAATGTGAAATGGTACAAACACAAAGAAAAATAATGAACAGAATCTAAAAATAAAGTTTAGGGGTATGACACAATCTAAATCGGAATTAATTGTAATAATCCTTCTTAATTACTGATAAAAATTTACACAAAAGAGACAAAATGAACCAAGCCTTAACCTGGAGAAGACAGCCATGACTGAAACCTTGATGGCTAGGATGGCTATGGGTTCTCCTCCATTCCTAATGTTGGGTTCAATCACCTGCAGAAGGAGAAAATGTTATTCTTCACTGGAGTGCATTCTAAACTGTTTCCTTTAGCCAGAGACAGGCAAAGCTAAGGTTACAAAATCCTTTTCCATTCCACTATGATTTTAATATATATTTGAACCTCCCCCTCTGTAATAATTAAGAGCATTTTATGGCTCTGACCTGGCAAGGAAGGACAGGTTGCTCTATAATTAGGACTTCTGTATTTGGTCTGCAGAGGATTTGCACTGTTGTGAGTTTATCGTGGGGCAATAAAGTACCACTCTGGGGGGACACCGTGAAAATGGATTCTAGGTTTGGCTGGGTTGGGTCGGTCCGCTGACATATAAACCTTGTGAAAACAAAAAAATTCAATTAAACAACTTTATTAGTTTCATGGTGAGTCAAAATTGACTTACAGTGATGTACAAAGCACAACTCAAACTGATACTTTAATATTATGGTGCACTCTTTAGTCTAAAAGTAGCAATTCCAACTTACTTGTAAGCTATTTCATATTTCCCTTGGTTTTTCAGCTTCAGAGACAGTTTGGCCTCTTCAAATACTTTAATGGTTCCAAAGTCCAGACAGCCATCTGCCACAGAAACAAGCGTATAGTATATCATTTCAATTATTTTGACATCAGGGCTGTGATTCAGTCACTCTTCTGGATTAAAATCTCAGTATGGACTACATGTGCTTTAATAGAATTAAACGGCTTGGAAATTAGACGAGGCGCACATTTACTTTGACCTTTACATGAAATGATTGTAAGCTCTACCAGTTTGTACCTGGTGTGATGTCCAGAGCTATGTCATAGGCTTCAGCTGTGACCTGTATGTTTTCTGTGTGTACGATGCCCAGAATCTTCTCCAAATCGGATACCTGAAACAAAACACACAGTACATACTGTAAACAAACAAACACCTACATACTGAGCTTAGTTCAAGTTCATACTACTGTACTTCTATAGTTTTACTCCACCTCCAGACGTAAGATCTTCTTAACGTTCAGTGGCCTCCTGGACCTGAAGTGCAAGCTCAGGGGAAAAGAGGAGTTTGGTGAGATAATGCCCTCATCCTGTAGCAAACTGAACTCATCACCCAACTCCTCCACACCCTGTAGCCTCCAAGAAACCGGCAGAGCTGTCCTGTTATGCAGCGTCACACTACGACTCTCCTGCCTAAAAAGAAGGATGGAAGAAAATAGATTGACCGGGAAAAGGACAGAGGGATAGACAGTGTAGTTTATACAAGAATTAGAAAATAATTGCTGGTATCGCTGTAATTAATGCTTAGTATTTTGACTTTATCATGCTGCTTCTCTCTTTGGAAAGGGTTCACTGTGTTTTGTGGAAATTACTTGTCAAGCTATTGTGGAAAAATACTCTTTGTCTTTTCTGAATTAGTATATTATACATATATATTTTGGTACCTGTGCAGCAAAGTCCTGTCAAAGCGCAAATGCTTGCTTTCCAGCTCCAGCTCTGGCCGAACGCCCCA
The DNA here is from genome assembly GCF_004354835.1 of Perca flavescens. Classification (NCBI taxonomy): domain Eukaryota; kingdom Metazoa; phylum Chordata; class Actinopteri; order Perciformes; family Percidae; genus Perca; species Perca flavescens. Next base: position 7,371,941 of record NC_041338.1, on the reverse strand, counting down.
GCAGGAGACGTTGATGATGACAAGCTCGGGATTGTCCCTGATAGAGCACACAATGCTGTCCTTCATCTGGCCCAGTTTGGTTGGGTAGGCCCACACTGCCAACTCCTGGCAGCAGGACGGAAGAATATTAACATGTACCAATACTATTATAATAGTTATCTGTATTACAATAATGGAAACCAACATATTCTCAATCTGGTATTTCCCTGTGCTATTTTTATCTAGCATTATCAGTTATATGAATGAGAGGTAAGACCTGTACGGTACCTGTTTCTGGTCAGGTTTGAGAGTCATGGTTGGGGGTTCCAGCAGATATGTGGTGGCTTGGCTATCATGCTGGAAACTGAACTGGACCTCAGCCTCCAGTTCAGAATTGTTATGAATAACTAGTCTCTCCATGTTCTCGGGGTACCTATTTTCCTTGTATCTACACAAACACAGCAACATATGTGAATGAGGGCTGGGCAATACATTCATATTATATCAATAATGATATATGAGACTAAATATCGTCTTAGATTTTGGATATCGTAATATTGTAATATGGCATAAGTGTTGTCTGTTTTTCTGGTTTTAAAGGCTGCAGCACAGTAAAGTGAGGTCATTTTCTGAACTTACCAGACTGTTCTCGCATTTATGTTATTTGCCTTTACCGACTTAGTCATTATATCCACATTATTGGTAAATATTTATCTAAAATCTCATTGTGTGAATATTTAACTCAATATCGTTAAAATATCGACATTGAGGTATTTGGTCAAGAATATTGTGATATTTTATTTTCTCCATATCGCCCAACATGTGAATCTGCATATAAAGGCAAATACTGATACAAACACACTAAACCATCAAACAGCAATCCCTTTGCCTCTCTCTCACCTGTCTCTGGTCTTGCCACAGAGTAATGGTCCAAACTCAAAGTACCCAGGTTTGATCATGTAAACCTTATGGAGCCCTTCTTCCATTTGTGGTACCTTCTTACTGTGGGCAAAAAGAGTCCTAGGGAAAACATAGATGGTAACTTTAGGTCCAATCAAAATCACATTTAGTCATCCATTCTTGCAGTCAAAAATTATGTCAATGTGTTTTTATTATTTATTTTTCTATTATTTATTATTTATAATAAATAAATAAATATTATTATTATTTTTCTATTTTTAAAAGAAAGAAAAAGAGGACAATGAGATCATAATGGAGAGAGGTAAATGGAAGGCAGCATTATTAACTGGCGAGCTTCTTGGAACTAGTCTATGTGAAAATGAGAAACAAGGTAAAATGGCTTTATTACATCTGGCACATTCTTACTAGAATAAGATAATTTAAAAAACGAACTCACTTCAACGCGTTTTGGCGTCCAGCCTTCTTCAGGAAGTATGTAGCAGTCGTCACCAGTAACTTTCGCCGAAATGCATTGAAGTGATGTTTTTTTTAAAATATTATTCTAGTTAGAATGTGCCAAATGTAAAGGCATTTTACCAGTGCCTTGGATTTTTGTCTTAATGCTCATTTAATTATTGTGTACTGTCCAAGATAGTAGCAGTCTAAGGGCCGACGCATGTATCATTCCTATTTTGCAACCGACGCACAGCGGACTTTTCCCTCCACAGACGCACGTCGGTAAATTAGGGAATGTATTTGCGGGGCATGCTTCTCTCGTCTAAACGGACGCAGCAGTTCCCATTTTCGCAAACCATACATAATTACAAGGAAAAATATTACTGAAAATGAGCTTCAGATGTTTGGATAGATCAGGAGGCACTTTACAGTACAGTCCTCAAAAAGTCACAGCATTCTTTGTGGCTTGTTTTGTTTTACACAACATTTCCATTAATCATGGATGAGGTTGATGACATAAATGAGGAAATATTTTAGGACTTAAGGAGACGTGATGTTGAACTACGGCGGGATTGGACACTCCGGCGGGATCTGGTCCGGGAGCGGCAATGCTCTCCTGGTGGAGCGGGTGGAAGGAAAAGGAGTGGGGGGAGGAGGAAGGGGCACAACAGGAGCAGGTGGTGTGTTTGGAGGCCCACGCTCCATGGCTGCAGCAATCCTCTCCAGACTGTTGAGATGCGCCCGAGAGGCCGCAGAAACATCGGCACCCGGTCAAGACGGGCCTTTATTACTTTGCCACATCCCGGACAGCTCCCGCTGGCGTGCGCCAGGCAAATCCGCCGTCATAATAGCAGTCCGCCATGGAACAAGCGCGCCTGCTCTTAAAGGGAATGTGAGATGACGCTCTGATTGGTTTATTGCACGTTACGCCCAAATCACACCTAGCTACTTCAGACCAACCCATTTTAGATTTGCGTCGGGCGCAAGAGTCATTTATCCTGTCGGTATAATAGCAACAGCGCCCGAGATTCGCCCACAAAGTACTTGCCTTTCGCGTTTGATACTTGCGTTTAAGATCGTTAAAATAGGGCCCTAAGACACATTGATGTATTGACTATTTCTTATTAATTACGTAAACTCTGGACTCAGAGTGACTCATGCATGCCACTGGATATGTGTAAAGTTTAAAACATCTCTGTTCTCTGTACTATTCAGACTTCAGGGACAACGTGTCTCTGTGATATGATGAAACGCTTGACCCTAAAGCTGGGTAAATAACTCTCACAGCTATTCTCACTCATTTGAGTAAAAGACACCTACATAAAGACAAGTGTTGCCTAAAAGTCTTCTATTTCTTATATTGTTATCTGGGATAACCCCTCTTTTCCTCTGCCTTCCCCTTTCTTTACCATTTATATAACCGCATTACGTTATTAAACAATGCTGACTGACATGTAGTCTTTGCAGATGGAGGGATAGGTGCAAATTCCTTTGCAGAAGAGCTGGTAGTGTCTCTGGGTCCCCAATAGCTCAAAGTTGAAGGTCTGTTCAAACTTCCCTGGGGAGGCTGAGTAGAACCAAATCTTCAGAATCACCTCACCATTGGCTGGTACAATCCAGCGAAATGTTGTCAGGCTAGACATACACACACACACACACACACACACACACACACACACACACACACACACACACACACACACACACACACACACACAGATTTAGTAAAAGCAACAACAAAAAAGATTAAAAAAACAAACACAATATGTCCTTATTGTGTGTGTGTGTTGTTCCTTGCCTCTGGTTGCGTTTCAGCTCTGAGTTTCCTTGATGTCGGTCTGGTTCAGATGTGGAGGAAATACGTAGAGGAGGGGAGGATGGCTGTTCCGAAACCTTTGCTTTTGTCTTGTCTGAAGTTTGTCTCTTGCTCTTCTGACTCTCTCTGCCCTTTTTCTCCTTCTCCTTTGTTAGTGCACTCTCCCTAATGCTCTCCTTGGCGTGGCTTTTGGAAAGTGTTGCTGCTGCCTTGTCCTGTAGTGTGTGCACACAAACACTGTTCTGAATCTTTAATGATGACATCTTGTACATCAATTTGTACTTTTGATTTATTGATTGTTGTAATTTGGCATCATAAACGTGCGTGACCATGATAGAGATGAGTGGTAGCTCGTATTTCATAGCAGGTGAATTCTTAGCATAGCCTGACAAGCCAGACCCACATCAAGATGTTGGGTCTGGGAACTCACCATTGACAAGGCTCAATCTGAGGGGCGGGATAAACGGTTGTCTTTCAAATTCCCTCTGCACGCAATTGGATAGCGCTACAACCAGGCAGAGCAACGAAGACGGTAGCAAAGCTAGTTGATAGATTAAACTTTTGCCGTATCCGGTCGGCAAAACTCCGAACACATCTTCCTTTTTTAAGAATGACTTCAGTGCCGTTCTTTGTTCTTTTCTCAAAGAAAAGCTTAACTCCGTGTCTTCCAGAAGACCGCTGTTCCCAGCAGCAGCAGCCAAAAGCCCGCCCACCGACTCTATATACGATGTCATTGGCCTGACTAAAGTTTGGTTTTTCCAGCTCGCAAGTCAGCGGAGAGTGCCTAGACCCCCCTGGCTGCAAATTAAATTTGCTGCCGCTAGGCTATTCTTAGCACTGATTATTTTTCTAATTAAGATCACATTTCCTGTAAATCCTGCTGCATCTTGCTATACAAAAAAGTGTGGCTTCTTTAACAAAATTAAAAAAAGACAATCTTGTGCACGTCCATGTAGTTGCTGGTGCAGGACAAAAAAGTGAATGTTCAAAGAAGGTGAAGTCCGCACAACAGCTTAATGGTCCGGAAAAGTATTTTAATAGGGCAAATAAGGCACACAACGTTTTGGCATTTGAGGTGCATTTGATTGCAGTGACCCATGACCCTTATCTGTTTTCATCACATCACATGATCAGAGGTCATGTGATATGTGAAAAATAAACATACATTGAAATATTATTTGAACATAGATGTACTAATACTAGTACAACTTCAGATTGGACAACTAAGATGACAAAATAATGACCTCACTGTTTCACTTTACAATTGTTGTGTGCCTTATTTGCACTATTTAAGTATTATTCCGGAGCATTAAGCTGTTGTGCAGACTTCACCTTCTTTGAACATTCTTAGACAAGATTGCCACTTCCACATTGATACTTTCGCACTTGTGTGTTTTAGTGTATATTATTGTGGTGGGAAATTACCATTACCTTAGCAACTAATGCTTGCACATTTTTCCATACATTTTTCTTCTTCTCACCCTGGTCACTCAGCAATGAGGGGACCAGGAAGGTGAAACAGTTACAGGTGAGTTGACTGTTAGATTGCTCCCTGTTTTTGGGAAAAGGAACCACAGAAAAGCTGGTGGAAGGAGGAATGCGTGGGCCGCTGGGTCCCAATCCCAAATCGTCCAACACCTAACAAGACCAAAGGAAGCAAACTAATTATTCAATGGTGATAAACTAAGGAAAAAACAGGCTACATTTTGGGAAGATATATACAGTAAACAGAAACAGAAAAATCTGCCAAACCTCGACCAGTGGAGGCAGGGTGCTGCCTTTGAGCAGCTCTGTGGCACTTGGATAGTCTTTCCCTGTTACATTCAGCACAATGTGAGGGATGAAGTCCTGTGGATTGTCCTGTGGAGACACCTTGCCTCCACCCTTGTCTGATTCAGCTGGTGCTGCAATCTGGCTGGGCATGGGAGACATGATCTTGCTGTTGGATTTCTTGGTCTTCCTGCCAACGGGGGACTGTGCAGACGGGGTAATGATATATTAAGTTGTTGTGTTCCAAATGTTAGCTGTAGTAATACTGCGGCGTTCTTTGTCTATGTTAGTCTTTCATGCAAGTGTAATGAGGGCAGCTTAATACTAAAGGTTTTCAAATTTCTTCTTGCTGAGTACAATTAGCAAGTATGGTGTAAGACGGTACATATGCACATTAGGAAAGGTATACCTTTTACACATTTAAACTTCACTCTGGGTATACAAACATGCAACAATACCACTAAAATAGCTTAGTATGACTTAAAGTGTTACCCCAAAATGTATCGTAAGAATACTCAGTCCATGACTTTAACCCTCTGGGGTATGAGCCATGTTTTTTCTCCAATATCTGGGTCGCCTGGTTTCCTTGTTTAATAACCTCATCCCTGTGATGCAGAATCAAGTTTCAGACACAGACCTCTACAGTGCGACTGTTTCACTTGCATTTGCGACTAAAAATAGATGTGTGCCAACTGTAGAATGTATTTAGGAGGACATGTGCAAATAACCTAACGTCAGAGTATTTTCATACTTGCAGATGTGGCAGCCAGTAGCTCCCATGAACTTCTCTAAATTTAGTTTTACATGGTTGTCTTTCTGTTTTTTACTAGCACATACAGCGCGTCTCAGAGCGGCCGCTCTCGGTTCGTCATTATATTATGTTGCAGCGAGCCTGCTGCGAGAGACAGAGGAAGCGTTGCCCTTGGCGTCGCGCCCCGCTCGGAATTGCTGCCAAGTGCTGCGTTTAAAGCTCATATTATTTCATCTCTGACCTCGTAGCCACTGATTTTTCAAACTGCAACTTAAACCAAAAGCAATGACGTATACCTGCGCCATAGTTTGTCTCTGTGCTCTGCGCCCTACCTCGCAGTTTTTACTCTGATCATGTGTAAAGTTAGGCGGTTTCACAGCGACAGTAAAACTATATGTATTTTACATTTCGCATGCATGCCGAACCATGGGAGTGGTCTGTTACACCACTAGAAAGTAGAAAATGTATTTTAAAATAGAAAACTTCATAACGTTTTGTATTTATAACACGTGTTGTAAAAAATGTATCACTGGTCTTTCACAAAGGTCTGTCTGGATTTAGTGGGAAATTTGTTGGACAATGACAATGAATGAACCTTGAACTATGTACAATTTAAAGTATAAGTTATTACATAATTATTAAATAAATACAGTTTGAAGCATAAATAATCAAAAACATAGTTTAGGCTACTTGTTCTATTCAAATAAATGAAATCCCTTTGCTTGTAAATTCTTCTGTATTCCTTTTATGAAAGAAAAACACATTATTTGATACATTTTAATTGCACCCCAGAAAAAAGTCATTTACTTATCGTTTACAGTCATTGGTACCAGTATTGAATGTTTTTGAATGATACCCAGACCTATTGTCCCATGTCGGTTATTTTGTATTTTTAATCCTGTTAGTACTTTTTCCCACTGTGTGTATTCATGTATTTTCCCCTTAAAAACATACAACCACATGTAAAGTCATGTGACTCCGCCCCGTCCAGTCTGCAACATGGAAGCAACAAGGAGAACTCAAACCTAACTAGGCAACAGGTGCAGCAGCTTCTACAAAAGAAAAATGCAGTGTTGCTTACGCTCTGACTCTAGGGACAAGGATTTTTCCATCGAAAAAATAAATAAAAATAAACGGTACATATAGAGAAAACACAACTGAAAGTCAGCAAACCACACCTTCTCTGTTGTGGCATCCTCTGACACGACTGGGGCTTCTTCAATGGGAAGCGGGACAAGCAACAAGCCCTGGGCTCGGTCCCAGTTTTGCAGGATGTGCTCCACCTGGTCCTGGCTCTGCTCATACACACTGAACTGAGACTGCAGCTCATCCACAATGGACTGCATATGGTGGATAGGAGAAACAGCAAGGGTATTACACATAGGCCATCAGCATTTAGCAGTATCTATTGCATTTTTTGCGTGGCAGAAGATCAGTGTTGGTGTAGCCTGGCATTGCCAGACTAATTTTCAAATGCAGAGCAAATGAAGCATTAGCTCGCAGATTAGTCTGGTTTCCAGGATAGGTCAGCTCAGTAGTGACATACTCATTTGATAATATGATGGGGTACATTGCTGTGTGGTGTTGACTGTGTCACTCTTTTACATACGATAAGATGTTTTAGTGCCATTGCATGTTAAACCAAAGATTCTCTATGGATAAAGATAGCGCTTACACACTTTGACTTCTTGAATTTCCCCTTGGGGATCAATCATGTTTCTATCTATCTATATCAATGGTATGTGTACCGTTATTATTATACATCCATGTATGAAATGGTACACATTTCTTGTCTCCTAAATGGGCGTGGACTCGTTTGAAAGTGTAGTGAATGCTGTGTGGATAGAGGGAAAAGTTATTTTTGCATAATTTATTAATATTTTCCACAGCTAAAAGCCATGTTTAGCATTACAAAAATGAGTTTTGTCAGGGCATTTGTAGTCTCGCTTAGCCAGACCTTCCTCCACATCGCTGAGCTGCAGGGTAGGGTCTGGCTAGTCCACACAGTATTCCGGGATAGGAGAAAAACATGCTCTGGTTTATTGGCATTTCTTTAAACCAATCACAATCGTTATGGGCGGTGCTAAGCGCAGCACGGAGCCCGGGTGCCGCTGGAAAATAGCCTTGGGAAGGAACTTGTTTTGATGGAATGTGTACATTCAAAAGTTGTTTTAGTCGTTCAACAGAAAACTCAGATTGGACAGATTGTCTAGCTAGCTGTCTGGATTTACCCTGCATAGATCTGAGGAGCAGTTAACCATATTCCTCATAAATCCACCGGAGTTTAAAATTCCAACACAAAGGAAGCATTAACAGTAACAGAAAGCTGGTCGAAAAAAAGGACACACGGCGGAATTTCCAGCAGCAACGGGACAATCCCGGAAGTGGAAAGTCGTGGATATAGACTAGGGCGTTTGCGAACGTTAGTTGACGTTAGCTTATCTGTGTTGCCAGATCTTGTGAGAGTTTGTTCCTGACAGGTCTTAAACAAAGTTGATTTGTCCATCGGAAAAATGCCATTTGCAGCCTGACATCCGTCCCATGGCTCACACAGCGGATGTCCCTCACCTTCCGCTCTCTGGTTGTTGCTGTTCTCAAAATCCCTTCACTTTGGGAAACAACAACAAACTTAGAAGCTCTAAGTAAAAATGGAAAGTTTTAGGAAAATTTGGATCATGCAAATCATTTCGGGGAATGATTGTAAAGATTTACAAAGAATATCTTTATGGCATTTACTCTCTAACTGAGAGTAAATGAGACTCCGACCTGCATGTCATTCCCCCTCTCTCTCCCCTTCCATTTCTTCATCTGTCCTGTGGAATTAAAGGGCTAAAATCGCACCAAAAAAATCTTTAAAAAAAAGAATGTATCCAGATAACTCACGTTACTGCCTTGTGTGAACAGGTAACTTTTTTTTTTTTTAAAGATAATTTTTTGGGCTTTTATGGCCTTTAACTGCCAGGACCTCTTGAAGATAGGAAAGTTAGTTTATATTTCATGTGGCATTTTCTTTTTAGGGGTGCAAAAGTGTTCCACCTAGGGATGCACCGAACCCAGAGTTTGGTTCGGAATTCGGGCAGAACTTTGAGCTTTTTGACGGAGTTCGGGTACTGCCGAGCGTTAGAATTTTTTTCCACCGAACCGAACGGTACCAAAGAGAAGTAACGAGAGGCGAAACTCGAAAAAAAGAGGTGAACGTTGTGTTGAGTTTCTGCTCTTGCCAAAGAGTATAGAAGTAACAAGAGGTGAAACTCAATAGAACGTTCCATTGCAAACAAACGCACCCATGACAGAGCTGCAGCTCCACCATCTTGGACTGAACTATCTTGTTACTTCACTACTCTTTGTAGAGTTACGTGGTCGACGTAATGACGTAGTTGGAGCTAGACGGAATGCAGTAGCAACATAGCAACAGCAGCAGGCTGTGAGAAAGTGAAAATGGAACATGTGAGCAGAAAAAGTGTTGTTTGGCAATACTTTCAGTCAAAAGAAGGCGATTCAAGTTGAGCTACATGTTCAATTTGCAATGCCGATTTGTCTCGTGGTGGCAAGGACGCAAGACAATACACAACATCGCCGCTGTTAACACATTTGCGTATGAAACATCCAAAAGAATACAAGTTGTGCATGGAAGAATCTAGCTACAGACAGCAACTTCAGGTACGGCAAAGGAAGGACAACCACAGCTAAAAACTTGTGTTAACCAGACAGTGCCTCTCCTGGGCTGTCAGCTGTTCTCTCGGTAAATGAGTCTCCCTACAGTGGGAGCGGAGCGACCGAACAGCCGGCTGCTGCTCGTTAGCTTTCTAATTTCACCCACCCAACATGCCTTCATCATACACTGGTTAGCGAAAATTTGCACAACAAAATTGTCACTCATCTGGCGATAGCGATGTACTTTCCTACGATGTGAATAGAGCGTGGGGGTAGCCTACTTTATGGGATTATAAATCTAAAAGGCTAATATTTAGGATATTGGTTGGATCTTGAGATAGGGTAAACATAGGCCTTGTCAAAAATAGTTTTTCCCACTTGTGTGCCAGGCATAATGTTGCCTATTCTTTTTTATTTTTGTGGACGTTGTTTACTTCATTAATGTGTTTACTGTGTTAAGAATGGGAGTAGGGTTCGGTTTGATTCGGTGTTCGGCAGAATCTTAACCAGTGGGTTCGGTATTCGGCAGAACCCCAAAAATCTGGGTTCGGTGCACCCCTAGTTCCACCAAAGCAAGTTTCCGAGACTATTTAGCAGAACCACCGCCGCTGCATCCGTAGCTTAGCGAGACAATTGTGATTGGTTTAAAGATATGCAAACAACCCACAGTGTTTTTTTCTCCTATCCCCAAATGTATGTGTGGAGAAGCCAGACCGATCTCCACAGAGCTGTCCAGTAAGGTCTGGCTAATTCAACATTCCTGGATGGGAGATGCCGGTCACAGCAACGGTGCCTCTGCAAAATAGCCTTGGGAAGGAACTTCTTTTGGTGGAACATGTACGTAGGAAGGCGAGCTCTGAAATTAAAATGGCGATTGAGTGTGTGATGAGAATTTTACTCAAAAAAAAAAAGATAAATATAATTTGATTGTCGGTTCTAGCTCGGAGGATGTTTCCCGAATCGACCAGAGTTTAGAATGCCAACACAAAGAAAGTGAAAGGTAAGGGACATACGGCGGAACCCCCAGCAGCACCAGGACTATCCCATAAATGAAACATCATTAATATAGACTAGTAACAAACAAACAAAAAGGAACAACGTAATTAGCCTATTCTCTTAGTGTTATGTCAGTGCATCCAGTAGTATGTGGCAATTTTGAAATAATTCACAGGAGATTCATAAAGTGCTACAGAACTCATTACTCCCCCAAAAAGTCCAGTTGTGCTGCTCAGTAGGTCATACTCTACCCAGCAGTAGTTAAACATACTTACAGAATAATTATCTTTAAGTTCCACCTAAATGTCTGATATTTCTCAGTAGGCCATAGACCATAATAGGCCATAATATTAGACAAGGAACCAGTTAATTAAAAAATACCTACAATATAAATGATTTTGAAGTTCCCTCATTGTTACGCCGTAATGCCCTAATTTCTTCTCTTGTAGCTAAAAGTATCTGTACATACGGTACTGGTGCACAATTCAACTGTAAATTGGGAAAAATTACACTGTGCGTTGTGGAAAATAATCTAAAGAGTTACCATAATATTTCATAATAATGTGATACAGTTAATTTGTAGTGTTGGGTTGAATGTGTCATTGCCTTTGCTTAGCAGTAAACCTACCTTTTCTTTCTCCAGCTTGTCTGTGGGTTGAGGAGACTCTGCTTTGGTTTCTTCTGTCTGTGTTTGTAAATTATCAGCCTCTTTGATATGATGCACTGTCGTAGCAAAGAGGACCATATGTCAGCAACTAAACCAGTGAGATTACAGTCTATATACCATTATTCACTGCATATCATTCACATTTCCTGGCGCCAAGACATTGAAAAATTATTTGTGTAAAAGTGTCCAGCATTAAAGTGCTCATATTATACTCATTTTCAGGTTCATAATTGTATTTCGAGGTTGTACCAGAATAGGTTTATGTGGTTTAAATTTCAGAAAACACCATATATTTTTTGTACTGCACATTGCTGCAGCTCCTCTTTTCACCCTGTGTTGAGCTCTCTATTTTAGCTACAGTGAGACATCTCACTTCTGTACCATCTTTGTTGGGAGTCGCACAAGTGCAGTAAGTACTGCTAGCTTGTCAGTTGCAGAGTATGAGGGAGTGCCATGCTAGCAGCTAGGCGAGCATTAAAACGTGTGTTACAAAGTGACGCACGTTCGTCACGGAAGTAAAGGCTGGACTACAATAGAGCTGTTTGGAGCAGTTTGTGAACAGTGTTTTCTCTGGAAGATGGTAAGTCCCTTTGGGGTGGACTTTGGGCTTTTTCACTTTTTAAACCTATAATGGGCATACAAAGATATTTAAAACAATAAAGAAAAGGGGAAAAGTCAAAAAGCACAATATGAGCACTCTAAACAAAAGTGGGATTCTTTGCAGTGGCTTATACCTTCATTTAAAAGATTCTGCTCTCTTGCATCCACTTGAGTTTTTTTAGTGTTGTTAGAGGAAGAAATCCTCCGCCCATTCAATGCATCTGTTGACTGGAGAGGAAAGGAAACAAATTAGTTTTACGATCACCGATGGGTAGACTAAGTAGGTGTGCTTATGGGAGCTTGCATATATTTTGGTACACGTATGATTTTGTTCATACAGGAGTGTTATTATGGAATACCTGCTTTCGCACCAGCAAGTTCTTCTTCTTCGACATGTCTTTAGTATTCTTCTTTCCTTCTTCTCTCAACCTTTTCATCTCCTCCTCTTGCCTCTTTTCTTCCAGCTCTTTTGCTTTGCGCTCAAGCTCCCTTACAAAAACAGGCGCGCACACACAGCCACACGTTATTTATTTTTTTAAATGTTTGAAAATATTCCCACTAGATAGTATATTTTACCAGATGGTGGAAGCTACGTATATTATTGTTAGGGCCTGAACAGTTTAATTAGTATTTGTGAACAAAACTCCAAAACGAGGCTCCAGACTCAAATGACAATTTGATCCAGGTATGCAGACATTCAGTCCAATGGGATATTTATTCTATCATGTCTTCACATATAGATTCCTATATAGATTATGCCTCCATAACAATTTTGCTGTCTCTTTGCTTGAATTAGACAGTGGGCCTCGTGCAAGAACTACTCATATAAACAGTGGTGAAGTAGTGAAGAAGAGAATTGTGTTTTGAATTTTCTATTAGGCACAAACGAAATGCACAGTTGGTAACAGCCATGCATACATAGATACAATTGTTTGACTTAAGAATAATAATGTCTGAATACATTTGATCTTTAAATATGAAATTAATTAAAATAACATGAACAGGTGACATTCATCAAGCCAAAACAAGTTTGTCCAGTTAAGAGAGTGTGGTGAATCCGTCTTGGATTCAAAGTGTCTGGCCATCTTCCAGTCAGTACCTGCGTTTCTGCTGCCTGCGCTTCTCTCTGTCTCGATGGACTATACGCTCTATCGCCTCCTCTGGGAGAGCGTTATACTCGTCGTCATCCAGCTCCTGGAGCCACTGCTCCTCTCTGTCAGCTCTCTCTTTCTGCAGAGCCTCTGAAGGACACACAGACAGTTTTTACATACTGTACAATGCCATAAACCTTACTGAATAGAAATAATAACCCAATCAATGTGATGAGTTCTGTCCTCTGTATAAGAATGTCTGTATGTGTGTGTTTACCCTCAGTTTCTCTCTGTGCGCTCTCCCGTGCTTTCAAGGCCGCGTAGGAGTCAGACAAGTTGACTACATAGATGTGTTTGCGGTTATTAAGAGCCTTGAGAACAACTTGCAGTGTGCTGGCTTCTGACTGAGTGTACACAGACTCCAGACCATCAATCACTATGCCGCGGTGACAATCGCTCCTCTGTTAGCACGACGGCAGCACCAACAGCAATGCCAATGACGAGACAAAGAGAACAAACATGAGAAGACACAGAAGTTAAACTTAAGAAACTCTGCCTCTTTTAATTAAATTAAAACCATTATTAAACGTAATACACACATGATATTTGCCAGTTTATAAGTACAAATAGCAGGGAGCCAGGGTTCAAAATTAGCACCATCTAACAGCCAAATACTCTAAAGTGGCTGGTAGATTTGCTTCACTCACCAGCCCAAAAAACAATAGTAATATATTGAGTAGCTTGTAAAATTTGACCATTCATTAGATATTTGGCTGGAGGACAAAAAGAAAATTTTGAACCCTGCTGGGAGCTATTTTGATGTATGCATGTAGCATTTCAATCTAGTTGTCTTACAGTAGGTGTTTGTGTCCTGTGACATTGTGCCCTAGCAGTTAACTATTTATTTTGAAACCATGTAATAAACATTGTGTTTATTACATATACTACTACAATAAACTGCATAAATATAGGAAAAACAGTGTGTTAACTTACCTGAAATCTTTCTGCCAGGATATCAACCAGTAGCTGTTCAGGCAAGAGATTGCAGAGTGTGTTCACATCTCCTCCCTGAAGTGAAACCACACCAAAGGATTTGGTTTATCATATTAAATTATTACATGGTATTTACAATTTTAGATACTCATGTTAGAGAGATAAGATATATATTTAAGAGATATGGTGCTTGCAAAGATAAAGATGTATCCAGTAGGTTCATGTTCAATGTATAGAGCATAAAAAGGTATACAAAAGTTATTTTCTAATTCCCAAACCTGGACTAAAATGGTTAACCATTCCAACACAACATTAAAACACACCAGAAGGCTAGAGGATTTGAGGAAACGTACCAGGCAAAATGCAAAGGGTGTGTTTTCAGTCTCCTCAGTAGCCTTGGAGTCATGTTTACTGCTGCTGTCCTCACTGGGTTTGGCAAGAACTTGCACAGTATCATCTGAAGTTTGAGCTGAATGTGCAGCTGGATCAGAGGCTTCAAGATGTGTTGCAGGTCCTGGTTCTATGGTCTGAGCTGAAATCAGATGTACATACTGTATATTAATGTCCATTAAAAGCACATTTAGAGTTGCACTGCATGCACAGTATATTATTCTTACCAGCCTCATCATCAGCAGCAGCAGCAGCAGCCGAAGCAGCAGCAGCAGCAGAGGCAGCAGCAGCAGCAGCAGCAGCAGCACAGTCATAGAGTTGTCTTGCGGTCAGGCTAACAGGTGAAGTGCCATTTATCAGCACCTCTGTAACCTCAGCATCAACACTCAGGTACGTCCCTCCGTAGTGATGTGCCAGAGCAGCCACTGTGCTGCTCCTATCTAAAGTGGCAGAACAGGATACACACACACACACACACACACACACACACACACAAAAATCCCAGGTAACTTAATGTTTTAATCCATATTATTTTGGGGCATTTTTAGGCCTTTATTGACAGGAGAGCTAAAGACAGGTAAGGGGAGAGAGAGGGTGAATGGCATGCAGCAAAAGGCTGCATGTTCAATTCCGACCTGCGGCCCGTGCTGCGGTAAGGACTGGGCCTTTATACATGGGGCGCACGCTCAACCAGGTTAGCTACCCAGATGCCCCAGTCTTCAAATATTTGATTGAAATATGAAGATGCTGCAAATTAAGTGGTATCATTTTTCAATACAGAATCCACTGTTAATGAATTAGAGCCAAGTAAAGGTGTGGCTTAGAGCTAACCAAACGTGCAACCACCTCTAACTGTATGTTGTACCGTATTAGCCCAGTAGAGCATACCAATGAATTGTGTCTCCATTTTAACTCTTACTAATGAATTGTCCTGTTTTCCTTTTTGTTTCTTTCTGTTTCTCCCTTTTTTATTGCAAATGTTACTACTGTATATCTTTTGTCCTTTTTTATTGTAACTTTAAATGGACTGTAGATGGAAATTAGCCCTTGGGCTACAATCTGGCATTTTTTATATGTACTGTTGTACATGTTCATCAAATGTGCATTGTCCTGAAATAAAGAAATAAAATTAAATAAAATTAACTAATTACTTGCTTCACCTGTCAGTGGGGCTCCATAAACAATAATAGCAATGCCTCTGCGGTTGCGTGCAGCCAGGCCCTCAGGTGACAGATCAACACACATGTGGCGGGCAATTGCTCTGGAGACGGGGGTCATCTCTAGCTGCCCCAGTGTCTCACTGCTTCCCTCATTGGTCATCTCCGAAAGAACTGAAAGCACAAGCATTACTGTAACACACCATAAATGCGAAAATGAGTGAATTACACACTTACCTAATGTCAGGCTACTTTCAACTTCTGCTTTTAAAAGGGTTTGCACTCACGCAATTCAACTGGTTTCACAGGTACAGTTTGTATTTCTTCCACTTTGCTGTCTGGTGTGTGCCCATTGCTTTGGCTTGACCTCTTTTCTTCCTCTTGTATGCCACCCATCTCTTCTTTTTCATCCAAGGCTTCCTTCAGCTCTACTACACACAGGTACAGTAGATTCAATTAAAACAGGTATGCACACATGTGAACATATACCTGTAGGTATTTGATTGCAGAGCATGATGAACATGTGTGCCTGAAGCTACCATCATCTTCCAGTTGGGAGCAGTACTCCTTGTAGTAGTCGAGCAGTTCTGTGGGAAGACTTTCTCCAGGGGCTCTGGGAGGCAGCAGTAAAATGTTGTTCTCATCATAACCCTGCATCAGACGCAGCATCTACATGGGATTAAGTAAATGGGAAGAGGGGGGATGGAGAAAGGAAGCAGGACAGGAAAAGACACAAAAAGGAACAGACAGAAGAAAATTAAACAGTGTGAGGGGCCAAGTGCGGAGCTAAGAAATAAGAGGTAATCATTCAACATCATACAAAAATGCTCTTACTATCAACACTTACAAGACAGAGGAAACAATCTTCGCCCTTTCGCCGGAATTTCAGGTGCTCCCAGTGACAATTCAAAATGCAGAAATTAAACAAGTATCTTCATACAAATACCTGGGACTCCTCACATCAGCATATTTGTAAAAAGATACAGCAGCGCCTTTACTTTCTCCGTAGGCTTAGTTCCTTTGGAACCAGCTGCCAGTTTATTCTAATTCAGTGATTCAGAGTGTCAGCCTGGCTCAGCAGCCTATCTGCTAAACCTAAAACTAAATGATATAATCAAATCAAAGTTTGTGCTAAGATTATTGGTCAACTTGTTGCACATTACTTTCAAACAACCCACAAGAATAGCATGCTCACGCTTGCTAACAGCATGTCTTCTGACTCCATGCATGTTTTAAACTCTGAATACCAACTTTTGCCTTCTTAACAGGCGATTTAGAGTCCCTTCATTTAGATACAACAGGCTTCAGAACTCCTTTATACATCGGTCTATTCTGTTGCTAAGCCAAAATCAGTGTGTTGCCAATTAAGATCTTAACTGAAGGATATCATGAAACATGTTTCGTTGCCATGGCTATTGATGTGTTTTCATCTTTGTACTGTATGTGTAATTGTTGTCTAACTCTGTGTGTATTTTTCTTTTAATTTTTTTTGGAGTGGAGCTGCTCAGGAACGCAAAATGAATTTCAGTGAAATTTAAGTTGTATCGTATCTCCAAGAGGGAAAGAGCGGTAGGAAAGGTTTGTTAAAAACTTGCATCTATTAGATAAGCTAAAACTATACTTCCTGTTTTATATGGTTTATACATAAGAATCGGTAATGACATGGGGCACATTTTTCAAAAGGTTTCTCTTGATTTTTTGTGACTTTGCCCCTTAGCCTATGCTAATGGTATGTGCTCACAATATTATTATCTAACAACCTTGCTTGCACCCGCACATTCCAACTTTTTCTCTCATTCTTATCCCTTTGCAATCATACAGAAGAGAGCTACCTTTTCTTCCTCAAGATACTGTGTGTCAAATTCCAGGGAGTAGAACTCAATTGGGAAAGAGCAGGGGTTTTTGACGATGACCTCAGCTTCAACCTCAGTGGTGACAGGCAGGCAAGGCCCCAGCTCCAGCACCGGCGGGCAGAACTGGAGCTGTGGCTCCTCGCCCTGCCCCTGGACGTTAATCAACAACTGCTCGGTGCTGTCAGCCACTCGCACCACTAGCTGCACGTTGTAAGCATTCTGCAAAGACACGGACAGTAGGTCACAACCCATGGAATGCTATGATGCTCTGCTATGTATTATTATTCTAAAGTCAATTAAGCTCCATACCGACTCAGCAGCACTGAACCTTATCTGGACATTGACTCGTTCGCCAGGGGACAGCATGCCAGAACTGGGAATCACCCTGAACACCGCTGGAGGTGGGCGCTGCTTCTGCAAAACCTTTTAATGCCGGTAGAGAGCAAGAACGGAGGCAGGTGTTAGGTTTGTATTTGTCTCTTATCAATAGTATTCTGATCACTTAGCTAACAAAAGCTAACAAAGGTAGATGACACATACCTAGAAGTAGTTTTAGTTACCTGGAGAGCAAATTACAAAATTAATTGGAAAAGAAATTTCCATAAAATGACAATTTTTGTACCTTTTTCAAACGCTTCCCCTTCTCAGCTATGCTCCAGTAGCAGGGCACAGACTCATGATTAAACAGCTGTATTGTCTTGATCTGATGAGGAACAACAACAACAACCTGAGCGCATTCTCATGTCAGTTTGGCTACAACAGAATGAATTGACATCAGTTAGTGTAATAAACTAGGGGTGTGCAAAAAAATTGATTCACATTCGTATTGCGATTCAAGCTCTACCGATTCAAAATCGATTTACAGAATTCCAAAAATCAATTCATGATTTTTTTTTTTTAACTGTATAGTACAGGCCAAAAGTTTGGACACACCTTCTCATTCAATGTGTTTCTTTATTTTTATGACTATTTACATTGTAGATTCTCACTGAAGGCATCAAAACTATGAATGCTTTTTTGATAGCACTGCAAACCCTTGGTGTTCTCTCAATGAGCTTCATGAGGTAGTCATCTGAAATGGTTTTCACTTCACAGGTGTGCTTTGTCAGGGTTAATTAGTGGAATGTTTTCCCTTATTAATAAAAAAGCAAAGGGTGGCTACTTTGAAGAATCTAAAATATAAGACATGTTTTCAGTTATTTCACACTTCTTTGTTAAGTACATAATTCCATATGTGTTCATTCATAGTTTTGATGCCTTTCAGTGAGAATCTACAATGTAAATAGTCATGAAAATAGAAGGAAACACATTGAATGAGAAGGTGTGTCCAACATTTTGGCCTGTACTGTATGTCTACTGCAATCACATGGGAAAAGTAACTACATCATCTTTTTAAATTGAGAATCGTTTTTGAATCGAAAATCTAATTTTTAATCGAATATTGAGCCTAAAAATCCATATTGAATCAAATCGTGACATTTTCTGAATCGTGCACCCCTATAATAAATGGCTTCATAAAATCTTTAATCATAGTTTTAAGCTTTGACTTCTGGAAATATGTATAACCACAGCCAAATTTAACACACATACGTTGTATCAGCTTAGTAAGGTCAGGTCATTGGAAATGATAAACTTAACCTGATCTGACAGTAAGATGGCAACACAGTGAGGCAGCATACTGGTCACAGCAGTGTTAAAGGGGCGCTATGAAGTTTTGGCAATTTCTTTGCTGTTTTCTTGCTTTTTGCTCGCAGGTTTCTCTATAGATCTCCCCCTACAGCTTCAGGAATAGATATTTGGCAACACTGTAAAAACTTGCTCGGTCAGTCTGCCGTTTCCTCTTTCTCTGTGACTCCGACAATGCTTTCCTAGCATAGTTCCCTTTTAAGCGGTAAACAGCATTTGCCCTTCCTATTCTCCTACTTTTACATGTTGATAACACAAAGTTAAACAAAACGGGCAGTAAAAGTTGAATTTATTTAAATTTGTGTAGCTATCCAATTTTAATCAAATCAGTGTAAGAGCTTGTGTAATCATACAAACTTTCAACACAGCATTTTATTCCATCATCAACAACTATCAACCTTTGTAGGGCCACACAACAGTATCTTCTCATTCCAGCTTATCATACTGTATTACCTGACACATGTCACACTGCACAGTGTCAAACAGCAGTGTATCCGTGGAAACAGTGACGGCCGGCACAGTTACAACCGCACGCAGGCGCAGCTGGACCATTGGGCCACCTTTGACCTGTAAAACCAAAAACAATCATTGTTACAGTGCTACTGATCAACAAGGAAGACAATGACCCAATTACTGTATGTAGACATTTTACACTGAATCATAAATAATGACAATATTTGTGCAAGTGTATGCCCATTAGAGTGCGGGTACCCAACCCGAGCCCGACGGAACCCGAGCGTCTGGCCTGGCCAACAGGCCAGGCCGGACAGATATTTAGAAATGATGTTCTGAGAGCGGAGTGTGTGGAAAGTGGGCAGAAGAGGGATAGAGAAAGAGGAAGCAGACGTGTAGATGCGACCGGAGCAGAGTTGGTGGAATGAGTTTAACTTTTGTACACAGTGTGTGCGGTGTCCGAAATAAACCCCAGACTGAAAGCAAAGTTCATTAATTTGCTCAGCAGAAACGGGATTTTAACCCCGACGTTACTCATTTTATAACGTCTCCCCTGGTTTTCTTACCACGGTCAGAAACGAAGCAATCAGGAAAGGTTAACACATTGAACATTTTAAATTTAAAATATGATGTAGGTGTGCGCCTGTGTTAACTTGCCCCGTGTGCGCTGATGCACTCATCTGTTGACATTTCCGAGTGCCTTCCTACAGTTGCTTAATAAAAGCGGGCTTTCCACACAAACAAACGTACATGTGTCATTAGTATGAGAAAAAAACGAGATTTTGTGTCGGGCTCGGGTCGGGTTCTGACATAAATATCTTAATGCCTGTCGGGCTCGGGCCGGGCTCGGGTAGGGCTTGGGCCGGGCTTGGACAGAAAAATGCGGCCCAATCATCACTCTATTGCCCATGTGTACCTGTATTGGCATGACAACACTTATGTCCCCTGTCTTCAGATTGGCTCCTTGGGGGTCAAATTTAACTGTGAAAGTATGTGTCTCGCCGCAGGGCAGGTTCTTCACTCTTTCAAATCCTGCACTGAATCCTTTGAAGAAGCAACAAAACACTCAAAGTGTTTTATTTCATAAAGACAAAATGAAGAACATTGAGAAGAAGAAAAAAAACAAAACAAAAAGAAAAGAAAACAACCTATTGAAAAATGATTAATATCAGAAGACAGGCAGAATATTTCCTCAGACAATCAATCAATTGAATTTCATCCATTATCCATATCCTTTTCCTCATTTCACTTTAAGATAGGATAGTATTAACTCATCTCACCTACCTACACATGATTAAAACTAGGTGTTATCAGCAAAAATTATAAATCTGTAAACTTGTGTCTCTCTAATAAATAGGTTGACATTTTGGGAAATACACTTGTTCGCTTTCTTGCAGAAAGTTACTGTAGAAGAGAAGATAAATACCACTGGCATATCTGTCTGCCCAATCTGAAGCTAGATCCAGGAGTTGGCACAGTAATACTGAGAAATCACATGATCACACACGGATGAAGGATGAGGATGAGGATTTTAAGTAATGTATCGTACCTGTGCCAGCTAGAAGTTTGCCATTGGGATAGAAAGACACAGCCACTGACCCAGTATTTGTCACATTTACAGTGCGACTGAAGACTTTGCCTGGAATGGCATAACCAAAATCCAAAACATACTCTGGGAGCAGGAACCTGGGGGAGTGGAAAAAGATAGGGGTGAAGACATAAATAAGACAATAACAAGCAACATCCAAGTTGCTCAGTAAAAAAACCCAAGTTTCTTCACTGAAGCAGGGCTTGGTAATACTTCAGTGTTATGATTGACATAATATGTTATCATTAACCATTAACAGACAAGCAGGCAACGGATTCCCAGTTCACCTGTCCGGGATGCTTGGACATAGGGCTGGGCAATAAATCGATATTATATTGATATGGTGATATGAGACTAGATATCCTCTTAGATTTTGGATATTGTAATATGACATAAGTGTTGTCTTTTCCTGGTTTTAAAGGCTGTATTACAGTAAAGTGATGTACTTTTCTGAACTTACCAGACTGTTCTAGCTGTTCTATTTTTTGCCTTTTCCCCACTTTGACATTATGTCCACATTACTGATGATTATTTATCTAAAATCTAAGTTTGAACATATTTTGTTAAAGCACCAGTTCTCAACCCTAGAATATTGCCGCAATATCGATATCGAGGTATTTGGTCAAGAATATTGTGATATCTGATTTTCTCCATATCGCCCAGCCCTACTTGGACATACTTTCCATGCTCTGCTTCTGCAAACAGCTGCAGAAAAATATTGGACGTAGCATGAAGTCAAACCATTGGTTTGAGAACTGCCGTTTTGATGCCTCGCAATGCATCAACTAGCGATTGAGATATATATAACCTTAGATTAAGGTAAACTCAATGCAACCACTGTAACAATTCCTACAACGCATCATAAGCTAAGGTTTGTTTTCAAAAGAGATTTGAGGACTTTCAAAAAGCAAACATCAACTTTCAGCTTTAGCACCAAATTATCTCTTTACACATTACTCTAGAAAAAAGGTGGGCGTCACTATACGGGAAGCTGAGTTTTTCTGAACATTTTGATATGGAACACATGGGGATCAGTTATATGCAAATACCTTAAATAGGTCAATTTAAGAAGATGTGAAAATGCCATTAGACCTCAGAGGGTTAAGGCACTTCCGCATTGGCGTCCCTTATTAGACCCGGAAGCTTCGTCCATTATTTTTTACAGACTACAGTATGTTGTGGACACATGCAGTCACTTTCCTGGAATCATTGGCCTGTCCGTAAGACCGACACAAGTCTGCAGCTGTCCGAGCCTGTCCTCAATGCATCCATAGTAAGCACGGTCCAGCAAAGAGCCACAAACTTATCAAAAAAAGAGCTTCAAACGCAACTTGCAAATGCAAAGTTTGTACTAGCTAAAAATCATGTTTAATTACTTTTTAAAATGTTATTACTTTTAACTGTTTACTGTAACTGATATTATTAATCGGTCAAAATTGTTATTGTCAGTAAAGCGGTTAAAACATTCTTAGAACACAGTTCTTTTCCTTGAATATCAACCTGATTATTTTGTATGTTGTAGTTTGCAGCATATATTTGTGGAAGTCAAACAAGGGATCACAATAAGGTTTGAGTGAAAACAGCCAATGCACACCATGACTTCCATCAATTTGCACAAATACCACAGAACAAAACCTACCCAGCCAGATATTATTCAATAACCCAAACTCTTTTGAATTCCACAACACAGTTCTTGTTTCAGTCAAGTGAGTGCACCATCTGTTCAGCCAAAGTGTGTGTGTGTGTGTGTGTGTGTGTGTGTGGGGGTTGTGTACATACTGGCTAAGTTTGTGCCACTTTCTGGAGGAACCTTGCGAGTCGCTGAGCTCCAGCAGGCTACTGGTCACAGCGAGAGCATTCTGTTTGACCAATGTTTTCTCAATCTCCATGTGAAGCAGCTCTTCATACTGGAGGCAGCAGGCAAAAGAGAGAAAAGAAAAAGGGAGAGGAAGACAGAAGGAGTATGTAAACACTCAAAAGTTACAAACAAAATTGAAGAGTTACATAAGCAAACAGCACAGTCTAAATGGTAAGAGCAATAATTCAAGGTTTCTCCAAATCTATTTTCACTAGTCAAAGCTTGTCTTATCAAACATACAGTACACAATAACAGCTGGATGTGATTTAGTTTGGACTGGTAAAAATGATATTTTTGGATATCACTTGACATGATTCAAGGCTTAGCATTGGATGCTGGTCTTGTAAAGCAGAGCCGGCTGTCAGTTTAGATTCTGACGACTTTAAAGGTCCCATGGCATGAAAATTTCACTTTATGAGGTTTTTTAACATCAATATGCGTTCCCCCAGCCTGCCTATGGCCCCCCAGTGGCAAACCGAGCCCTGGGTATCCTGCTCTGCCTTTGAGAAAATGAAAGCTCAGATGGACCAATCTGGAATCATAATGACCTCATAAGGAGCAAGGTTACCTCCCCTTTCTCTGCTTTGCCCGCCCAGAGAATTTGCCCACCCATGAGAGAGAGACATCATGGCTTTCAAACGAGCAAAGTGGCAGTTGGTCAAGGCCACACAATCACCCTCCACCTTGCACCCCCCTCTCTCCTCTTCAATAGCTACAGACACAGAAATGGCACATTCTAAGGAAAGCTCATTGTGGGACTGGCTCTAGTGGCTATAATTCTGCACCAAGGCTGAATTTCGGGAAAGAGACTTCAGATACAGTATTAAGGGACCACTAAGGTCTATATAAAAGCATCCAAAGAGCACCATGTCATGGGACCTTTAAATCAGCTCATTATCATGGAATTTGTGGTGATTTCGAGATGTGCTGATTATATTACCAACTGAAGCTTTAAAAGTTTTTTTGTATGTGTTTTTCCTTATGCGGTTTATAGGTCTATAGAGGGTGATATGTACAGATTGTAAAGCACTTTGAGGCAAATTTGTGATTTTGGGCTATATAAATAAAATGAATTTGACTCACTTGACAGAATATAATTAGAAATATTCTAATGTTTTGTCAAAAAACAAACATGTCAAAAAACATTTGCAGACATCTGTATTATGTATCTAGAAGGCTACTTTACGATAAAATGTCTGTGACATCATTAGAGATCTGAAGTATTTTCACGAATGATATTTTTATTAGAAATACTTTGAATTGTTGTTCTTACTAGACAATCATAATTGCATTCTTACTAGACAAATCATAATTGCATAATAATGCATGGTTGTTATCACAGTCACATTGTAATTGACTTTAATAATTTATATAGAAGTTTAAATATAATAATGGATAATCAAGCAAAAGCTCAACTGTAAACATTTTATAAATCAGTTTGCCATGCTCTTCTACATGATAACAACAGATAGAAAGTCCCTGAGTTCATGGGTTTTTGTGGATAAAGTGGTAATGTTGACAATTTGTCAGTTTATGTACATGTATTGCAGTCCTTATCGCTCCTGTCCTTTTCATTTCAGTTAGGGGGTATGTCAGGGATGCCGGGGCAACACAAAACCATGAGTAAATACTGAGGGGATAAGCAGAAAATAGCAATTTTCATTGTAATTCAATGGTTCTCTGGTCTACTCCCTGGAAAATCAATACACAGATAAGAAGCAGGCAAAGCCCTGTAGAATAGGCTGGTTTCTAACAGCAGAGATGTTGTAGCACTGCCATACCCATATAGAAAGAGCATGTGCACCATATATGTTGACCACCATGTCATGCATCTTTTCTTAATACATAATTAATAATATTCAATAATAATAACATTCTAAACAAGATTCACTCTGTCAATTGGAACAAATAAACACATTGGTTTTGGTTATTCTTTGTGTACTCAAACAAAGTATTGTACCGTTTTCACTACACTAAATACAACATGCTTACCACTGTAGTAACCTACATGACCAATTTTGGAAAATAATACGGAAGAATAGGTTTGTTAACAGTAACATTAATTTTGTTTGTATTAGTCACTGACTGTGAGGGTGCAGTTGGTGTCCGTTGTTGCTCCTCCACCAGCAGCCGTAATTCCATTCATAAACTCCTCTCTGACTCTATCCCCCTCCACAGCTGTTCTGGCCTGCTGCACCACATCACTGTAGCACTCCTCTGCTGCAAGGCAAAATACATGGTTATTAGGGAGACCTGCTGAAGGATTTGGACTCAATGCTTTTTAATACAAAAAGTGTCAGAGAGCAAAACAGCAAAACAGAGATTACCTACTACTGTAGGGGCTAAGTGAAGGAGTTCAAGCTTGTTCGCAAGTGAGGGGACAATGGAGCGGGAGATTGGTCGGAGAATCGGCGCAGCGGGTGCGGTATTACATTCAATTTATCGCACCGTTGTGACGAAAAGAGAGCTGAGCCAGAAGGCAAAGCTCTCAATCTACCGGTCAGTTTTTGTTCCTACCCTCACCTATGGTCATGAAGGCTGGGTCATGACCGAAAAAACAAGATCCAGGGTATAAGCGGACAAAATGGGTTTCCTCAGGAGGGTGGCTGGCGTCTCCCTTAGAGATAGGGTGAGAAGCTCAGTCATCCGTGAGGAGCTCGGAGTAGAGCCGCTGCTCCTTTGCGTCAAAAGGAGCCAGTTGAGGTGGTTCGGGCATCTGGTAAGGATGCCCCCCGGGTGCCTCCCTAGGGAGGTGTTCCAGGCACATCCAGCTAGACCCAGGACTAGGTGGAGGGATTATATCTCCAACCTGGCCTGGGAACGCCTCGGGATCCACCAGTCGGAGCTGGTTAATGTGGTTCGGGAAAGGGAAGTTTGGGGTCCCCTGCTGGAGCTGCTCCCCCGCGACCCGATACCGGATAAGCGGACGAAGATGGATGGATGGATGTAGGGGCTAAGTTAAGTTCTAGAGGCCAAGCTCTTTGTTATGTTAAGCACTTTCTGTTTACTGAGTTTGACTGAGTTTCAAATTGACTGTTCCAATGCAAAGAGAACAATTCCTTCCAGTGGCATTACTGACACCATAATTGCATTTGGGCAAATAGAATCAATATACAGTAAAAAAATAGATTGTAGTCTACTGCAGATACAGTTTTTTTTTTTCTTCACTTAAATGATAAACAAGAATAGGTAAGGTAAGAATATGATCATCATACACAGGTTTTGTGGCAAGTTCAGCCGGATCCTTGGGAACACTCCCTCTCCAGTCAGCAGGATGTCCTGCAGTGGCAGGAAAGCCACCTGCAGCTGAAGCCGCTTCTCAAACACCTCGGGGATGCCTGGGAGGTAGCGCACACGCAGAAGTTGCTCTGCACCAGCGTCAATGTGACCCTGACACACACAAAACAAACACACACAAAAAATGGTTTAAAAAAAAACCCTTATACATAATAAATGACCCTCCCACAGCTGAAATAATCCCGCTTACTACGGTGGGGATGACCATGGGCCGGCCCGGTTTGAGCTCCTGTCCTTTCACATTTGGCTCCTCATCTGCCTCCTTCTCTGCCTCCTCATCCTCCCTTTGAGGGTATATGATGCTAAATTTGAAGCCCACCTTACCAGTATTCCTCAGGATCACATCAGCTTCCGCTTCATGATCAAACAGCTGAAAGAAAAAGAGGGGAGAGGCAACACTGCTTTTTAAACTGTCAGCACCTGTATTTACGTTGAAAAGTTTCTGTGATACGAGCACAAGGGAATTTTTATTTGAGTCTTAAAAGTGAGAAAGAGTAAGAGACAGAGAGAGATAGAGACAAACACGAAAGGTTATTCAAAAGTGTTGCTCCAAATCTGAAAGCATCTATCTGAGTGTCTGCATGCACAAAGGGAGTTGTTTCAGGACTTCGTTACTAATATGAACAAATATAACCGATCACAAGAAAACAACACAGGGAGTAAGAGACAGAGAGAGAAAACAGCAAGAGAAAAAATAGTGCTGAATAGACAGGAAGGTCAGAGAAATGTTCTGCTGAATCACTCATTTCAACTAAATAAAAATCAATATGGCCTTGACTTGAATATCAATGATAACTGGTCCGGATGTCTTGCATACTTAAAGAGGGAGTGGAAGCGCAAAAGGCCAAAATGTGAAGACACTATGCAGTGACATTCAAAATTAACATGATTCCTCTCACCAGTCTCTTTAGAGGTTAAAACACATTTGATGCCACTCTCAACAGCAGATATTATGTCTTTATATAATGTGTAGTAAGCAAAAGCAAATACTTATGAAACAAACTACAGAAGTGCAGCAAGCACATCTTCATCCACAATCACAAACAAATCTATCACAATCCCCCCTGGCCTGTCAGTGTCCTTTTGAAAATGGTAGAATGAATCACTACCCAACATTTTGTTTAAAAAAAAAAAAAGATGACAAAGGAAAAAACAAGAACAATAAAAGCAGGGTAACAGGACAGCTGCATACATACCTGCAGACCAAAGTCGATATAGGTCGAGTCAAGGCTGTAGCTGGTTACCGAAGTTTCTCCTCTGAGTTTGATTTCATACGTAGGCCCCTCCACTACATGGCACTGTGCTACGACCTCTCTGCTGACATTTTCTTGGCCATAGAAATACAAAAAGACCTGCTGCTGTTCCCCGGGTTGCAGTTCACCATATATCGGTGAGATATCAAACACCTACAGACACAAAAAGAAAACAAGTGGAACTTACAAGATTCATTTCCTTTTAATAAAATTTCACACAGAAGCTCTTAAACATATTTATAAAAGTGATCCATCGGATTTTCTTTTCACTTTATGTCTCATTCACCTGTAGGCAAACACCTAATATTATCATACCAAATGTTTAAAACAAACATGATACTGTTGTTGAGCTCAGGCTCGAACACGGGAAGGGTAGAGTAAGTGCAGCGGGGCAAGGAGGCATTTCATTGGTTCTTTCCAAGAGGACCGCGAGACAGTCATTGGTGGGCATTTTTACAGGATTATAGCAGCTACAGATAACGGATCATTTTCGGTCTTTTTTCAGAGCCCACTGTCGGGGTGTTCACACAAAATATAAAAAGTGTACCGTATATTGGAAATAGTTACCAACCCTGCCTTTAAATGAGTTAGTCTTATCATACAATGCTTTTGAGTTATTGGAAATGTTTGGATCACAGCAGCTATGCCAGTGAGTCTGTGACACAGCTCTATGTATAGCCAAAATGTGACGTTTGCGGACATAGTAGCTTACAATCTATACATGGAAAAAAAACATTTTCAGCAGATAGCTACAGTAACAGTAAGCTACACAACCCGATTGAGCTAGCAAAGCAGTGTGTGTTTATATGTGTGGTTTGGGAAATCCCACAATCTCTACAAAGCTAATGTTAGCTCAAGTTGGCTGGCTGACTCAGCAGGGACTACAAATCCTCTGTGTTGTTTATTTTTAATTTTTTGTAGTTGTTTTAACACTTTGTTTTTTGTACAAAATAAACATATAGCAAATATATGTTCTAGTATTTCAGAACATTTCTCATTTAGAGTTTGCACTAGCGGTGTGTACTATTAATTTGTAGTGCAGACACAACAAGCCAATGAATCAATGACTTAAAAAATACTACTAATAAAAGCTAAAAGCTTTTTAAAAATACTAAAAGCTTTTGTTTTTCTGGATTGTTGGTGTGAGAATATTGTTAATCAATTTTGAAAATAAAAATAGTTGCGGCCCCAACTGACAAACATACGTACAGATGTGATCAAAGTATTATCTCATCACTTTAGTATTGCAAACACTATAAATATTATAAATCAGGGAACTATCATGACAACTCCTCTGAGTTGTAAAACACTCTTATCAGTCTATTATATCAATGCATTCAAAAGTAGAAAACTGTTATGCACGCTGATAACAAAGGGGAGAATCTCCACACTGAGGTTTATAACGCAAAAATGTGTGTATGTGCCTGGGTGTGGCTCGTGGCAGCATAGAGACGGAGAAGGACTTGCCCATTACTGCAGGCTCTCTCCATGCCTTGATTAACTGGAAATCTCAGGAAAACCCTGATTTGTTTACAAGGGAGCATTTGCCTACCACTTTTACACCCAGACGGCACTGTGTGCTGCTCTGCTCATCTGCACCAGGTCTGGGGCTCAGAGGAACTGAAAAGGCAGGAGAAAGCGTTCTGGAGGAACTCCGTCCTCCATCAGTCTCATTTTCTGGATTTGTCTGCTCCTTCTCTGCCTCCAGCATCTCTGGGTCTCTATGGGGGCAAAATCATCAATGACAAGAGGCATGAATGAGAAGAAAATGAGAAGAGAAAAAAATATGAAACCATCTTTCAGCTCCATGATAATAAATAATTGAAAGCCTCAAGAATTCTACGAGAGAGCAGAGTAACACATGCACACAGAAACTAACAGCAAATTATGCAAGCATATTGTATATCCAATATATCATTAACATATCTTGTAATACCCAAGTGGGGAAGAAAATCTTTAACTCTACTCTCTCCTTCCCTGTGGGATCAGACTGGGTGCATCCATCAAGTTAATTAAACAGAGTGTTCTATAATTAAGAGGAATTTTAATAGGCAGCAGGAAACAGGTCAGGATAGATTGCAGTGAAGTGCTGAATAAACATGGAAGAGAATGAAAGAGATTTAGCGAGTGAAGCCATCTCAAAGCTGGGCTGGACAAGCTCTATATTAAATCACCAAACACTGCCGACATTATTGCCATAGTTTGTGTTTGTGTTTGTGTGTGTGTGTGTGTGTGTGTGTGTGTGTGTTAGCACTCAAGTCTGCACATACATTTGTACTGATGTGTCAGCTCATAATGTGTGGATGGTAGTGATGTAACCAGCAGGGGGCACTATTGTATGGTCAGTCTCTGATGAATGCTGTTTTAAGGGAGACCTGGCCTGATGTCTGGCCTTGGGTAGATCACAAATTAGTACGTCCAGCAATGTAAGATGTAGAGGCGAGCAAATACTTTAGGTCAATGTCTTCAAAAATAGGGTGCATTTTTGGTGGATAAGAGTTTGTAAGAGCCCACAAAAACCATTTGCCCATTTGGAAAAAAAATAAGCTTTTTTAGAAAGAGTTTTAAATCCCACTGGTGCGGACAGAGGAACAGATGGTGAGACAGCAGATGATGACTCTGCAAGAGCACTGCTCAAAACAGAAATAGCCCACTCTGATATTCACATATCTGTCTCTCTCTCTCTCTCTCTCTCTCTCTCTCTCTCTCTCTCTCTTCCTTCTGTTCTTTCCTTCATGGATGGTGTGTGTTCAGTCTTGCTAAAAATCAACACATTGAAAGACTACCAAACCACAAACATCTCACTTCCAGCAGACTGTTGGGAAAAAAGTGATGGGAGCAAGTGTGTGTGTGTGTGTGTGTGTGTGAGAGAGAGAAGGAGAGAGAGAGAGAGAGAGAGAGAGCGAGAGAGACTCGCTGTTTTATGGCTGTGTAATTTTGTTACCTTCCTTATTTCCAGTGGTGGTATGTTAATACGTGGATCTCCTCAACTACTATATTTAAGTTTTAGGAACTTGTACTTTAATTGAGTTTTTCCATTTGATACTACTTTATAACTTTATATTTCTAACTCCAGATCAGACGGTTGCATGTTTAAATAATGTCACAGTTATTTTATTAGTTAAATGTAAAATAAAATTAAAGATAGTTAATACTTTGTCAATGGTTGCTTATTATTTTGTAAACCATTGATAAACAGTATTTGGACGGCTATTATGAAGTTGCAACTAATGCTTATAATAATTAGCTAATGATTAGTAATTTTAAAAGGCATCACGAAACAATTTGGTAATCATTTACAAATACTTAATATAATATATTAAATCTTATGATTGGTTTGCAACAATAAACCGTTAAAATAAACCAAATTATAGCATTACTAATGATATGTTAACATTATAAATTACCATTTCATTGTTTGTTAAAAGTAAAATAACTATTAACTTAAGTTTAATTAACTATGAATTTACCATTTATTAGAGATGTTTATTATATATCTGTGTTTATCAACACTTTTGCTATTGTTTGCACTATCTCTTTTGATGCACCAACACTGCATTTTGTCCAGGTA
Organism: Perca flavescens; assembly: GCF_004354835.1. Lineage (NCBI taxonomy): Eukaryota > Metazoa > Chordata > Actinopteri > Perciformes > Percidae > Perca > Perca flavescens. Next base: position 7,341,162 of record NC_041338.1, on the reverse strand, counting down.
CCTACTGTGTGCAATGACAATAATGTGGAATTTTATCTAATCTAATATGGTAAGCCTCTGTGAACTAAGAAAAACAGGTATAAGCACAATAACGTGTCGCTCTCTCTGATATGACATGTAAATTACGCTTCAGGCTTATCTGATTGATCAGAGAAACAATTATACCCACTAATGTTTGCATTCTTGTACCATAATGCATTCATACAAAAATGTATTTTCTCAGGCAAACAGTCTTATAGGATTCATTTTGCAAGTAGTCCGGAACAACGGAAATACTACATATTTCCAGGATAACGGCCTGACATCCGACGGAACGAAAATTGGGATCATGCAACAAGGCAGGCCTGCTTGGTCCTTTCGGGAAGTGATTGTAAAGATTTACCAAGAATATGTTTCTCTAAGTGGGACGTTTTGGAATTGATTGAAAAGGATTTGTATGGACAAAGTACACACAGCGATACACTGGTAAGAGCAAATTACATTTAACCATGTATCAGGCTAATTTCAATAGCTCACATTACTGTATACTGTGAACAGTTAACTTTGTTTAATATTGCTATTTTTCGAGGTGCAAATGTTCCACCGAAACAAGTTCCTTCCTCCTTAGACCATTTTGCAGAGCCACCGTTGCAGCGTCCAGAGCTTAGCGCCGCCCAAGACAATTGAGAATGGTTTAAAGAAATGCAAACAACCCAGAAAGTTTTTTTTGTCCTATGTGTGGTGTACCCAGACCTTATTCCACAGCACTGTGGAGATAGGTCTGGCACTGCAAGACTATTTTGCAAGGGGCAACACAAATGCAAAACAGAAACTCAAGGGAGATTTTTGCTGTTTCAAAAAGTAACATTCCAGGTTTAAAAGATGGAACCCATGACCATGTAGCCTGGTTAACACCAGACCCTTCTCAGAGCAAATCTCAAATTTTCCGGAAGTTTGTCAGGGTTTACCCAGGCTAATGACCATGGAAAGTTGCTGAAAAATCTTTATCTCACAATTGCAAACGCCTTTGTACACCTTGGCTTAAACTCAACTTCCTAAAGCACCTGGCATTATTAGTTCGATTAGAGTGATCAGTCTGTCATTCAGTTGTCCATTGAACCAGCCCATCATGCATAGCTAGTACAGTGCAATAAAGAGGTGGAATACGCTTCTCAGTTTTCTTCTTACTGACATAAAGTCCTAAAGACTAAGAAGTTACGTATTAAAAGTATTTAAATGCATGATACTGCCTCTATTTATCAGTGGGTAAAATAGATAAGAGTTAACTCTATTGAAATTCCCCTCTCCAAGGGCTGCGGTGTAATTACTGATAGGGATGGAATTAGCCAACATGGTTAGATAGTGCTGGTTTTGTGAGGGAGAAAGAGAGACCTTAAAGAGAAAATGTGAACGCAGAGTGAGGTCTCCATTTAATTAGCAAGACAGCCAATGAGACAGATTGTTAAGAGGGGTCACAATCTAAGAGGGAAAAGGTGAAGACAAAGAAGAGAAGGATTTGGTAGCGAGCAGAAGCACAAGCAGAAGAGGCAGGGGAGCAGGAGGAGAGATAGGAGGAAAAAAAAGAAAAAGAAAGATAAATAGGCAATGTAAAACCCTAAGATGAGGACAAGGAGGGGAGCAAAAAGGAGGAATACCAATAGATGAAAATGGGGCGGCTGATAGAGGGTGATAAATCTTGTAGAGCTGTAGCAGTTAGTTGGTTCTAGGCCATGAACAGACAGACTACTATAGTATTCACAGTCTATTTCAAGGGGGGAGCCAAAGCAAATGCTTGAGAGAGGCACAATGTAACATTAAGTACACAATCAGTATATGTACAGTATAATGGATTTGGCTTTCAATTCAGAGGGTTAAATGTATAGCCACTGTACTAACTCATCCCAATAGACAGTTTAAATATATGGCTGAGATCCATTCTGTTCCTGTCCCTGAATCTATTCTATTCAGGATACTACAGTTCTAAACATATTTTTGTTCTAAAGCAAAAAAAAAGGAGTAACATTCCAGCAGGTCAAGGGTGCCTTAGCTTCCTTTAGTCCTACAACCAATGAAAGTAACAATAAAAAGGCTGTATGTTCCATAGACAAAGAAAATTCATTTGCGCACCATGGGTCATAATAAAGCAGTTCCAAGTTGTATTATTAATGGCTTAGAGATCTCAGAGTTTGCTGGAAAACACTTCTATGAGCTTCCTGATGTTTTCACTCAAAAGGGAGATGCCTGTGTCAACAGACAACATTATCAGTGAAGAGGAGTTGGCTAAGTGGTCATATTTAAAGGACATTGGGATTCCTCGTATAAAGGCTAATGTGGACTTGTTAATCGGTACCAATACCTCCAAGTTGATGGAGCCTTGGGAGGTTATTAACAGTCAGGGCAATGGACCATATGCTATCAGAACCTTAATGGGGTCGGTGGTTAACGGTCCATTAAAGGGAAACGGTGACAAGCAAAGCTTGAGTGGTTACCCCGAGGTTACTGTTAATAGAACTATTGTCAACAGAATTGAAGAGCTACTGATGAACCAATAACCAGTAAGAACCAATAACCTCCAAAGACCAAGAGGAGATGTCAAGGGAAGAAAGGAAATTCATTGAAATTATGGATAGCTCTGTTCAACTTTATAAAGGACACTACAAAATAAAACTGCCTTTCAAAGAAAAAGACGTCACCATGTCAAACAATCTCTGCATTGCCAAGCAACGTGTTCATGGCTTGAGGAGAAGGCTTCAGAAGGATGCAAGTTATCATGATGAGTACACAAAGTTTCTTACTGATGTCATTAACAAAGGCTATGCGGAACAGGTGCCTCAGCATCAGTTAGAGCCATGCAAGGGAAAGGTATGGTATATACCTCATCATGGAGTATATCATCCGAAGAAGAGAACCTTGCGTGTTGTGTTTGACTGTGGAGCAGACTTCAAAGGTGTCTCTCTCAATAGTCAACTGTTATAAGGCCCAAACCTGAACAGCTCCTTAATAGGAGTCCTTTTACAGTTCAGACAAGATCCTGTAGCCATCATGGCAGACATACAAGCCATGTTCCACTAAGTCAAGGTAGCAGAAGGGCATGTGGACTTTTTAAGATTTTTATGGTGGCCTGAGGTAACCTGGACCGTGATCTAGTAGAGTATCGTATGACTGTTCATTTATTCGGGGCTGTATCGTCACCCAGTTGTGCCTGCTTTGCTCTTACGAAGACTGCTGAGGATAATCAAACAAGCTTTCCAGAAGAAGTCATTGACACAATCAAAAGAAATTTCTACATGGATGACCTTCTGAAAAGCCTTTCCTCTGAAGAGGAGGCTGTCCTCATGGTTAAGAATCTAAGAGCCATTTGCAGCAGAGGAGGTTTCAATCTCACAAAATGGATCAGCAACAGCCGGGACCTACTTCAAAGTATTCCAGAAGAACACAAATTACAGAACTTATTTGAGCTGGATCTGGACAGAGATAAACTGCCAGTAGAGAGGGCTTTAGGCCTGCAATGGTGTATAGAAACAGACACTTTCAAATTTAAACTGAAGATCAAGGAGCAACCTCACACCAAACGTGGCATGTTGTCTGTAATCAGTTCCATCTATGATCCACTGGGGTTCTTCGCACCACTTATTCTCCCTGCTAAACTGCTGCTGCAGGAGTTATGTAGGCAGAAGTATGATTGGGATGACCTCATACCTCCAACTTTTGAGCAGAAGTGTATCAAGTGGTTGACAGATCTACAGAAAGTGGCTGATTTCAAAGTCAACAGGTGTATCAAGCCTAAAGGATTTGGAAAGATCGTAAGTGCACAACTGCATCACTTTTCAGATGCTAGTGAAAATGGATATGGCTTACCTACCTCAGAATGCAGAACTTCGAGGAAATGGACCATGTTGCGTTCTTGTTTGGCAAATCCAGAGTGACTCCTCTAAAACCCGTCACCATACCTTGTCTGGAACTCACTGCTGCTGTTGTCACCATTAAAGTTGACAAGATGCTTCAATCAGAGCTGCAGATTCCACTGAAGAAATCGCGCTTTTGGACCGACAGAACATCCGTTCTAAAGTATATCAAAAATGAGGACAAAAGATTCCTAACCTTTGTCGCTAACAGAGTCTCCATGATAAGAGACAACTCAGACGTGTTACACTGGAGTTATGTTCCCACATCACTAAACCCTGCAGATGACGCTTCAAGAGGATTGAAAGCTGACAAGTTGGTCAACCAAAGATGGGTTGAAAGCCCAACTTTTCTATGGGATCCAGAAAATGAATGGCCAAGGTTGCTTGTGGATTTCAGCATCCCAAGTGATGATCCAGAGGTTAAGCAAAGTGTGCTGGTTAATGCAACAATTAACACCTTGAATGAAATCACTCGACTAATAACTTATTTCTCTGATTGGCAGAGATTAAAAGATGCAGTTGCATGGATCCTCAGACTGAAAAAAACCCTGCTGAAGCTGAGTAAGCAAAGAAAGCAGTTGCAGCTTGCACATACTAGTGTTAATGGAGCACCAATGGTGGATGTGCAGATGTGTTACAGAGTGATCTTCACTTGTAGGGCCATTCACCTGGAAACTGCTTACTCTCTTGATACAATTTCATGTATCAATGCATTGCGAAGGTTCATCTGTTGGACAGGACAAGTTTGTCACATGAGATCACAGTTCCTGTATTAATGCAAACAGGTGTTGTTAATTGAAGAAGAGGAGCAAACAGTTTTTAACTGTGCTCAGATTATGTTGTTTACGGGACTTTATATGACTTATTATTTATTGTAAATGAACGCTATAAGGACACAGAAAATAAACGACGCAAATTGCAAACTATCGGAAAGGACTGGATATCGTTTTGTCTGAGTACACGTTAGAAACAATAATCGAAATTAGCAACCAGTAGCGGCTAGTATAGGACATAGTCACTACACAAAGTATCACTACTTACTTTACTTCCTTAGTCTCCCTTGCTATGTGCTGACAGAACAGCCGGTCAAGAGCCTGGGGAATCACACAGCTGCCATCTACAAAACCAGCAGTAACCTTGAAGCATGGCTTGCCAAAGTGGACAAGTCTGGGTTGCCCGGTCGCTTCAAATCTTGAGTTTACCAGCACACCATTCTACCCAGGGGTTTTGTGGCCTTTGCTACTGTACGACGTACAGACGTAGAGATACACAAACAACATGGCAGCGACAGGGATTAACAATAGTTCTTTTCTTAACTAGTTGTTTCATTACTTACTTAACCGTAAAATCCGCCGAAATGACCAGCAGCTCGCGGTGCTCTGTCCCCGGCTGACAGTCACCTATTCTCGGAAGACTGAACCATGTTAGGTTTAAAAAAAGTTAAAGCCAGGCTATGTTTGGACAACAATGTTTAATGGGGCCTGCAGCTAAATTTAATCAAGTTACACTAATCAGCATTTGACTGCCTCACCCAAAACCTAGCTTCTAAAGAATTAATCATGTCTGACATTTAGCATATGAAGAAGACTCATTGTCCCCACAGGAAAGGTAACTATTGTTTCTGGTTTTGGGGAGCCACTCCCTGCAGGGCCAGACGTGATTAGAAAAAAGGAAATGCAAACTCTGTAAACTTGAACCGAATTGGCACTACCATGTGAAACGACCTTTTTCTGTGACCTGGGGTAAACCTAAAATCAGAGGTGTGTCCTTAATCAGAGACCCACAATTCCACAGGAATATAATTCAGAAACTGAGGTGATTCCTTGTGACCCGCAAGGGAAGCAGATGGAGTCCGCTGTTTCCAGTGTAATTGTTTGTCATGTCGCATGACTGTTCTTCTGTAACTCCGCAAGGAGAAGCATGAGATCAGTCCGCTGTCAGCTGCAGTGTTTTATGTTTTATGTTTGATTGTGTTTTGTCTTGTCGTTTTCATGCAGTTTCATTAAACTTTTTGCTTAACTTTCAATTCCCCCAGCCTCTCCTTCCTCCTCCAGAAATCAGAACGAACACGTCTTTTAGAGAATTCTTAACAACCACCAACTAAAGCCTGACCTGACGGAGCACCATGCGGAGCACCAGAGCTGGTGTTGAGGAACTCTGTTGCGGCTCAACACATCTACTAAATGCCGCTGATACGACCAAGCTGTGACGGAGGTCTGTAGCGGCTTAAACAACTAGCAATCGCCGCTCCGTAGCATGGAGCTCCTCTTCGACGTTTGTTTTTACCGCTAGTTAATACGAAGGAGCTTGCTACAGGTGTGCTACATTCAAGAGACCATGGGATGTTAATGTACGTTACTCAGCAACAGGTGAAAATAGGGGCAAGGTTGCGTGACTAAAGTCAAAATGATTTGAAGTGAATTACCAGTGTGAAAACAGCTTCATCTTGCGTATTGTTTTGATGTTATATTTCCCTATTCATTGAAAATGAATAATCATAATGGTATACATGCCCCGTGTGGGTGTGTGTGTGTGTATGAGTCAAAACAAAATAAAGTTAAAACTTGTTTTGAACAATTTCTTTGTCATCTGCAGATTGATTTTTAAGTAGGGAAAAAAAATCTATTTAAATCTTAAATCGGATGTTTTGTGAAAAAATCTGGGATTTTTTTCTTAGGCCATATTGCCCAGCCCTACTCTGGAGATGAAGATCAGTAGCTATCTGTGAAAGTGGCTTGGATTGCCAAGGAGCCAAAGCAGTGCTGCTCTATATGGGTCCACTAACACGCTTCAGCTGCCCTTTAATGGCCTCTCAGAACAATTTGAGAAAGCCTTCTCAAATTGACAACCAACTCTCCAATTCTATGGACCCCAAAGTAGCTGCAGCTGGCACTGAAATTCGCACTGGCAGAAAGTGGAGCACTGCCAGTGAGTTGCAGATGGCAGAGGTCCATTGTTGGAACGGTGGCAACAGGGCGATCAGGTCTGGGATACTTCCAGAGCTGCCAGATCAGTAAAGCAAAAAGAAAGGAGCGACAATATCTCCTCTAGGAAGTGGTGCGCACAGGCGTAGAGGAGGTAGGCTATGTGTCAGCACCCTACCAAGTCCGGCGAACCTGCTCATATAGGGCAAGAGTGAAACACCTGCCTGCCCTGTGCACTGGGAGAGGATCACTACAACATCTCCTTGGCAGCCGATTCAAAGCCCTGGCCGATGGACGCGCCTTGACCAGGTGCTTAAGGCAGTTACAGAAGCAGTCATCACAGTCAGAGTCCAGTAAACACCACCCCAGGAAGAAAACCATCCCCTTTCTCAAAGTTGGAGAGCTCATTCCCTTTTACAGACAACACTGTGCCAACTGTCTGCAGTCCCAGACTGGCAGTTGCGAGTGGATCTTGAGAAACAACTAAGGTTCCCTAATCACATCACACATGACACTCCGCCCAGACTTCTCAGACTCAACCAAGCAGGTGATCTTGTGGGAGTTAACAGTATCCTGGGAAGAACATATGGAGGAGGTTCATGAAAGGAAGCTTCCCAAATACCAAGAGCTGGTGAAGCAGTGTAGGAGCCGAGGCTGACGGGCCCTCTGTGAGCCAAGGTAGGATGCCGGGGGTTCAATGCTGGGCGCTCAATTTGCAAAGCTCTGACTGGGCTGGGAGGAACTGGAACTGCGAAGAGGGGGGCCATCCGCAACATAACTGAAGCCGCAGGTGGCTTTGGATAAAGAGGGAAAGCCCGTAGATTGGTGCTACTGGGATGCAAGCCGGGACCTGTTCAACCCCGGCTGGGTCACCTGGGGGAGGGGATAGGAATTTGAAAGACCCAAAACCCCTGATGACCCTCGGATCATTACTGTTGATGCATCCCAGCGCATCCTAGCAATGTTTCTTGTAACTTGTCCATATGGTGACCATATAGTATCTTTTCAGGTGTAAATGCAGAGCAGACTTTTACCCATGGTCCACTATGTACTGTGCACCCAGGGGGGGAGTGTATTAGTATGCTATACTAATAATGTATGTAGTTGTACAGAATGCCACTGAACACTACTTACTACCATTTACAGTGTATCAGGTGTGCAGTGTCTATAAACATAAATACAAATGTTATAAACTGATATGACTTTGTGGATATTTCTCAGTGTAAATATACCTGATGGTACAGTGTTTCTGGTCATCCAGGAAAACCCAGTGGTAGGACACGGGAAGAGGGGAGCAGTTGGTGATGAAGATTTCTCTACGAGTCCTTGAGCAGTTGAGCACACAGCCAAAGTCCACTGAGGTGGAGGAGAAGTGGAGGTTGGGGAAGTGGACCTCAGCGTGCAGCTCCACAATCTCTTGCTGTGGGTGTCCTGGGTAGTGTACCTTAAGTAACTAAAGAAAAAAAAATGTCAAGGTAGGAAATGTATTTCTCCAAAATAATTGATATTACAGGTAAAACATTTCAATGGTGGAAGTAAGTAAACAGATTGTTTTCATGTAATGCCAGTGGTACCCAATCTTTTTGGCTTGTGCAGTGGTGGAAGAAGTATTCAGATCATTTACTTCTGTTAAAGTAGCAATACCAAACTGTGAAAATATTCCAGTACAAATATAAAAATCCTGCATTTAAAACCTTACTGTATTTAAAAGTACATATTGTGCCGTAAAATGGTCTCCGTCAGTGTTTTCCCAATTAAATATGTTATTTTTGGACTAATATTATTAAGTACTAAAGTATTACAGAAATAGTAAAGTACAAGTACCTTAAATTTGTACATAAAATACATTTGTTCAATTTTATTTTAGCCTAATATTACAAATCACATATTTACAACCTGTACAGCATATGACACGGTGTGTTGTTTGACCCTTGAAAAAAAACTTTAGCAGGGAAGAAATGGTAGAAACCTCAGGGAAAGCCACTGAGGAGGTTATGATCTCTATCTTATTTTAAATTAGACAGAAGATATTAACATAATTTGTATAGCATATCTTTTTTTTATCCCTTTAATTATCTTGCGAACCCAATGCGGGTCCTAAAACTCATGTTAGGAACCACTGCCATATTGGCTAAGCCATGGTGTACTAAAAAGGTCACAATATAACCCCAGATGAGAAAGCAAAGCATAATTTAAGACAACAAAATGCATCAGATACCTCATCCATGACTCGTGACACCCGATCCTGACAGTAAACTGGATTAAAGCATACCCACAACTTTGCTTGCCTCCCCTCACCTACAACCATGGACTGGAAAAGAGATACAGTAGTTAAAATACATAAAATACAGGTATTGAAGGAATCATGCTGACTTTGCAAAAATTTGGATTACAGATTTTTAGGTAAACTAATCAAGGCGTTCTACAACCTTTTTTATTTTTTTGTAAATCTGGCCTTGCATGCTTGATGGGAAATCATTACAATACGCTTTTAATCCGATGTATAAAATTCACAACCCTTTGAAAAACCTTTACACAGTTTAATGGAACGTTTATTGTAATCCTGCCATGGGCAACCTTATCAGAATATCCTGCTACTCTTTAGCTTCATTCAGAAACTTGCCAGGGGCTTGAAAACCATTTTAATGGTGGATTCCAATCACAACCACATTTAAATCAACTCTCAAAATTCAGAAGAAGAGAATGTTAGAGCTGTAATAAAATTGAAACATGGACATCATCATCTTTTCTCAACAGAGATGGTATTCCCTGTTTCTTGACCAAGGACTACGGATGTAAATGAGCTTATAGCTAACTCTGGTACAGCTAAGAGGCTGTGCTGCTTGGACTAAGACTCGAGGATTTATGAAATCGGGCTCAAGCATTTATGAAATAGGAAGTCAGATGAAGTTTCTGACTACTTTTATTTGTAATAGGCAGTGATGGAATACTCTAGTCCTGGAATCGGACTCAAGTCCGACTTAAGTCACTATTCTCTGGACTCGTGACTCGACTCAGACTTTAACTCAGGTAATAGTGTTTTGACTCTGACTCTCTTCTTTGGTGACTCAGACTTGAACAGTGGGGTATCAAGACTTGACTCGGACTTGACAGTTGGTGACTCGACTACAACACTGACTACAGACAAGATGGACAGTAACACTGAACCCACTAGTACCTTAAACATCATCTGTTCAGAAGGTGCCCATGACTATCTTGTTGCTGCCTTAAATTTAGTTTCTGACCCTTTTAAACACTAACAGTACAGATCATAAGTCATAAAGATTGATGTCGACTGTGCGTGCTCGAAATAATGGTCACTTTCTTGATAGCACTTATCCCACTACACTTAACACAGTGCTAAGGATAACGCTGGATTGCAGAGATATTCACTCAATGCAAATAAAGTCTCAGCTATGCAATAAACAACATTCATTCTGAAAAATGATTTAAGAGCTGAAATACTAAATTAGCAATTGTTGCTGGCTGGAGCACAGCTTTCCTCTAGGGTCTGTGTGTTCTCGTTGAGCCTGCCTTTGAGCAAGGCACTGGCCAATAATCTGAGGTTTTTCCCATGAATGCGACAGAATCTATATTAAAATCGGTACTTGCCTGACTTTAGTATATGGTCACATTTTGTATACACTGATTCTTACACTTACTTTCCCATCTGCCTAATTTTCTGCATGAAAGCAGTGTTTTTATTTTTAAAGTCATAATCTGTGATCTAAATATTACCAAACCCCCACTACCACAGATCAAACTCTACATAGGAAACTGATATCCCTCTCAAATTGATTGGCATGTCTTTTAATATATAAAACTAGCCAACAACTTTAATCGAGGGTAACTTGGGTGAGTTGTTGTTTTAAAAGTAAAAAAACAACAGATTAAGTACAAAACAGCAAATTCTTATAATATCCTCAGAAACTTTTACAAACACTGTGTTGGTAGAGGAGAAGAAGAAGAAGAAGAAGAAGAAGAAGAAGAAGAAGAAGAAGAAGAAGAAGAAGAAGAAGACCAAAATCAGCAGGTTTATTCTGCCTGGAACTTGAAATGAAAAGCAAATAGACAAATAACAATGAAGCGTTAAACGGGACTAAAAGCGACTAAAAGGGAGAGATGTGTACCATAGTGGTAGCTGGACTATGGGCTCCCGAGGCCTCACATAGAGAGAACGGCTCCACGAGAGAGAGCTCCATGGATAGAGGCAGAGATGACAAATTCTCCAAGATGAGCTTCTCATATAGGGGCTTTAGACTCTCTCCTGGGACCTGTAAGACATACATAAGTTACTCAACATAATAATATAAAGACATGTTTGATCTGATCAAACTTTACAGAGGTGCTCAAATTCTCAGACATTCCTTCAAAGCTATAGTGCGTAGTTTCTGTCTCCCCCATGAGGAATTCTAAGTAATGTCAACAAAACTGTCGGCACCGCCATATGATACAAGCCTCACGCGACCGCGCACCACCCCCACCCCTCCTCCACGCAGTTGCTAGTAGCCATGGAGGACCCGGAGGATTAAAAAAACATCATGGAGTTATCTTCACTCGACCCCATTTCTAAACATCGCCATTCTGAGAAATTTTGTGGAGCAGATAGTCTTAATTAGCTTTGTTTTTCATTAATATAAAAAAGTTACGCACCAAAGCTTTAAATTATTTACATTCCTGCCATGTCATCCCCAAAAGGCATCTGACTTATGACATGTCTACAAAACAAATAGATAGCATTGTTTGGACAAGTTTCTGCAAGATATAATACAAAATTAAATACTAATATAATATAGTGTAACGGCCAGCAGGATGCCGTTGTGCTGACTGTTCTGCACTGCAGTGCAAAGGATCATGGGACTATGTTCTTAACTGTTTCTGTCCTAGTTTAAGTGTGTTAATGATATTATGTTAGTGTTTTCAGTGTGCATTTATGTTATCTGGATTTAGTGTTCATGTTTATTTACATTTGTTGGGTTACCATGACTGAGACCCGGGGGTAGATTGATGGCCTTTGTGCATGGAGTATGTGTGGAACGACAATAACCTACCTTGGAAATCAGTAGCTGTGGCTCTTGAGTGAATCTTTTTTGAGTGAAGTTTTAAATAAAAAATATACTTTTGCCTAACCTTCTCTGTGTAGAATTTCAGCTGCTTGGAGGAAATGCTGAGCATAGGAGGCACAAAGCGACAGGTAACATCTACAGACATGATGAGCTCATTACAACCCTGGCGACCCACAATGCCACGGCACACCAGGCGCTCTCGTACAACCTGGGGAAGACAAGAACGTATGAACTGTACATGTACTACAACATGCATCTAATATAATGGACACACACATTGACTCAGTGATGTAGTACTTTTTGAAGATCTCGGTCTTGTCTCGGAATCAACCACATTTTTACTCGGTCTTGTCTCAGTCGCAGATAATAAAGGACTCAGGATTTTATTTCAAGACCGGTCATTATCACAACTGCAGAGATATCACTAAATTGCCTGTGCATGGTCTGATTTATGTGTTTATTACTGTGATTAGATGTAAAACGTCCTGCTTCAAATGCAACCCATAACTTGACTCATATCTAGTTTGAAATTCGTTACTGTTAACCCCCTCTCCCCGCCCCCCTTAACATGCACTCCCAAGAAAGTGAATGTGGTAGACAAGAGAAGAAGCTCTGGCTGTCTGGGGGATGTCAGCCAAATTGTGAATGAAGAAGAATCTTAATTTGTTTTCTGTGGGTGTTTTATATTGGGAATGTGGATCTTTCAGGAGTGCCTATGGTTAGCATTTTCCACATTTTATCGTGTAATGCTGTGTGGGACTCGCACTGGTCTGGTCTTGACTTGGTCTCAACCCCTCAAAGTCTTGGTCTTGTCTCGTTCTCGATGCACTCCGGTCTTAATGATGACTTGGTCTCTGTTTAGTTGGTCTTGACTACAACACTGCATTGACAGTGCTTAATAAAATTCAGAGCTTGAGTTTATTCACTTTGGGGCCTGCAAACAAACTGTCTCACCTTGGGGCAGTCTGAAGATCCCGTCAGCACCATGTCAACGGAGCAGCCTGGCAAAAGCTCCACACGAGAAGGTGTGAGGCTGAACACCGGCTTCTCTCTGCTGGAGGAGAGCAAAGATCCACATCCCGGAATATCCTTCTTCTTGGGAGCGGAGATGGATGGCAAGACGGTTCGGTCAGATACGTTTTCCCCCTTTCGAGTTTTTGATGAGTCTGAAGATCTTGTCAGCCCCATGTCACCACGGCCCGGAATATCCTTCTTCCTTTGAGCTGAGATGGAGGGCAGGTTGGTTCGGCCGGACAAGTTTCCCCCCTTTCGAGTCTTTGTGGAGAGCAGGAAGTCATCAGTCCGCCAGTGAAAGAGCTGCATTCGCTTCCCACGGTTGGTCAGCTTGAAGTGGTACTGGCATGACCCAGGGCTAATAGAACATACCGAGGACAGCGAGGAATTAAGGCCTGTTGTCTATTAACTACTACATTTTCAGTTCTAAATCATCATATCAATATTATAGTCAAATTTGACAAATGAGTGTGACAACTTTTATTCTACCTGAAGTATGTGCCTAGGTCAAGGTTGGGAGCAAAAGGCTTGTCACTGACGATTGTGGTGCCAGTGCCTGTGGCAGACAGAGGGATAGTGTGTTTTTGACTGTCCTGGATGGATATTTCCAGCATGGGTTGGAAATAAAGCGTGTCCTCCAGGTGTGCCACTACTCTCAGCTCGAGCTGGCTCTCAGGTGGCACTTCCCCCTCATTGGGCTCAACTCGCCCAAAGGACTTTCCATAGCGCTGAGGAAACAGAAACACAAGGAAAAGAGTTCCTTTACCGTCTGAATCCGATGAGCTGTACGTGTTTGCTAGGACAAGATGTCCGCCTTTGCATCCGTAGAGTTGCATAGTAATAGTTAGAGCAGCTAGTTACATGAAGGAAATGTGTTGATTGAAAATATCTCCCTTCATGCAATTGAGGCCTATACTACAGATGGACTACCTGTAAAGATAGATGTGTATATCATATAGCCGCATAATCAATATTTCTGAGGTGCATGAGATAAGTAAGAACAAATATCTCCCTACTATGATTATAATAATGGGTAGAGTATGATATACTGATGTACAGTTGTATAGAGTAAGTTAAGATGAGTGTATCCTATGATAACGTTTTAAAGTACACAACAAACACATGGATAGTTTGAAACTCTTATTTGTCTCAAATCTACACTCTCTTTGAAGTGAGCATAAAAAAGACACTGCAGGCAAGACAAACTTAATATTTATTCTATTTCCCAGCTCTGTGGATGGTTTGATTGCATTGATTTGAATAAAGTCCAATGCAATGAGAAAACAGATGCGCTGTAAATCTAATGTTCATTTCCAGTCCTTCAACAAAGCCCTTCACTGTGTTCACTGTACTGTACTGTACAGTATAATATATATATATATATATATATATATATATATATATATATATATATATATATATATATATATAAAGCAGTCATCTGGATCACAATCAATGTTCTGTGCAGCAACTCTGTTGATGAATGGCTGGAACATAAACTTTTAATTGGGATTTTGAGAATGGGTTTCCTAAAGATGCAGTGAAGCTTAGGAATAATTTATGTTCTTTGTCAAATACTGCAATTTGTGTTGCATCACTGAAGCAGAGACTGTACTAACAATAATATTGTACAAATTATATTTGAAGATTTAGTTTGATGTCTCTGTTGAAAGCTACTTCCTTGCAGAAAAGTCCTGCAGAAAAAGAGACATTTGAAGAAAGATGCCTCACACAAGCAGGCAACACTTGACCAGAGAGTGACTTCAGGAGTCACAGATCACTTTCTCAGCATTTGTATGATCGGGTAAAGGAGCCACTGAAAGCTGACTTGGTGTGGGTCGATACAAGGGTGATCAGAGTAAAGGGGGTGGGTAGCGTCAGAAGAGGAGAAAGAGCAGGGGGTTGACTCTCCAGAGGAAGGAGCAAGACGACTGGAATTTCAATAATCACATCAAACCTGCTGCATCCCACAACTTGATTAGCATTGATTGCTTTTGAATGCAGCACAAGTCAGAAGGGCTTAGAATCCAAATCGGTGCTGTATGCTGTAGAGCTATCAAGAGCACATGAACCCGCATAAATCTAGCACCAAACTTAAATCTGACTTGGCTTCTGTTTCTGCTTGCCAAAAAAATAATAAATAAATGAGATTAAAACAACTAAAATAGCGTCTGAATTTTAGACCAATCCCTTTTTTACATAGAGTGCAGAAAATGGTCATACAGGGTAATTATTGTCCACATCATGTTTATATGTAGTCTGGCTCCGCCTTCCTACGTATTTCCGCTCAATTTTCATTTTCCTTCACTACTCCGTCTGGGTTTGTGGTATAGTCTTGGGTTTTCTCCGGCCAAATATTTGGCGGTCCAATCAGCGAACAGAGGGAGTGGCTGAGAACGATGACATTGAGGATTTGCGCTAGAAAGATGCGAGCGAAGCCATTCGGTCCATTGTGGCAGCAACACTGCTGAATATCCACAAGTTAAAGCCAGAGCAAGAACAATATTTGCTGAGTTGTGTTGGTGGCCATGATGTTGTGGCCCTCCTCCCCACGGGGTTCAGGAAAAGTTAGATTTTCCAGCTCGCTCCGTTAGTGATGGAGTTGGCTAAGGCTAACGCTAGCGATGCTAATGCTAAATATAAGCCCGATAGTTGTCGGTCTCCCCTCTTGTTGCACATGCGCATGACATATGTCACAACTAAACGTTAGCGATTGGTTATGCCAGATCCAGAGTGGCTCTGGGCAGATCCAATAGTTTTAAACTTCAACAGATTACCCGCCTTCAAGGAAGTTAACAGTTGTCAATGGAGAGTGGCCAGACTCTCTGTACAAATGAAATGGACCAGAGTCTGGTAGGACCAGGCTAGTATACAGTATATGTACTGTCATGCAGTTTCTATTTCTACTGCTATTTTTGTATCTCTGTTCATATCAGACCTACCAACATGTACGCATTTTTCGTACTCAGCACGCATTTTGACCCTTAAGTAGGCTTGTACGATTTGCTGCTCTCTAGGTACGCATTTTGTTGCATCTTGCATTTCTCCGGTTTCAGTTTCTATGCAGTCTACATCTATGACGTTGATTCTGCCGCTGAGTGAAAAGCTTTCAGCCAATCAAAGCGCTGCATTTTAACCCTCCGCCCACCTGCCCCTCCTAGCCAAATGCTTCGCGCGTTTAATTCAATTCAGTGCCTCAGCCAGCCAGGCTGTCCGGATAACTGTAGGCTTGGATGCCATGGCTGAACCGCCTCAAAAAAAAGGTTTGGAACGATTTCTTAATGGGAGAGACAGCCTTTCCTCCACATGTCCAGGCTACCTCTCATAGACAGTATATAGAACCTCCTCACGTGTTCTGCACCGTGTGCAAGATAGACATCGACATCAGTCACCAAGGGGCAACAGGTAACGAACACAGTCCCATAAACAAATACTCCCCACCCCCCGAAACATAATGATATTAAAAATAAATGGATGATAAGAAAAAAACATTCATAGTGTCCATCAGTGATGGGAGTAAGTTTTTTACGCTGCGTGGAAGCGAGCTGTCCTGTCACTGTTCCGTGGTCAGAGCCAGAACCAGAGACGGTAACAACATCTGTGCCCTGTCATTGACGACAGCAATGTGACCGAGCAACTTACAGATAACATGTCGGGAATTAATGTTAAGTCTTGCTACACGTAATATTACATTTTATCAGCGGTGGAAAGTAACTATAGCCTACCGTCGGCTACTTCGATTCAATTTTATTTGGGTATTTTTTATTTAATCCTACTTATTAGGCTACTTCTAGTCCACCACAATTCAGAGTCAAGTAGGCTATTGAACGTTTTACGTAAGTATTTATTTTATAGCTTTAGTTACTTTGCAGCATCAGATTAATAATGCAAAATAATATGAATAAATTCTGATGTATTAAAGTGGATAAAGATGAGACTTTGTTGACCCCGTGGTGAAATTCATAAGCTACCTGCCAAGAATACTTCCGCTTTTATTTTGGTGAAAGTAAGGCAGAAGTAGTGTAAGCATTACAATTCAGCGACAGTAATATTGTAATATAACTAATTACGCTCAAATGACCGTAACTAGTAATCAATAATGTATTACATTTTGGAATTAACTTGCCCAACACTGGTGTCAATAGGCTAGCGCTAGCCTATCACACCTGCCATCCTTCCCATTAGTTGGGGGCAGTTAGAAAAGTGGTGGAATGGCTAGAAAACTAAAAGGTTTTAGAAAGGCCAGGTGCTGATTAACGTAAGATAAAGGTAACAGTTAGGCTATTTATGTGATGGCAACTGACATAATGCAATGTCACCCATGTCAAATTTTTAAAAGCATATCTGTAAATATCTGACCCATGTTATTTATTAGCCTATAATTGTGTTTCTGTCAGGCTTCAATCTTGTGCTTTTTTAGTAGTTGCTTTAGGCCTATTTAAAGTTGCTTTATGAGTAAATCATTACTTAGACTACTTAATTTCCCTTCAGTAATCAGAAGAAGGCTATGTGTTAACCTGGTCTAACTCTCATCTTTAACACAGAAGTACTTTTTTTTTTTATTTATTAGCTCACTCTGCCTCCTGTTGGTTAGACTAACAAATATATGGGCACAAAATGTTGGACAGGATATAAGAAAACATTTGTATAGTAGTTTCACTACACGTACAGCCATTCATCCACTCATCTACACAGTAATAATAATTTATTGTAATCTAGAAGGTAGTGATGAGCCAAAACATTGTGTTGGGTTGTACTCATAAAATTTCTTCAAGGTTGGCAGGTCTGTCATATTCTGACAACAAAAAGAAATAGACTAAAAAATAATCTGTGTACATATGTATGCTGATGTGAAGCGCTGTTCATATGGATTTCGAAAAATAACTGATACATATTTAAGAAACTTCAAAGTGTTAAGTTGAGAACGGAATTTGGAGCGGTGGTATCCCATCTGCCAGGCTAATGCAGACAACCTAGGGGAAACACTGGACATTATTTTTCACATTACACAGTCTGGTTGTCTAGATATCTTTGACACTGTATAAAATAATCAATCCAATCCTAGGTTTTATTAGGGATGCAGTTGTGGTTCAATTTTCACAGATGGTCACTTAGATGACAAGCAAGGGTGGATACCTTCCACAATATCCCCGCAATCATCACTCATCGGGTCTATTTGTGTGGCCCCCCTCCCAGCCTATTGAGCGAGATGTAATGTAATTCAAGGAGAATCTGCATCGATTGATGCTTGAGAGTGCAGGGGGAAACTCCTATCCTCAACACTGCCTTAGAGGAGAGGACAGGGTCACACAATTGCAGTTACACTGGGGTTGCCTGTGTGTGTTTGAATTAGTGTGCATGCACGGTTGTTTCTATGCCAGTTAAGGAAGTATTGAGTCATAGCTCCAGTCACAAGTTTGTTCCCAGTGGATTTCCAGTGATAAGAGAAGTGCTTTCAGAAAGAAAATAAATACTTGAAGGACCACACTGGATATGATCAACTGTAGATCTCAGGATAAGGTAAAGTTACATATACACTAATAAGTATGATAAATAAAAATGAGTGGAAGATTATTATTCAATCTTAAGAGTCTTTGTGATGTAGGTCCGTGCTCCCTCTATATTCCGAAAAAAGTGTAAGAGATGAAAACAGTTTACATTGTATTGTTTTGTAGATTAAATAATTATTTAGTGTATAAAATGCTATAAACACCAGAAACAGCAAGAGATTCCAAGTTGAGCATTGTTCAATCAGCGTCCCAGATCAAGCAAACCTATTCCAGTCATGTCATCCTGAATTGACAAAATGTCAGCGTCTGACTGGTTCATGAAGGAGAGCGCACTCTAAAGGAAAATCACTTATTCTCCTGGGGTAGGACAACAATTGAGCTGGCAACTAATTATTTCAAGAGCTAACAAAGCATTAGAGCTATTTACTCATTAATTAAATACTGTATATAATGATGTTAATTGTTCACAAGAGCAGGGGAAGAAAGACGGAAGGTTTGCTCAAGAAATCTAGCCACTTAATGGGCAGATGGCTCAACAAATATGTATTAAATCCACTACGAAAAGCATTTCATTTCTGTATGCTCCTTGTAACATCTTACCACTAGATCTCAGGGCTTGTAAATTTGAATGTATCATACGTGTTTTATTCATTTATCTTTATTTAGCATGTGCATACCTATCTAATAGCGTTAGGGTCAGGGGTGTGTCTGTGTTGGTGTGTTTGTACCATGCAAGCAGTAAAGCGGGCTGGAATAGGTGACTGGTTTGACAGGTGCAGGGTTCTAGTTATGTCCGTCAGAACCGGGATTGTGCCAAAGTCCAGCTGTGGGCTCTCAACATGAACTATTGGTCCCTGCCCAATACATGACAAGACCACCTCCTGGAACAAAAAAAAGCAGATTAGAGAACACATTTTAATTAGTAATTTAGAGAAAGACACCTGTATGTGTATATGCCTGTATTCAGACAAAATACTCAAAATTACTCCCTCATGCACAGTATTCAACCAGTAACACTCAGAAGCACACGCACGCACGCACGCACGCACACACGCACGCACGCACTCACACACACACACACACACACACACACACACACACACACACACACACACAGACCAGGGGTGGCTGGAAGCTGCCAAACACAGCAATGCGTAGAGTGCGCTGTTGCCTTCCAACAGCCTTAGCCAGCAGAAACACAGGAAGCTCTTCTGAACTGTGAGGACGAATCAATCCTCTGGGGGTTACACTGCCAAAAAGCAGTGGCAGACTCTCCTCATATTCCTGAAAAAGGTGACACAGACAGAAATGACTATTTTTAAGCAAACATACAGATCAAACATCTATTGTACAAAAAGATAGATAGTTTTGAAAGAAATTTATTTTCCCTGCCCTTGTCACGGCAGGAGTGGACAGCTGACAGACAGTGATTTCAATGTTGGCCATTTGTACCAGTACAGTTTCATGGAGCTATTACTGCAAGTCAGGACATGATTATTTTGATTCCAAAAACAATCTTTATTATATTTTGTCTTCACAATGGTCAGAGTCTTAATACAGTGATATTGTCATTCTATTGGATTCATTAAAGCAATAATTCAACATTTTGGGAAATACTTTTATTGGCTTCCTTGTGGAGAGTTGGATGAGAAGCTTGATACCACTCTCATGTCTGTACGGTCAGTGTTGGGAAAGTTCACTTTCTACATGAACTAGTTCAAAGTTCAGTTCACAAATTTTAAAATGAACTAGTTCAGTTCATAGTTCATACTTGATTTTGAACTAAGTTCACAGTTCCAAAAATGAACTAGTTCATAGTTCTTTTTTTCCATATGTTGCTGCAAGCTATTATTTTTCAAAATTATTGCCACAGCCCACATAGAACCACAGACGGCAATTATTTATTGTTTTAACACTGAAACTATGCGTCAGATTTCATCTTCATATCCAATCAGTTCAATGGGCCATTTCAGGTTTGCTGTGGCTCTGACTGAAGTGCGGATTTTCTTTTTGAAAGCCGGCGGGCAAAGTTTGCACAGAAATGTATGATTTTTTGCATGTTTTGATGACGCATGCGGCGGTGCGACACTAGTGGCTGGTGTTGCCAGATTGGGTGTTTTTTCCGCTACATATTAAGGCCTGTTTACGGTATGTTTTAGCCGGGTTTTTGCCTGGAAGGCTCTATAGAAATCTGGCACCCTATTGAACGAAGTAAACACTGAGAGCGAGCCGAGTTCACAGTAACGTTCATCAGGCAGTAATACAGTACGTTCAGTTCACGTTCGCCCAAAATATGAACGATTTCATGAACTATCGTTCAATGAACGCGTTCAGGCACAACACTGTGTACGGTAAATATGATGCTGGAGCAAGGAGACGGTTAGCTTAGCTTAACATTCAGAAAGTCACTGCTCCCAGTCAAGAAATAGTCTGGCATATAATCCTATGTAAAAACACAACTTGTTTTTATACTTTTTTTCTAAGGATTAATGGATATGTTCACAATTTCACAAAAATAGTGCATATATGCACATTAAGGCAGATTTTTCTTGCTGTAATTATTCCTCCTGTTCATACTCCCAATTAGAAGATCCCTTTCCTAATGTGCTTTTAATGTAAGCGATGGGGGTCAAAATCCACAGACTTCGTTCCAAGCTAAAATCCATTTCAAAGTTCGGCAAAAGCTAAGGTAAGTCAAATCAAGTTGATATCGTTGAAGGTTACTGTGTCTTTAGTAGAATAAACATACAGATATAACTTGTTAATTAGTTATCTTTAGGGGGGCTGGTAAGCAGACTTTGTTACCTTTGGACACAGCCAGGCTGAGTTTCTGTTTTTTATGAGTAATGTCGAAGTGTCCTTGGGCAAGACACTGAACGCTGAATTGCTCCCAATGCTACACAATCGGTGTGTGTACCATCGGTATGTCAGCTGAGCAGGTGGCAGGCATAGAAGCCTCAGCCACCAGTGTATGAATGTGTGTGTGAATGGTGCTGTAGTGTGTAAAGCACTTTGAGTACTCGTTAAAGGGGTGGTTCAGAATTTTGGACATAGGACCTCATTTCCAAGTTAGCCAGTGTATCAGTGGAGACCGTTTTTTAACACTTTTCATTCAGTCCTTCCAGTTCGCTGGTAAATTATAACGCCAGACTATTGATGTAAATGTCTGTTTTGACAGAATAATGTTAGAAATAAAACTAGCCTTGCATCTCAATGATCGCATTACATTTTGAGGGACTCATTTCTCAGCAGCAGCGGAATTTTACTTTGCTCCGGTTAGTAGTACTGCGCCGAATAGTAAACAGAGAAGCACACTACAGTCGGGACACCTAGTAGTAGTCTAGTACATTGGTATTGAAGCATTGGATTGGAAACTAAGGACTAGGCAACATGGTGATTCAGTGTTCCATTTACAAATTATAAAAATAAAACAGATGAACACATTTCTACAAATTTCCATTGCAAGATCCAGAAAGGAACCAACTGTGGCTTCTTGCTGCTGGCTTGGACATCAAGACACCGCTGGAGACTCAACTCAAGTGGCGAATGTGTAGTGATCATTTTAGACCAGACGACCCCGCAAGCTAAAGGTCCACAAGTCACTGACAACGAATGAGCCTTTCATAACGTTAGCCTAGCTGCTACTGATAGATTGAGACCGACAACGTTAGTGGAGATAACGTTACGGTTCAATGCATTGTGAAGAGTGACAACATTAGCTAACGGTATAGCTACACTCTTGGTAGATACCCGGCTGGGCTAACCTCTAACTTTAGGTAATTGCTGACAGAAAAGTCATGTAAGCTCGGAAAGTTTACATGCAAATTGCTAGCCCGTGTGCTTTCATGTACTGGTAACGTTATGTGTGTTATAGCCTGGCAGTTAAATAAACTTGCGTCATTGTCATGAAAACCGGCTTCCTCGGTAGCCTAGGTAATATCAGTCCACGCTGCCGTAGCCTACTACCAACTACAGGGAACAAAGTATAACTATTGCAATGCAATGCAAGGGTAGTTTTATTTCTAACATTATTCTATCAACACAGACATTTACAGTACATCGATAGTCTGGCGTTATAATTTACTTGCCTCAGGTGTACTGTGGAGTGGGTAAGACTGTTTTTAGTGGCAGGCTAGCATATACCGTTGACTTGCGTTAGCCTAGCACCAGCAAACACTGCAACTGGAAGGAATGGATGAAAAGTGTTGAAAACGGTCTCCATTGATAAATAACACACTAACTTGGAAATTAAAAGCGCAATTTGCTTCAAAGAAGGCACACTTCCTGGGGGCCTGGCTAAAACAGAGCGTTTCAGACAGAGGGTGAATACAGATAGACAGTATTAGAAAAATAATGTGTTTTTTTTTAACACTGAAGCATGTAGACATGTTCTAGTAAAATCCCAAATACAAGAATGGTCCAGAAAAATTAGCATTATATGGGACCTTTAAAAATGCATGCAATCCTTGACAGTTTTGTGCTTGTTCATTTCACTATTCTATGAGTACACTGCCACCACTGCCATACAGTATATAATATATAATACCTGGTCCAGCATGCCGTAGCATGCAGGTAGAGGGCTGGTGTTGGTCAGCTGCACTTGCTGTTCATAGCGGTGATTTAGGAAACACCTTTGAAAGTCCAACACTGCAGTCTCCACCACAATATCTGGAACAACACACCTATTAACAAAGATAAATAGACAGAGAGGAGAGGAGAAGAAAATATTTGAGGCTTATTTATGAATCACAACAGTAATTGGCATTAAATCATGCCAGTACTGCAGTGTATTAATTAGAACTTATTCATGAATTTACAATGACGGTGATTGCCGCGAGGAAGTCAGATTACCACTGCCCTATTCTGAGTGATGGTGCAGGTGACATTCAAATGTATTATTATGCAAAGTAGGCTCTGAATATTTAACACATACTCCACCGATTTGTCGACACCTGTTTGGAAGTTCAATGGACCGGATTTACAGTTTGTCAAAGCATCAGCGACAGCCAGAAGCACGGAAGAGGTTAACTTTACTTTAAGAGAAATGGTGGTAGGAGAGTTTGTAAAAAGCAACCTCTGCTGTTTTATGGCATCTTGTGAGTATGTTTGCATATGTGTGCACATCAAAGAGTGTGTGTGTATGTTCACGTCGGTAAATGTGTCTGACCTGGCTATGATAGGCAGAGTTATGATTTTCTTCCCGACACCCTGAACATCCACGACCAGCGCCAGACTGTAGCTTTTGACTGTGTTGGAGCACAGCGTCACCTGTATACATAATACACACATACAATAGTATTGAGACCACAAAAGGTTCAAAACATAAAGAAAAATGTTACTCACATCAATATGGAATGCCATTTCATTCAATATTAAATAAATGAAAAAATACATACATGAATAAATATGCCTATGAAATAAATTCTGAAATGATTAAATGAGGCAATAAATATATAAATACATGTAAATATAAATGTCTATATATATATATAATATATATATACGTATATGTATATAAATGAGGCAATATATATTAAGAAATAAATAAATAGGTTTTACTTTTATTTATTTCAGGGGACTTTCATTTCATAAGTACACAATAAACATTTATTTATTTCAGGGGACCATTATTTCATAATAATTTATTTATTTCCCTCTCTATTTATTTCCACTTGTTATATTCAGATGAAGGGGCTTAGATTTTTCTTTATAGAAAATGTATGATATCTTAATTGAGGGGATGCATTGCTTATCTCTTTTGTAGCTACACTTAATGATTTAGGCTGCACCATTCAGAGTATCCTGACCGGCTGCATCACCGCCGGGTATGGCAGTTGCACCGACCTCAACCGTACAGAGGGGGGTGAAAACTGCTCAGCACATCACCAGGATGGGTCTGCCATCCATGGAGAACCTCTACACCCAGCGGTGCAGGAAGAACGCCATCAGGATTAGCAGGGATCCCAATCACTCCAGCCACAAACTGTTTTGACTGCCGCCTGCCGGGAGATGGTACCGCATCCGGTCCCACACTCATCTCACAGGCCATAAGACTTATGAACTCCTGAGCACTTTACCTTTGTATTGTCACTTTACCTTTATATACTTTTACTTACTATTTCAAGGAACACGCAGACTTATTGGGAATTTAGCTTATTCACCGTAACCCCCAGAGTAAGACAAGTCGATACATACCCTTCTCATCTCCGTGCGTGCTGTAACGGTGCCTGACGGTTCCAGCATTAGCATAGCCCAGCACAGATCCTGCAGGTAACTGGTTCCAACTAGCCTACTGCTCTGAATTGTGACAAAAGTGACAAAATAACGCCAACATGTTCCTATTTACATGTTGTGATTTGTAGAGTCACAGCGTGTACAAAAAACAACATAACATGAGACAAGGACGTTTTTTGTACACGCTGTGACTCTATAAATCACAACATGTAAATAGGAACATGTTGGCATTATTTTGTCACTTATTCGGAGCAGTAGGATTGCTGGAACCATTCACCTGCATGTTCTGTGCTGGCCTGATGCCGCTGGAGCTGTTAGACAGCATTACAGCACGCATGGAGATGGGAAAGATATGTATCGACTTGTCTAACTCTGGGGGTTACGGTGAATAAGCTAAATTCCCAATAAGTCAGCGTGTTCCTTTCACAAATCCATTTCTGTATATACAGTATATTATGTATTACTTCTCTCAGCAAATGCATTTACTCCATTCCTGTTTACATTCAGTTGATTCATTCAGATCAGTTTATATATGTTATATTTTATCCCTATACTTTAACTTGCAGTATTTTACAGTATTTCTTAAGCCGCATTTCGACCAAAGGTTCTGGGGTCGTTTTTCACACCTGCATTGTTTAGTTTGGTTAAATCGAACCCTGGAGCGTTTACCCCCACCTTGAGGAGGTGGTCTCGATCCGGTTACAAGCGAACTCTGGTACACTTTGGTACCGTTTGTTTGTGGTGAGAACGTGATCCGACTCAACTATAAGGTGTACATACCAAGTCTGAGCTAAACGGCTCCTGTAGTCACAATCTGAGAGTCTGCAAGTGACAGCCAAACATAGCAGCTTGCTGTCACTGGCATCTCTGTGGTCAAACCAGTCGCCGCTAGAGTTGAAGACAGACACCGGCAGAGCAAAGTCTCGCAGAGCACAGCATAGCAGATGTAGTAATGTTGCTTGTGAAGCAATGTCTGGAAAATGATTTAAATGAAATGAGCTGGTTTGCCCATGGATGGACATGTGAGAGACGGCTAGTTGAACCAAGAGTGAACGTTCTTGTGGGGTTTGTAGTGATGCATTTTGGTTTGCTTGGGAAAACGCTCAGAGTTTACAACCTCATCAACTGATTTGGACCAGAGCATACGAACTATAGTGCCCAGGACTGTTTTTAAGGAACGTAGAAGGTTCCTTCAAGCACATGTTACATGTTGTCTGCATAACCTTTGCGGTCTAAAGACCCGTGAAGACTAGACAAATTAGTCCGCTGATGTATTAAGCAACATGACAGGATGAGGGCTGCTGGTAGTCGCACATGCAGTAAACACACTCTGCAACCGGCAGGTCAGTGTGGGCGCTGGCTCGTGCAAACCTCTCTTTTTCTTTGTGTTTTCGAAAGGCCGACAGCAAAGCCTAACTTTACTTTTATGTTATCTAACAAAGAGAAATGTTTACCCCTCGTCCTAAAATGGTCCAAAATCGATGAGAGGTGTGGCCGGGTTGGATCAGTGGGTGGAGCAGGCGCACCTATACTGAGAGGCTTATGCCTCGACGCAGAGGTCCAGGGTTTGAGTCCAACCTGTGACGATTTCCTGCATGTCTTCCCCCTCTCTTTCCCATTTCTCACCTAGCTCTCCTATCAGTAAAAGGCAGAAAAGCCCAAAAAATAATCTTAAAAAAATTAAAATCGATGAGAGTACTTCCTATTTTTATGACTAAAGCGGTTATTACTTCCCTCCAATCAGAGTCTTTTGGGGGGATTACAAAAGGCCCCGGAAAATTTCCCCAGAACTTAATTTAGATTCTGGTCTCTGCAGTCAAAATGCAATGAGTTCCTTAGAAGGTTCCTAGTTCCTGTGGTCGAAACGCGGCTTTTGATTCTCTTTTTTTTTCTTCTTACATATTTAATTAGCATTCTTGAAGGGAGCCTGAGATCTAAGATTTTCATTGCCAATGGCTGCTTCTCTGTAATTGTTCATGTGCACATGGCAATAACAAAAAGAACTTGAAAATATGTGCATATTTTTTCAATAACATACTGCCTAGTACAGTTTTGGCGAACGTAAAAAAAAAAAACGTAACATCAATAGCAACATTGATTTTAAAAATGTATGCATTCAAATGGGTTCCCGCCTCATTTGTTAAGTCACTGTACCTCAATGCTGACATCTGAAAAGGAACACACAGAGCCCGCAGCAGGTGTGATGGCGAACTCCACAGGCCGAGCATGAAGATCTCTAGCAGCACTGCCTTCCCAAATGTTCCTGGACACCTCGGACGCCTGTTTGAAACTAGTAACACTGGGAGACCCCAAGCCGTCTCCCTGGACACGCAGGGCAAAGGTAATAGGCACAGAGGAGTCGTTGAAGAGGCTACACTTCAATGTTAGTGGGAAACCTGCACAGAACGGTAGATGACAAAGGGGAACATAAATAGGAGGCTAAAGTGGAGGACATTTATTTCCTGAACATTGTGATTCTTTGAAGTATATCATATGTAGCTACTTAAAAATGAAAAAGATCAAGAAAAGTGGTGCAACTCACCAAAGCCTACATCTCCAAAATTGAGCTGTGAAACATCAAAGTATAATTTGGGACCAGTGACACAACCCCTGAAAAAAAAAGAAGCCAAAAACATGTGCCATGAGAAATATTGGTATTTTAAAAAGTAACACTGCCAACAAATTTGAAGACTTGCTTGGATAAATCTGAATGGTCCGTTACAATCTGAGTAACTACACTCGCTAACTTCACCTGAAAGTCACGGTAAGTGGTTTAGGCTGTCCTGTGACAGTTAGCAGCAAGTCCTCATTGAAAGTTCCCAAGATGCGACTGTGGAAGGTGACTTTCACAATCTGGCAGGCCCCAGAGGGAACAACACCTTCCACAGGACTGAAGGAGAAACAGCGGCCGAAGGTGGTGTCGGGGCTTGACAGCCTGAAAGCAGCGTCAATCAGTCCTCTGTTGTGCACCTCCATCTGGAGAAAAAAGAAGGATCCGCTGATTCAACGCTCAAGTCATGTTTTTCTTGTTTGTTCAGTTTTTGTGCACCACAAACTCCCAGAAAACTGCAGGTCCACTGCAACTCTCAGCTCTTTCAAACTTTTCTTTTCTGATGCTGCCTTTTTTAAGTAATTGATCATTTCTTACACTGCACTGTCACTTTAATTCTTGTATTTCATTCCAGTCTTAGCTGGTTTTATATTCTCTTTAACATATGTTTTCAATTGTTTTCAACTGCTATTTAATGTTTTTACGTAAAGCACTTTGAATTGCCTTGTTGCTGAAATGTGCTATATAAGTAAAGCTGCCTAGCATTGCCTTGGTGACCGGATGGGGAACAAGAATTGGATATGCTATATGGTTACATTTGAACAAAATTAAATGAACAATAATATAACAAAATAGAATCATACCACAAACTTTAGCCACAAATTACCTTAGAGTTGAATCAAAACACGACTGACAGCCTCATCCACAGTATTATCTCCACACAGGGGCTGTGGTTATTGCATTGCACTGCATTATATTTTACAAGCATTGACTCACTGTATGACATGGCTTGGCCTCTTAGCAACTTGTTTTTTTCTCTGATTTATAATTTCTATACTTTCATTATTGTCAGATGTTTTAGCATGAGTTTAACAGTCTAAATTAAATAAAAAAACTTAGTTCAAAAGATAGGGAGATTATGCCACACTCAAGCTGTCCATTGTTCATGTACATGTATTCAGATCAACAGTTTTAGTAATAAACGATACACACCAAGCTCATCACATTACCAGCATGTCCTATTGATAATTTTCTGAAGGGACATGACTGTTCACTTTGGCTTAACCTTTCTTACTTCATAACTGTCTGTATCACCAACGAATACATTTTTCATGTCCATCAGGTCATAGTTGAGCTGGAGATTAGGTCCCACTCCCTCAGCCTTTATTGTGAGAGGCAACCGAGATTCACGGCCTAAATGCAGACACAGACAGGGAGAGATTCACAACCAAGTTAAAGACAGAGAAACCAAAAAATATACTATAAGGTCAGGGTAACGTTCCAAAACAAGGGGGTCAGAGGTTTACCGACACAAATGCATTATAAGGTGACAATTTAAAGTTTAGAGAGATTGTCTTACATATCAAACACAGATTTTATCCAGGTGAATTGGGGAAATTGCTTTTATGTGTCTAGTTTAAAGTGCTAAATCAAAGTCCAAATGTAAAATGTCTACATACTTGCTAAACATTAACTTTGCTGCGGCTTCTTTCTACTTTTCTCTCTGTCTCTCTGTCTCTGAACTTATTGAAGGGCATACGAGTTCAATCCTGCAATTTCGCTGAATAAGCTTCTAATGCTTCTAATGCTTCTTGCAAAGTGAGGAATCAGGGTATGGTAGTTTTCATTCCAGCTGTCATTGAACCAGGCTGGTCAGGTCGCCACCTGCCTCAGAAAACATGGAAATTAATGTAAATCTGGCCTCCGGCTCCCAAGACACACGTGATGGCCACATGCAAATTTCCCAACAACCTTTTACTACCACTGGGATGAAATGAATATATTTGGGCCTCATGACTGTAGTGTCTAATATGAAAATTAAAATGAGATCAAGTAGCAATGAGCGGTTAAAGCATTTAGGAGGATTTAGGGGTTCATTTGTGGTGCTTCCACTTTGATTGTGGATGTCATGCGGTACACTGAAGGAGAAAGGAAAATGAAAACAGACAAAGATGAGAGGAGCAGTTGTTCTCTGACAAAAACCAAACAGACAGGCCCAGTTTGCTGCCCAGACTTGTCTGTCTAACCTTTGTCTGCACCAACCCACTGAAGGAAGGAGAATCTTTTATGAGAAAGCCAAAGCTATTGATTTAGAGCAGGAGTGTAAAGTCGGCTTGAAGTTGTTAAAACCATCAATTCCCAGGTTGTTAATGTAAACCTTAATACACATTCTTAGCTTGACCTTTAACCTAACCTACAGTTAAGTCACAATTTGATCCCAAATCCCACCCTTACCCAAACTTAACACTAAATATATCCTCATTTTAACATTGAAAAAAACACAACTCACCATATGTTTATTAAATATTGATAAATTTATCACAAGCTTAAGTCAGCTAAAGTCTTTTCGGTGCAGCAAAAGACAGCAAAGCCCTACAGTCATATGCCATATTAAAGAGAGACTGTATAAGATTTCTACTCATTAATGAGAGGCGAAAGTCGAAATGGATCTGAAATGGACAGTCGTGATCAGTGATGCCACATAATTTGGATGCCACGTTACTAGTAACGCGCTACTCTAATCTGAGCACTTTTTTCAGTAACGAGTAATCTAACGCGTTACTATTTCCAAACCAGTAATCAGATTAAAGTTACTTATCCAATTCACTGTGCGTTACTATTTGTCATTTTCCTTTCTTCTTGCGTCTTGTTGAGTGAAGTCAGGTATGCGACAAGTCACGTTTTCAGCATATTGACAGTTCACGTGTACCACGCAGCGACACAAACGTAAACAACAATGGAGGGACGAGAGAGATGCACGTTTTCTAGCTGGAAATATAGTCACTATTTAGAGTTTGTGTCAGCTAAAGACGGCAATATTAAGGTCCGTTGTACACTCTGTGCTGGTGGCGACTAC
The DNA here is from genome assembly GCF_004354835.1 of Perca flavescens. Lineage (NCBI taxonomy): Eukaryota > Metazoa > Chordata > Actinopteri > Perciformes > Percidae > Perca > Perca flavescens. Next base: position 7,310,903 of record NC_041338.1, on the reverse strand, counting down.
GTCAAATTTGAAGAACCATTTGGAGTCGCAGCGCTGCAGTCAAACTTACAGAGCAAGTCCCAGCAGGTGGAACGAAGCAGAGAGAAGGTCCCCCACCACCCAAACAACAAAAGCTGGACTTTGGTGCAAAACCAGTAAGTGGGGGAGAGTTGAAGAAGTTGGTCGGGCAGTAGGCCTATGTTGTAACGGAAATGCTGCCCTTAAACACGGCTGACTCCCTCTCTTGTGCCATAATAAACCAGATCCTACTACTGGCAAGGCTGAGCTGCCTCACAGTAAACCGGTTGTCATTTTTATGTTGAGGCTGTAGGGGTGTTGTTGGCAGCTGCTGCATGTAATTAATAAAGTAACTTGTAATCTAACTTTATTATTTTTAAAATCAAGTAATCTGTAAAGTAACTAAACTACTTTTAAAATCAAGTAATCTGTAAAGTAACTAAGTTACTTTTTCAAAGTAACTGTGGCAACACTGGTCGTGATAATACCTTGCTTCCCTACTCATATTTGATTGTACGTGTTTGAGAATTGGACAAAACCCCAACTTTCGGGGATTATTTGGAACTTGACCTTGGGTGTGGTCTTCAAAATGTTGTCTAACGTGTTTCAAAGAGGAAATTAGTTGTATCAAAATGCATTTTGAAGGGCCCTTAAACTACTGGATATTCCTACTACTAAGTTGATGACTACTTTTCGTATGGTGGTGCAGAAAGAATTCTGAATTGACAATGAGGCTTGAATTTCACTCCAATGACTAACTACCATTGCAAATAGAAACTGTTATTATTATTAATTATATAATTATTTTTACAAGCATATCTGTATGTAGCAGGAATGGGCTTACTAACTCATGCTTTGTTCTCACATGGTTGTTTATGTTGCTAGTGTAGCCAGTTGGCCAGTTAGGTAAATTGTCTGACCTAGAGCACTGTTTCTAAAATTGGGGTGCGCGTAATCCTAGGAGTATTTGGTCTACTGCAGGGGGTATGTGAGATTTTTGCAAAATGCTGATTCAAGAATATATCATGTATAATTAATAAAATAATTATACTATAATAATGAATGAATTTAGTGATGGATTCTAAACATTTGAAATATAGCCTTCAAATGTTTTTCAGTTACAAGGTTGTTGTTTAGTAAACCTTTCACTGCCGGCGCTGTATTGTTCCTCTTTATATAGACTTTTTTTCTTCACCAAAAAATGCTTTGAACTGGTCAGGGGGTACTTGGCTTAAAAAAACAATTCAAAGGGGGTGCATTATTGAAAAAAAGTTTAAGAACCACTGCCCTAGAAAGTTAAATCTTGTTCTCATCCAAGACCAGCTTGGATGATAGTCTAAGCTGGAAGAAGCATATTCATTTTGTTTGCAGTAAGATATCCAGTAAGATATCCTAAATCCATTGGCAATTTTGCACCAGCCAGCTTCCAAACCAATGCCTTGTGTAGTATTTTTTCAGTCTAATGCTGACGTACACGGTTATAATACAAGATATGCCAAATATTTACATCTTTCAATGTTCCGTACTAGGCTCTGTCAATTCTCTATTAGACACAGCGGAGCTCAGCTATGGAACAGGTATATAAACACTGCATTTCAGTCAACTTCTGTCAAGAATTATAAAAATAGGCTTAAGACCTGTCTAATTAACTGAACTTAACTGTCTGTATTGATCTGAACTATTCATATCACATTTTGTTTGGCCTTGCTGTCTCTCATTTCTACTTACACATACACACATCAGTCTACATATCCTAATTGTATCTATATTATTGTAATTTATTTTATGCCTTTGATTTTTAAGTTGTCAACCTTATGCTTTTATTTTAATTTATTTTAAATTCAGTGCTCACTTGTGTTCAATTAGTTGTTTTTGTTTTGGACATTTATAATGTAATTGTTCATTATCTATGTTATTCCTCTCTTCCTTAGGTGAGATTCCTTCTATAAGCACCTAGAGGTTTTCTTAATCTCACCTGCACAATCTTTATTTTTTTACTGTATATTACTGTTGTCTTATAGACAGATTGTGCAAAATAAACAAATTCAAATTCAAGGCTGGATATTTAGCTATTAGCGTAGCGTAGTTTTTTTTTATTTCTGGAACAGAACCCAGAAGTTCCGGTTTCACTTCAGCTCCATATTAATTACAAACTGTCTACTACTTCAGAACCACAGACAGCACCATGGATTTATCAATACACAGCCCACAGTTAGACTACTGATATTTCAGAGCCATAGTCGGGGCCATAGATGCTAACTCGCACAAACCTCAGTCAGATAAATGGCACTATTTTAACGATCTGAAACGCAAGTATCAAACGTGAAATGCAGGTAGCTTTGTGGGCGGATCTAAAATGGGTTGGTCTGAAGTAGCTAGGTGTGGTTTGGGCGTACCGTGCAATAAACCAATCAGAGCGTCATCTCACATTGTCTTTAAGAGCAGGCGCGCTTGTTCCATGATTGCTATTATGACGGCGGATTTGCCTGGCGCACGCCAGCGGGAGCTTATGGAAATGGATGTGGCAAAGTAATAAATGCCCGTCTTGACCGGGTGGCGATGTTGCTGCAGCCTCTCGGGCGCATCTCCACACTATGGAGAGGATTGCTGTAGCCATGGAACGTGGACCTCCAAACGCACCACCTGCTCCTGTTGTGCCCCTTCCTCCTCCCGCCATTCCATCTCCGTCCACTCGCTCCACCAGGAGAGCATTGCCACTCCAGGACCAGATCCCGCCGGAGTGTCCAATCCCACCGTAGTTCAACATCACGTCTCCTTAAAGTCCTCTAATATTTCCTCATTTATGTCATCAGCCTCATCCATGATTCATGGAAATGTGTAAAACACAACAAGCCACAAAGAATGCTGCGACTTTTTGAAGACTGTACTGTGCTGCTAGCGTGGCTTAAATTTACACACTGTTTGTTTCTTACAAAATTGTTTCTTATGTATTACTGTATGTAATATGCATGCATTACTGTACTATGAGTGTTGTATTTTCTAGCTAGGCACTGACCTGTGACATCACAATATATGGTTTGTTGGTATAGTTTGGCCTCTTCGGGCTTGAAGACAATGTTGAACTGTGCTGGGCATTTGGGCCATATTTCACCTTCCTGAGCCATGTCAAGACAAGAAGAAGAAGAAAAATAGGTCATATTAAATAAAGGATATAAATCAGACATGCACACACTACACAAACCTAGCATGTGACTTGCCCTTGTATGGTCAGTGTGCTTAATTCTGGCCAAATCGTTACAGGGTTAGTCAGCGGTGGTGTCTATAATGTGAATATAGATATTACATTTTTATTTGTGGAAGTGCTGACTGACAGATTTTCATCACCACCACCGCGATACAAACGGGCGCAATGAATACATTGCAAAAGCCTGACACTTAATAATTTTATTTAGGTACGGGTAACAAAAACTTTTTAAAAAGCCTGTGTCACTTCTGTTTGTGATTGTTTTTTTTGTAATTACGTAGGCCTACTTGTTCCACACATTCATTTATGTCTGAAGAAAGAGTGACAGAGAGGAGCAGGCACACACACACACACACACACACACACACACACACACACACACACACACAGAGTGCCGTTATTCAGAAACATCATGAGAAGCTATAATCTCTGCAGCACAGTCCGAACACGGAAAGAAGCTAGGCTCCAAATCCATGGGTAGAGTGTGGACAATTAGCTGACGAGAGATACTGGGCAAGAGGGATACAAAGAGACAGGAAAACACAGACACACACGTAAACACACCGCTGGCATCACAGTTATGCAGCTGCGTGAGAGCGCCAAGATGTTGCTCTGCACAGCTTGGCTTCTGCGTTCCTGCAGTGCTCTGGACAGCAGTGGCAGACGATGGATCAGTGTGGGGTCAGATTCACACTGAATAAGCAACCGTTCCCTTTCCACCTCCTCCTCCTTCTGTTGGAGCACTGAGCTCTCCCTACAGACATGGAGGAAGGAAGGTAAGGTAAAAGGCAAAAAAAGAAAGAGAAACCAGAAGGGTCCGAGAGAAGATCAAAGATTTGCAGAAAAAAGGCATGGACACTTTTCTGGCAACACGCTGTGGTAAAGAAAAAAAAAACACACAGTAGGCAATTTTACTTGCTACATGTACACAGTAAGACAGAGAGGGAGAGCTTATACAGCCCACACTTCTAAAAACATCTTATCGAAAATACATTCCTGTATTGTTAGTGTTAAATCCTTTGTGTTCATACATACATACATACATACATACATACCTCAGTAAGCTCAGGGCCTCCTCTTGCAGGCTGGGCCACGTTGTCCAATAGTATTTAAAAGGGATCTTACTACTGTAGGTGAGGGACACTTTGTGTACGTTGGCCAGGGAAATGTAAGTCTTCTTCAACAGAACAAAGTCAGACTCAAGATGGATGTCTAGTTCCTCACAAGCCCCATACAAGCTGATGTATACATCTTCACCTGCGCAGAAGTCATGCAAAAACAGCATGTAGACACATACATCCATGTACAGACTATACCAATGGTTTTTAAACTTCTGATCATCAACTTTTGTTGTTCCCTAACGTGGGTCACACGAGTTGTGGGATGTAGTCAACAAAGTATGATTTTAACAGCTGAGCAGAGTATATTATGCATCCAGTTCAAATTAATCGCCTGAATAAGTAAGTTGAGTAAGGAGACAGTGTTTTCTTTGTATATTTTAATGATCCAAAAATGTCTTATCTTGTTTTGTTGAAGTTGATTGACCTACTGTTATAAACACATTTACTATGTACTATGCACAGACAACAAGATCAAACAATCTATGTAAGCCACAAATCTAAACCTGATAAGCCCGCATTTAATCCTACATTTACAAATAGTCATATTATAGAACTGAATCACAGAAAACATCTGAGATGTTGGCAGAAATTTAGAAGTCTTAAATCAGGCTAGCAAAACTGCAAGCTTAATGTACCTTGGTTTTGTGCTTCCTGTGAACATCGCTGTCGTTATGACATGCCCCATTAACACAGCTCGAATATTAGAAGATGCATGTGAATGCGTGAATGAAAAGGTTTATTTTTAGCTCAAATGGAAGATCTGTATAGCAAAATTGGGAATTTTTAATGCAATAATTAAAGCAATGTCATAATGGTGCAGTTGCCGGGGGAGAGACAGTTATACACTGAGTATATTGGCATTTCTTTAAATTACTCATTGTCTTGGGCGGCTCTACAAAAAAGCCTCGGGAAGGAACTTATTTTGGTGGGACATGTTCAAAGGTTGTTTTAGTCGTGCAACAGAAAACCCAGATTGGACAGATAGTCTAGCTAGCTGTCTGGATTTACCCTGCAGAGATCTGAGGAGCAGTTAACCATAGTCCTTATAAATCCACCGGAGTTTAAAATAACAAAACAAAGAAAGCGGAAGGTGACGGGACATCCGAAAATGGAAATCCGAAAAGAGTGACATCCGGCGGAATTTCTGTCACAACGAGAGCAGTCCCGGAAGTGGAACGTCGTGGAGATAGTCTATGCACTGATATACTGCACTTACAGTACTAACGTAAGCAGCCACTGCTGCTCCTCAGGGAGTCTCAGGCCTAATGTGGGCAGTGGAGAGAGGAGAAACTCACAGTGGAGTCAAGGACATACTGCAAAGTCTGGCTTTGAAAGACTGGATCTGGATCAAAAGTAGCCACGCACAATGGCTCTCAAAATATCCTGGAAAACTGGCATCCAAAACAACTTACTTTATTACGCTGCCAAAGCCTTTTTGAGTTGCAGTAATGTGAAATACATCAGGCTGAAAGAAATATTAATTGTTAAATCTTACTGTAGTAGACTTAAGGTAGTACGATTTCCCACAATGCACAATACAACAATTTAAAAATATGATTCTATGGAGTTACAAAACCACACGGGACAAAGTCCTTAATGGTTAACAACTAATTAATCTCTGTAGTAGTAAGCAAGGTGCCACCATCACAGCGTGCACACTTCCAGCAGTGAGAGAAAAGAAAGAGCAACAATGAGCAGCAACAAAGATAAGATGCAAAACAAGGTTTTGCGTAAAGCCGCCAAGAACAAGGGCTTATGTAAATGTAATGAGTGTTTGTTTACATTCAAATCATAAGGACTGGCCTGTAAAAAGAAAAAAAAACACACTGCCTATCCTGAGATTATGTATATTTGTGTACCTGCAGAGGTTACTTTGTTTAAAAGGACAAATTTCCAGCAAATCCCACTCAACACACACACACACACACACACACACACACACACACACACACACACACACACACACACACACACACACACACACACACACACACACACACACACACACACACACAGAGGGAACTCTTTGGCATTTTGGATACAATATAAAGGTGATGCCTGAATTCTGAACACTCTGAACACTACAGGGGTCTCCTCTCCATATTTCTCTGGTTTCTTTGATATTACATTTCGCTAGTGTAAATGAAAACACAGTTACCCTGGTCAATTCAATTACTAGGAATGAAAACTGAGATCAAAGTGACATAGAGAATGTTCTCATTTGCAAACGAGTCCAATGGGTATTTCATTTTATTATGATTGTTGTTCTTTTCAAAGCTTGCCTCTAGCCAAAACAATCATGGAGGCGTGCCATTAATTACTTTACAAAATGTAATGGAGTGAACAAAATGAATTACATACAAGTGCTCTGGTATGCAGGTGTATTCAACTGACTGAGAGTGTAGATGGTTGCTCTAGGGCTGTAGCCTGGACATCCAGACCTAAATCCGAAAGAATAAAGGAATACGCCACCGTTTGTTGAAAAATAGGGTTATTCACCGTCTCCTCTATATTTATATAGGTGGGCAAACGCATTTTTGTTTAAGTGCATGCGTTGTCTTAGTCCAGCGGCGCTGCCGCTAGCTTAGCTTAGAGTAATGAATGGAATCCTTTGTTGCCGTTAGCATGTCATGAGTAAAAGTGACCCAACAACAACAAAAACAAAACCTAATTACTTCTGGTGGCCTGTGTTTCACAACGAGTAAAAATAGCAATGCAGATTAAGACTATATGATTTCCTAGGCAGATATTGACTTGGATATGGGGCTACAGGCGAAGCACTGCTACTCGGGCACAGAGATATCGGCAGCCCGGAGAGCTCCATGGCTGGCACAAAGTCACTGTTTCTCGGTTACTGGACCACCAAATGCCTGTAAACATAGAGGCTTCAATGAATAAAGAAAATAAAGTACATACTGGCCATTTAACAGTACAGTAGGCTACCAAAAATAGTGACATATAACATATTGAACTAAATATGGCCCTGATACAGACTCTATCTGAACTCCTTGAACATGTCTTTACATAATTAAAACATGTCAATGTCAAATGCTTTCAATAAATTAATTAAATCGCAAACAGGGGTGAATTGAGATCGCGATTTTATAATGATTTATCGTGCAGGCCTGTTGAGTATTTTCATTTTCTCCTAATTATTAGGCTACTTCTAGTCCACCACAATTCAGAGTCACGTAGGCTATTGTACGTTTTACTTAACTATTTATTTCATAGCTTTAGTTACTTTGCAGATTCAGATTAATAATACAAAATAATATGAATAAATATGATGTATATAGTGGATAAAGATGAGACTTTGTTGATCCCGTGGTGAAATTCACAAGCTACCTGCCAAGTCATACTTCCGCTTTTATTTTGGTGAAAGTAGCTCAAAAGTAATGCAAAAGTAGTGTAAAGCATTACAATTCAGAGACAGTAATATTGCAATATAACTAATCACTCTCAAATGACAGTAACTAGTAATCAATAATGTATTACATTTTGGAAGTAACTTGCCCAACACCGATCACAAGTTACAATACGATATTATATTGACTCTTTGGACAACGATGCGATATTGGCTGATATCACAAAGTCTGCCACGATACGATTTCGAACCGATTGAATTCAGCGACCTGTGATCAATTTTATTACTGAGCTTTTCCAAACATTTAAATAAAAAAACGAACTATTCTTTTTAATAAAAATAATAAATATGAAGTGAGAGTTTCAAAACTAAGGCACATCTTATAGATGATATGTGATAAGTGATATAATAATAATATATAATAAATACACTACATAGGAACACCATCAAACTAAAACCAAGACTCAATGACAAATTAACTAAAACACTGACTGTTTCCAGGAGATTTATCTTCCACAATAATAAGCAAATGTGTAAAAATGTTAAACCATCCCATTAGGTTTCTAGTCTTGCTCAATGCAGACTGCATAGGAACGTTTTTAATCCATCTTTGCCTGGGCTTGAACACAAGTGAGCATTTTTGAGTAACATGAAAGCCTCAGTAGGAGTAAAACTCTCCCAGGATTAGTGTGAGTTATTTAGCTTTCAGATGTATCAACAACAAATTGAGCCCAGTCCTGGTTGAGGGAAAAAACGAACCCGTCTGTGAAGAATGTAGGCTGGTTAAATCTATACAATGACCATACAGTAAAAACACATATTAGAATTCAAGGAGCGTTCACTTGCGTTTGTAACAGTGTAATTATCACGGAGAGTTCCATCATGTACCTAGAGGCAGAAATAGGGAATACAGAAAAAGCCTGGCACAGTTTTACAGGTCTTTGCTTTCACTCTGCGAGAAAGACTAGCAGCAGCTGTGAGATACCATCGGATGGAGAAGAAGAGAGTAGAGACAACAGAGAGGACAGAGGATGAATGATGGAAATGAGGAAGAGGGAAAGAAGAATTGGGGAATAAGGAGAGAAAAGCCATTATCTTGCAGCATCCGGATGCTATGACAGCAGTTGACAGGCAGGGAGAGCTGCAGCTTATTGCTAAGCTTTCATCATCACTGTCCACCAACCCATTTCCCCCACGCTTGCTTTCTCTTCCCATCATTTCTGTATGAACACAGCGAGAGAACATAGAACTCAACCCCCTCAGCTACCTTTGATCACAGCACAAAAACTCTGCAGCATGTGTGTGCATAAACATGCTTGTTTGTGTGTGTGTGTGTGTGTGTGTGTGTGTGTGTGTGTGTGTGTGTGTGTGTGTGTGTTTGTTACTGTGCAGCTTCTTGCTGTTTGTGTGTGAGTGTGTTGCTTTTCTAAAAAAGGCTGCTGTGCTGAAGTCCCCTTGGTGCTATAGCCCTGTCAAAGCAGATGCCTCAGCGCTTCCTAAGAGCTGTTCGTCTTTTAATTTAAATCAGCAGCAGTGACAGAGCAGAGGGTTGTGTGTGATGGAGGGAGGGGGGTTACTGGAGCAGCACAGACTCTCTGCTCACTTTTAAGACAGAACAAGTATTGTCTAACACCCCGTGGTCGAAAACAAGCGAGCTGAGCAAACTATTATTTTCCAAAGCGGCACCGGCTTTTAACTGACAATGGGTAATAAAGATGCAGAGTGTACCCGCGTTAAGTACTGTGGTGTACATGCATATTGACATGCAACACGCTAACACACACATGCGCACACACGCAAGGTCAGCCAGCTTATGCTGAAGTCTCCAATGGCCCCTAAGCAGAGTAAAGCCTTTAGCAGCATGCTGACCTGAAACATACATGAGTGTGAGTTAGACAGGGAAAGGTGCTAAATTAAAAATGATAGTGTCTTGATGGGCTGTAAGTGGTGTTCTGAACCTGGCCTGGCCCTTCCATTATAAAAGCTTAATGCTGCTGAGCGCTGTTACTGATGCCACTCCTTCAGCAGACCTGCCTGTTCATGTAGCCAGTCAGCGCCCCTGCTCCTTTAAGGTCACGCACACAGGTAAACATATAAAAATGCTTTTACAGTTCACAAAAAATGGAAAAACAAACACACTCATCCACAGACAGATGTTTTTTTTATAGATCCTGAAGTTTTTTTTTTTACTCTAAACAATCATCATTAAATAGCTATACATACATCATTTATTAAATCTCCATCTGCTCTGGGAATCTGTGTCACAATAATGAAAAGATAAAAATGGATGATTACAAATCTGAAGTCAGAACAGTTAAGCTCTTATTCACTGTTATTATCCAATTCTAAACAGGCCGTTTATTCACAAGGTGACTTTGCCATAGTAGAGGTTCGGGACTACGACTGATAACAGAATGATTGTCATGTCAGCATGCTACTGAATCTTCCCTCACAAACACACACTCAAACACACACAGTGCTTCACAGTGCAAATGGGGGTAGTGCACCGTGGAATATCCACCCAGGTGATGCATAGCTAACAGGGGGGAACTCAAGCTTTTTTCTGCATGGTACACAGCTGTTCAACTGTATTTGTTTAACACCGTGGGATTATTGTACCGAGACGATTTTTAGGGAGCTGTGTAGCTGAAATTAGCTTTAGAGGAGACTTTGATGTGGACGGCTTGGGTCAAGAGTAAGGCTGATTTGGCTTTGATTGAAGCATCCCCTTGGTTAATCAGCCTAACCTAGTCATGCTTGCTATTTTCAGCTACCACTGTTTAGCTGGGAGTACACATGAAAAGTGAGACTAATTGCTCTTTTCCCATCATAACAAACTACACTGTAAAATTGGGTCTACTTTTCCAAGTTACTTTGCATTGAAACCTTTATTTGACAGCCATCAAAGTGATTTTACTATACCATTTCCTAAATTCACGGCAGGCGTTTAAAACGGTGCGCTAGTAAAAAAATATTTTTTTAACAGACGCAGCTCCAGTTAAATCATCTCTTGCAATGTACCAATGTTTTCCAGCAACTTTCTCCTTTTACCTCTAATTGATCCCCTTGCGTGTCAACAGGAAAAGTCAAAAGCTTCGTGTTTTTGCCTTTGATGTTAAGGAGTCTGGCTAATTCAGCAGGCAACCCAGGCTACCCTAACATAACATGTGACCATTAAAGGTGCCCTGCCACACAAAACCGTTTTTTACTTGCATTTTTTGAAATATGTTAAGTCCATATGTGTTTGTGTTATGTCGTGAATGTGAAAATGAACTGCTACCTCCTCTGTCAGCCACTGAAAAGAAATAAGCAGAGAAATCAGGCCAATTACAAAAGCTGGTCAGTCTGACATCATGTTGCCTGAGCTCATTACTAACCATGAGCTCGCCCAGTTGCGCTGGGTAAAGGATGCTGATAGCCAGGCTGTCATTGGCTAGCTGTTAGCCAATCAGAGTCAAGCAGCTTAGCTCGTTGAATATTAATGAGAACTGGCCCAAATTGAGCTGAGCCTTCCTGCAGAGTCCATGGTAGAACTTCAGACATTACCACAAAGTATGTTACCACAAAGTACTGAAATTCGTGTGGCAGGGCACCTTTAAGTGTGAAACAACAGTACAAGTACAGGTATAAGTGTGGGTAGAGCCCAGGAATCCTTCATAAAAAATACTGCTAACAAGATTATCATAAATGAGCAGATTTATCACAAAAACACAAAGTTGTAAAGCGAAGAGAGTACAACCAGTAGCTATTACTGTAAAACAAGCATTTATCAAACAACGATGTCACATTAAATAAAATGCTTAATGAATAAAAAAGAGGATAAATGATTCATTAGCTTATTGCATTGAGTTGAGGTAAGTCCTGACAGCAGAACAAACCATATAAATGCATAAACTAATAAACATATACGATTTGTTTTTCATGTAATGGCAACATTTACTGCAAAATCTTTATCAATCAATCAATCAAAATGTATTTATATAGCACTTTACAACAACCAGCAGGTATCCAAAGTGCTTAACATCAGAAACACATATCATACAATAGAAAGAATGAACATAAGTAATGGTAAACAGTGAAACCAGAAAAGGTTACAAAGAAACCAAAAAATGAAATTGTCACACCACTGCTATGTATTAAAAGCCAGACTAAACAGATAAGTTTTGAGTTTGGACCTAAAAAGAGCTACATCTGTAATAGTGCGAATTTTTGATTACAAGAGTGACCTATGCTGGTATTATACGTACAGTCAGTCACAATGGTGTATAAGCAGTGCTAGTAATCTGTTTTTGTGTGCTTTAATCAAGCTTTAAATAGTAATTTGCAAAAGGTGGAGCCAGGCTACTCAATTTTCAAATCAAACACTGTACTATGTAGAGACAACCAGACAAACAGACACACAGTAGTGGTAGATTGGTGTATGCTAAGCCCATTAAGATGTGATTTAAAAAGAAATCAGAGCGGAGGAAATGAGCGATAACGAGAAAATGGACTGAGCAGTAAGTACAATACACCACAGCCATCATGGGCTAAATCCCCACCATGTTTACAGCCCAATTCCCTAAGAATGTTTGAAAGATTCTCCTCTCATTACCATTACTTATGTCACCTTTGACCAACACAAACTCCAAAGTACCTCGTTAGTATCTACTCATCTGCGACATCCAAGGTTAAAGGATCCTTCTGAATCCAAAAACTAGCTATATTCATACGAGCAAATACAGTCGTACGCACAACGTATGGGTTCAAATGTAGCAGCAAAAAAAAAAAAAAAAAGACAATTAGAAAGAGACAATGAACAGTTAATTGGACAAGGTTGGGGAATCTTTTCTGCCTGGCTGCTACAGATAGGTCTGTGGAGCCAATGGAAAACACTGATAAGAGCTGCATATGTGACAAAGACACACATATGCAATGTGTTCATAGTGAAGTTTCACTGCATGGGTTTATGTTGTGTGTGCATATGTGTGTTACAAAAGAAAAAATTACATTAATAGTAGGGATGCTAATTTAGATACTTTGTTTCTGACCGATAGCCGACCCTTGATAAACTGATCATTGACCATTAGCCGACAAGCAAACAACTTAGTCCAAGTTCTCCCATCATGGACACTCTGACATACCTTTCCTGCTCCACATCTGCGGACAGCTGAGGACTTGTGCCAGTCACGCAGCCAAGATGTTGCATGCATTGTCGTAGACACATGCAGCCACTTTCCTAGAAACAGTTGTTCGCAGCTATGCGCAGAGCATATGCCTGAGGCGAGCTTGTCTCCTCCACATCCACCTGTGAGGTTGTCAGCTGCGTGTCTGCCTGGCATACTCTGGGTAGGACGGACAATTTAACCCGCAAGTCCTCATCGATATAGATGCATGCGTCACGTACAGTAGTCTATATTGACAACGTTTCACATCCGGAAATTTTGACTGGATGTCCGTCACCTTCCTCTTTCTTTGTGTTGCCGTTCTAAACTCTGGTGGATTTATGAGGACTATGGTTAACTTCTCCTCAGATCTCTGCAGGGTAAATCCAGACAGCTAGCTAGACTATCTGTCCAATCTGAATTTTCTATTTCATGTCTAAAACAACCTTGGAACGTACACATGTTCCACCAAAACAAGTTCCTTCCCGAATCTATTTTGCAGAGGCACCGTTATTGTGTCCGGGGCTTAGCGCTGCCCAAGACGATTGTGATTGGTTTAAAGAAATGCCATCCCGGAATGCTGTGTGGACTAGCCAGACCTTCCTCCGCAGCGCTGCGAGACCACACGTACAGTAGCTCTCCGCTGTGAGCACAGTCCAGCTACGAGTTTAGCAGAAAAAAAAGCTCAAAACGCAACTCGCTATTGCAAAGTTTATACTAGCAAGTTAACTAGCAGGTACAACATAGATTGTATTGCCTATTTTTCTTTTACAATGCAAAACATTTTTAATCACTTTTTCATTTTAGTTTTAATAATATTTTTATTTTTAACTGTTTAACTGATAGTATTAATCGGTCAAAATTATTATTGTCGTTTAACAGTTAAGTGGTTGATCATTAACAATGCTAATTGTCAGATCTATTAGAAATCTATTTGTGTGACACAATGTTTCACAAGAGGATAGACAGATGGACTGAGAAACACATTCTGACACATAGGAGAGGAACACATGAAAACTTACCGCCTCTCTATTATACCAGAATGCTTCGGTAGAAAAATAACGCAGCTGATGAGAAACACACTGAAACCATGTCATTCTGCTAATGCTAATAGGGACAGCTATGAATATTTCACTACAGCTCTGGGAAGTCAAGAAATGATGCTACTGTACGATTGACACTAGCTTTATCAGATGCTGTGGTCATAACCTATTTTAGTTATTTGTCACTAGTTTGCTTACAGTTTTGTAGTGTTGTGTGTTTTCAGAGGCCTGAATTCTTCTCACCAGTGTGGTAGTGCAGAAGCAGGTCCTGGCTATGGTCTCCTATGGTCATGGGGTTGAAAACCACAGTCACCTGCATGCTCTCGCCTACATCCAGAGTCCCACAGGAGGGCGTCACTGAGAAAGGGCTAGAATTAAATAGAATAGAATAGAAAAGAATTTCACCAGGTGGAATAAACAACAGAATGTAAAGCATGGTGTTTTATAACAGCCAAAGTTCAATGTAGTTTTATAAACTGTGAATTGAATGTGTGCCTATCACCAAGTACAGTTACACAATCAGTGGTGGAATGTAACTAAGTACATTTACTCAAGAACTGTTCTTAAGTACACATTTGAGGTACTTGTACTTTACTCGAGTCTTTTCTTTTCATGCGACTTTCTACTTCTACTCCACTACATTTCAGGGGTAAATATTGTACTTTTTACTCCACTACATTAATATTAAAGCTTTAGTGACTAGTTACTTTAAAAAATAATGTAATAATGTAATGCATATGTAGTTTATAAAAAAATGATGTTTTATAATAAATTAAACTACCCAACAATATATTGGCTTACAAGTCCTGCTGAAATGATGAGCCAATTAAACACTTGATTGACAGAACTGTTTTAACTGGAGCACCCAAATGGCTCAGTTAGTAGAGCGGGTGCCCATATATAGAGGTTTACTCCTCGACACAGCAGGCCCAGGTTCGATTCCGACCTGTGGCTCTTTGCTGCATGTCATTCCCCCTCTCTCTCCCCTTTCATGTCTTCAGCTGTCCTGTCAATTAAAGGCCTAAAATGCCCCCAAAAATTGTTTCCTTTAACTTTTAATACTTTAAGTACATTTTCCTGATGATACTTACGTACTTTTACTTAAGTAACATTTTCAATGCAGGACTTTTTCTTGTAACCGAGTATTTTTACAGGGTGGTATTAGTATTTTCTTTTGTGATTCTGGGTTAGTGCATTAATGTATATGTTAAATGTTTATACACTGACAATATTTAAGATTGAAACTGTCTGCTGTATCAGAAGAAAATAGGTTAAATCACTCAAACACAGTAGACATGAGCCCATATTGCACTGACTCTCACCTCTTTGTTTCTAGCTTGAACTTGGCCAGACTGTTTCCTATGTTGCGGACTAGGTGAGTCCTCTCTGTGGAGGCTTTCACAGGACACACGGGTAAAAGGATACTGTCTCGAAAGTCAAGAATGGCACGTGGCCCAATGGCTCGAACTGGGACCTCAAACCGCTCCCTCTCTGTCACACAAACCAGTCTGGGGTGGTAGTCCTAGATGGACAAAATGAAAAAAATTTGTCAAACATGCAAGCTCCATATATATTACTGAAGTATTTGTTAGGCGATGCTGCTGAGCCACCCGCCTGTCCTCAAGGTTAGTCCCGGATGGAGACACACGGGCAAGCACATACACATTCAGACCTAATATACTATTATATTATATTTATTATATTGTCTTTAGTATTTTCTAATATAAAATGTGTACACCACTTAGCACAGCAGCCACAAAGCCTGCAATGAGGCTGTACTTAGGCACAGCATTGCTTTGAGCTAAATGCTATAATTAGCATGCTCACAATGACAATACTAGAGTATTTATGTTTAGCAGCTATAATGTTTTATCTTATTCACCATCTTAGTTGAGCATATTAGCATGCTAACATTTGCTAATTAGCATTAAACACAAAGTACACCTGGGGCTGATGGGAACGTCATTAGTATTGCAAGTATTTGGTCATAAGTGTTAGAAAAATGAAAGCTTTGACCTGATGGTATATGATACCATCTAGATGATTGCTAAATGAATAGTCAGAGGATAGAAGTTATTGCAGTTCATCCTCTGGGGTTGATGAATGTCTGGACCAAATTTCGTGAGGAATTAGCATGAAGAATGGGAAGACTGTGGGATCCTGACACTAACCTAACGACATTTTACCAATAATAAGTGTGCCATTTTAGTCAAACTGATTTCACATACGATTTTATCTGATATATCTCATCATTATTTGATGAAAATAACCTGTTCTACTAGTCTCGCATTGCCAGACCTTCCTCCACAGTGCTGCTGAGTAACGTCCGGCTAGTCAACACATATTACGGAATGGAAAAAAAATGTGCTCTGGTTTATTGGCATTTCTTTAAACCAATCACAATTGTCTTGGCAAAGCGCTGTACGAAGCAATGGCGCCTCTGCAAAATCGCCTCGGGAAGGAACTTGATCACTTGACCAGAGAGAACTCTTGGTGGCAGCGAGTCTTGTTACAGTAGTAATTTGTAACATTGTGCTCTCTGAATCTAGCCTACTGTGTATGATTATTCTATGGAGCAGTCAAACTCCCTTCTTTCTCCAGTACCTTGTTCTCCTGCGGGGTGAAGAAGACAGTGAAAGTAGCAAAGAGTCCTGGTGCCACCTTGCTACCTGTTCCCTCTGTTCCGACCACACGGAAAAACTCAGAGTCCTGCAGCTCCAGCTTAACTTGTCGTGAAACCTTGAGAAAAAAAATCACACCAACTTTACAACAAACACAGAACCAGGTACACACACAAGAATTATTTGACGGTGTCTTGTTCAAATTGCATTTATAAATATCCTCCAATCCACTATGACCTTTTCCAATCATTCTGCTTCCCTTGAACACAACACAACACGCACGCACGCACGCACGCACTCACGCACACACACACACACACACACACGCTCTAAACCTTTTTCTCCTTCTATTTCTGTGGTTCCATTAATGGTTCCATAAGCTTCACTAAAACATGAGCTCAGACCCTGTTGTTTGTGTAACTTTTTGCACAGTCATCACTCAGTCACACACCTTGTCAATGTTGTGGAGACGGAGAGGTAATGTGTAGGTCTGTGCAGGAGTGAAGTTCTGGAAAACCAGCTCAGATGGGTAGGGCTGGAAAAGTGGCTGATCCATATCCACTAAGGACAACTGAAACAAAAACAGTATACACCAACTCTTTCCCAAAACACAAAACATATGCAGTATCCATTGCCATCCCTTTCATTGTGTACCTGTAAACATTACTGTTTTTCTTAATGTTGTTAAAGTCACACACACCAATGTTACAAACACTCAATGAATTCCTTTTGACTAATTATGCCTGGGTTCTATCAGATTCAAAAACATTTGTTGCCAACTTAATGTATATATACATGGCATACTTGCTGAATTTGCATAATAATGTGCATTTGGAGTTTTGGAAGCAAATGAAGGTTGTGATAATGCATTATTTATTTAAGGAAAGCCCTGTACACTCCTATAACAAGCGGATATTCAGGTTATTTGAAGTCATTGATAACATGCAGTTATTAATCTTATTGATTTTTCATGAGGTGTTTTTTCATGAGGTTTTTCAAAGCTTATGTGTTCTCTGCCAAGAATTAGATGTGAAGATCAATACCACTCTTTTATCTGTACGTTAAATATATTTTAAATATTGAACTATTTCTTAAACCAAGATTTTATTATAAGTATGAGAAAATTTGCCCTCTTAAAGTTAACTTGACTGATTTTAATTTATCCTCTATCATTGCACCATTGCCAGTCATAGAATGAAAATAATACTGTGATGCTGTATATTAAAGTGTGTAATTTTGTGGCTTTCAGGATGACCTAAAAATATCCTGCTGGTCATTGCTCCTTATCACCTGCAGTGGCCCACAGTGGGGGTCACTCAGATTACATTTGCATATTGGACAAGTCAACACAAAATGTGGGTCCTAATTATGATGAGGGGGCATTTATTAATTTCATAGACATTTTACAAACTTTTGATGGCATTTTGCTCCAAGCTCTCTGTTAGACTCTGACTTTAAAAGTAAAGAGCATTCAGTCACATTGGTTGCCCTTTGCCCATCAATTAGTGTCTGCTGACTAAGGGAAAGCAGCTTTGGTACAATGTAAATGACCTTAGCAGACAGCACTTGCTCTGTATGCAGGGGATTAATGGTGAAATAATGAGAACTTTGAATGTTGGTGTTTCATTTCCTCGTCTCATCTACCCTTCCAATAAGTCAGCCATATCCATACATTTTATTTAGATATAGCCTATTTATTCATTTATATATTAGTTCAGCCCATAGGATCTCACATCTGACTTAGCCAATTGTTAAACTAAGTATGGTAACTGGTGCTAAAGTGTGTACAATACAAGTATAAGTACAGTATAAGTGACACTGGGAACATTTCATAAAAGCAGTTTTATATACCTTATTATACATTTTTGTGGTCTGAAAGTCTTTTGTAGTGAGGAGACAGGTTGTCAATATCAAATGTAGCCTTCAATGTATTTTGTGAGTCTCAAATGTAATAGTGGACTCCCCAGAGTTTTATTCTCATAAAGATGAAAGTCAGCAGCTGAGGCTTGTCTGCCAATGGCAGTGGTAAAGGCAAACTCCTGTTTTACTTTTATATTTTTTCCGTAAGCTGTTGTCGTAGTCACAGTGTTCTTTGATGGCTTTGGACCAGCCTCTAGTATATGTTTCAAGTTCAAATAACACAATGGCCCATTTACCTGTTTCATCATCCTAGTAAACAGTGCCTATTGTAACCTTTTTACTATCAATGTGCCATCTGCAAACATTATTTTTGGTTGCTCTATCATAAAAAAAGCTATAGAGGTTTCACAACATTGGCTGGCATATACTTTGTGATGAGTAGTCTTGCTCATGTCAAGCAGTTCCAGGATGCGGGACTCGTGCATCTCGTCGTTGTTAGCCAGGCGCTCCATTGTAGACTGTAACATCTCCTGGGTGTAAACAGATGGAGTCACCTGCAAACACACAGCAGCACAGGCTATTATGCTAACTGCACTGATAGCCAGACAGTTTCCTGACTCTAACAGGAATTCAGCAGTGTTGAGGCACCACGTCAAACAAGACTGTTACCACTGATAGAAAAAAAGATTAATAAGCACAAGAGCTGTAGACTGTCACCTTAAAGCTATCAGCTATGACACATATGCGCATACGCCTGTATTAGGAACATTGCCATGAATTGATTTCATGTGCTCAAATAATGTAAGCAGTCCCCCATTCAGTCTATCTGCAGCATTTTGTGGTTAATATCCTCTCCACACAATCCTCTGGCACCTCTTTATCAGTGCACCAGAAGCAAAGAAACATATAACTGCACTTAGCCTATTTCAAGGTTAGGTCAGAAAGATTTTAGCTTTAAATCTAAATTAATAATGTAACAGAGGGGGTTATTGCATATGCAATATTCAATAGCTGCCAGTTAGATGTGTATTCATAATACGCTCGGCTCTATAATTCAGAATCAACAAAGTTGCTCAAGTAAACACTATTCTTTAATTTTGGACAGAGTGCTGTGTAATGGTTTTACTGCTTTATTTACAAATGTTGTTGTATCATATTTACATTTTTTTTTTTTTTAAGTATAGCAATAGAAAGTACTTCCTACTCTTGTCAACTAACGTTACTCTTGGTACAGACACAAGCACGCAGCCAAGGAGAAAGGAGATGCCTAAAATAACTGAGCTGAGGTCATTGCAAAAAAACACTGCAGTCAGATATTGATTTGTGTTCCCTATAAGAAGCCAAGGTAATGATTAGGACAATCTGTTATTTGAAGCAGCTTTTTTAAACGTGTGAAGTTAGAAGCTGTCATAGCATGATATCCTCACCCTTTTTGGCTTGAGAGGCACTTTACTCTTTAACAAAGGAACAGCTGTCATTTTGATTGTTTTAAAGCACATTCACCTGCAAAAAAAAGGGCATGGAAGAGAAGAAAAGAGAAGAGAAGAGAAAAGAAAAAAAAGAAAAGAAAAGAAGAGACGAGAAGAGAAAAGAGAAGAAAAGAAAAGAGAAGAGGTGTCATTTAGTAATTAAATGCCCGTTTTATATTAAATACGCAATTATCAAAGACGTTGGTTTTAGGTAGGCCCTTAGTAACGTTAACTTAGCTAGTAAGTTCACTTTAGCTAGCTACCTAACTTAACATTAACGTTTTAGCTGTTCGTGCAACAAGTCCTCAAAGCTTTATTTTGAGAACATTGACTTTAAGCTTAATGTTACTTGAAACTGGCGAAATTAGCTGTAAAGTTAATTAACGTTACTTAAATACATAACATTAGACATTATTGTTAGCTTTCTCTAGCTAGAAAATACTTAGCTAGCTAGCCGATGTTTCCAATCACCATGTCAACAGTAACGGTAGCTAACGTTAGCTAGATAACGTCACATTAACATTAGGATATAAAATCTTTTCAAGCTGGCTAAACACTTCTCTTCCCTCACTGAACGTAAACGTAAAGCGTACCAATAAGACCTGTTGTCTTGTTGCACTGACAAAAAAATATGCAATAGGCTCAAATAAAATAGCTAAGTTTAAGTATTAACCCACCACTCCTCTGTATGTGAACACACGGCTGATTTAAACATTTGTTGTAGTTTGTTGCCTTGGCAACACACTCAACGACCTCCCAGCAAAAGGTTTTCTGATTGGCTAGCGGCTGCAACACCCAAACTGGCAAGTCCATAGGGACTGTTTAACTCATTAGTCAATATGATTATTCTTATGGGTAAATATCATATTCATTGCAGTAAGTGGAGATGTTCTAAACCTTCCTTTGTTAGGTTTATAAATTATTTTAAACTGTTCTTTTCCTCACTGAAAAAGTGAAATGTGTAGTGACATATCTAGGAAACAACTGTTTTGATTAATCTCTCTAAATGTTAATTTTATTTTCTTTAGCCTTTTTGCTTTTGACTTGTGTATCTTAAAGTAGCTCCCCCTTTTTGTTTTTGTTTTGTTCTTTGTTTCTTTTGCTCAGGTAATTCTTTCTTGTACATAGACACTATTTGTATATATGTCCTTTTCCCCAACGAGAGTTTTGTATGTTGTTGTTTTATTGTCAATAAAAAAAACAAAGTCTGTTTAACTCATAGACTGTCTATGGTTTAACTGCAGTTTGGTTTGTTTATCAAGAAAGAACAAAGGGTCTACCGTTTTCTGAAGATTCATGAGAACACGCATGTGTCTTACACTGGGCGCAGGCGACTTTGAAACGTTTAAAAAAGAGCCTAATCCAACTTATAATATAAATAAAATAAATTACTAACAGAACAATCAACCAATAACTGGGATTTAAACACTGGTGAATTAGGTAGCCTGTCTTTAGGCTTTTGCTTAATAGTATTTAATATGACTACCACAATGTAAAAATACACCATTGCATACAAGTTGAGACCGAGCTAATTGAAGTTTGTCTATATATCATATTGTGTAGTGCAGGCTATGTAAAATCTTATTTTGAGAAATAAAGCTGTCAAATAAATGTGGCCAAGTAAAAAGCTTAAAACGTCCCCCTCAAATGTAGCTAGTGTATTAAGTAGCATACTGTAACTTCAAATGGAAATGTATACTATACCTGTACCTCACAATTGGTAAAAAAGCTTGATTTAAATAAAACTCACATGTATTTCTGTGAATACTTTATGTATGATTTAAAATTTTGTTTATTTTGAGAAGTACTATTTTAACGCTTGTTAAAATGTAATGTGTTTCAGAGATAAATTGAAGAATCTTTTCTTCACATGCTTCACTGAAAATGAAATGTGGTTTATTGCGGACCGTAAAAAAAAGGATACACAATGGTATACTACTATTAGTACTATACACTATTACCACAGCGCTGTAATAACAGACTGGTGAGTCATGAATCCAGGTCTTTATTTATCCTTTTATTGCCACACGATCAACACACGCTCAATTCCACAACAGTATGTGGATGTGTAGGTGGATGTGGATGTTTTGATGCACGCACACAGTAATGTGCACAAATCTTAATCCGGCAAGAGAAAACACAGTTAAACACAGCTCAAAGCAAT
Organism: Perca flavescens; assembly: GCF_004354835.1. Classification (NCBI taxonomy): domain Eukaryota; kingdom Metazoa; phylum Chordata; class Actinopteri; order Perciformes; family Percidae; genus Perca; species Perca flavescens. The sequence goes on along the minus strand of NC_041338.1, from coordinate 7,288,915 downwards.
TTGACACAGACTATGAAAAAGCTAACAATTAGTGAAATTTAGCACACAGTTACTTTCTGCTAATCTAACATCCCTAAATAATCCATGGACACAGTTGAGGAAATAATTAACAGAACAAATTAAATGTATCATTCATATTAGATATGTACATATGTCCCAGCTTATATTTATCCAATGAACTTGTCCCACTCCAGCTCTTTTACTTACACACAAACACACACACACCACACACACACTCACACACACACACACACACACACACACACACACACACACACACAAAACCAACACTAATTGAGCACTGTGTGTGTCTGTGTTCAAGATGGTCATTATAAAGATAAGTACTACAAAAGGGATTTGAAAGCCCAGTGAGCACAGTGACAGAGCAGGAATTTCTAATTGAATCTTCAAATTCAAAAATCCACTTATTTATCCCTCTTGGCTGATTGTGTTCATGACATATCGTATATTTGGATGGATATCTTATGGAGGTTACTAATCTTTACCCTGATCACCACTAATATACATTTTTCCCGCAGGCCCCATCTGGGTATGTCTTTTTTTGCAGTATAGGCCTATTGTATAAGTGACTGAAACTTCTAATCAGTCATTAGTATTAGTACATATTAGTAGCCTACCACTGATTGTAAGTGAATGGAATATTACTGTAATGACATTTACACCTAACATCAAGGTCAAACTATTTCAAAGCCTTCTCCACATTGCCAAAAACAAAATTCATTATTCTTTATTCAGTTTTTGGTTGACCTAAAGCTAGTTGGATTTAAGTAAATATACTGAGTCTAAAAGATTCTGCCATCAGTAACCTACAAAATAAAACAATAAGTCTAGTCTAGTAGAAATTCCAAGAAAAGATATTGAGGACATGAACTCTGTCCTCCAGCCCTGGACGTAGTCATTCACTTCACAAAGTTTTAAATCATAAAGTTATATTGGGCAATTATAGTTTTACTATACCATACACTACATCTCTGGTTATTGTACATATTTAAAGACTTTATTTGATGTCTCATTTTACCATATTGACTTAGGCTTGCTGTTAGCTACTCAGTTTTTGTGCTTTCTCTGCTATCACTTTCATTCTTTCCTTCTAACCCAAGAGTCAGCACTTTGAATTGTTGTGCATCCTGTGTGTCAGTGTGTGTGTGTGTATATGTGTGTGTGTGTGTGTGTGTGTGTGTGAGAGAGAGAGAGAGAGAGAGAGAGAGAGAGAGAGAGAGAGAGAAAAAACTAGGCTACTTGTACAGCATGTTTCAGGCATATTGTGAGTTCTGGGATTTGATGTGTTTCACCAAACTTGTAGCATTAGCTTGTTGATAGGCTGTTGCTGAGTTGATAATTTCCCCCGTCTTTCTGTTTCTCTATCCTTTAGTTGCCCACTCATTGTTTCTCCCTCTGTTCCCAGCCCTGCCTCTGCCAGTGAACGGATCACTGAGCTGCCCAGCCTGGTAGAAAATTGGATTTAGTCTTCTTCAAAGGGACCGACAGTCATCTTAGGCCCCGCCCCCTGTACGCAGTGACGTCGGCGCCCAGCACGACCTTCGCCAATCCGTCCGCCGCAGCAGAATCTCCATCAGCCGCTCCAACGTGAACTCAGCACGGGAAGCGTCTGTCAAACACGACGCAAACAGCGTCTTGTCAGTAGATTGGTCCCTCTCAGCATCAGATATGGAAGCGGCATTCTCCTCCAGTCAGTGCAGGTAAGGCAGATAAGGCTGAATGTTGGTGGACCGGAGTGAAGTGAGCCTCATATAGTTGTCAAGGCTACCCTAGCATAATTATGTTAAGGGCTATCCAGTGGTGTTGCGAGCGTAACGCCTGTGTAATCACGTTTGCAAGACGCATCTTGGTATGGGATATTTTTTATAATCGTTTAGAAAAGCAAGGCTGCAGTAACATGAACGGTGTATTCCGAGGATTAGTTTTCCTCCCAGGATGACACCTCTCACTCTGACGTAATCGTGTGTCACAGGTGGTAGGCTACAGGCTAAATGCCCATGTTGTAGGCTACTACAAGGTCTGCTCTTACTGAACATATGCATACACGACTCGAATTTCTTTCATTAACATTTCTTTTGTCTGCTCACTTAACAGGCCAGTCTTGTGTTTCTAGTTCACTTGCAGCCTAAGGGCTTAGCGACAGCCCAGGCTGGTCCAACTGGTCGAAAGTGCTGTGTCTGCTAAATAAAAGAAAAGGTGCCGTCCCGCTCCACTCTCTGCTCTAAATACAAAGTTCCGGCAGCACCACGGACAGCTCCGCGCGCACTGGCCCGTGCGAACTAGAGCCCACGAGCTCACTTCCTGCTCTTTAGTTAAATTTCTTACTCTGCTGTTATATAATACATAGGCAACTGTGTTTTTAAAAGGTAGGTCTGTGTGTAACCTGCCTGATCATTAGATTTGATGCAGGGTTTATTTTACCTTTTTATTTGAAGAAAATGAAAGAAGAAGCAATAAATAAAGACAGAGGCTACAACTAGGATATATGTTAAAAATTACATCACAAATATATAAATAAATAGGCACTAGTACTAATAAAAGAAAACATCTGGGGGAAAAAATATGGAAATACAAGTAGGGCCTACAAAAAAATTGTTTTTGGAAATTAAAAAAATATAAAAAAAAAAAATCACAACTCATTAAATATCGAAAGACTGCATCTCCTTTTGATTGACAGTGATTTTGTACTATAAAAAGTCGCCGAAGCTATTCGAGCTCGGAGCTCAATATTTCTTGGTATTTGCTCGGCCAAATTGCTAGCCAATTTTCATCATACATTTTATACAATTATACAACACATTCCTTGTTTCAGTTTAACCTAATTCCCACATTTCAAATTTAATATCGTTTTGCTAGATCGTTTTTTCATTCATACAGTAGGCTAGGCTAGTGTTGTAGGGGTGAACTAGCCAGTTAGCAAACTGCACAAGATGGCAGACAATGCTAATATTGTTGACCTGATTTTGGCAAAGCCATTTCAAAGTCTTCCTTACAAGGAGAAAGTTAGAATGGCAAGCAGGCGCCACTGTAATATAACTCCTATTTCCATGTTCTTAAAATAATTCAAAAATTGTCCTGATACCTTTTGGTTGGAAGGCATGACATTTTATGGGTGGGCCATATAGGCTACATGCAATGAATCTGAATATAAAGTAGGCCTATTTAAAATTCTATGACAAAGTTTTCACTGATGTTCAACCCACTGAATTGAATGGTTTTCAGTGGGAGAACAAATTCCTTAAATAACAGTGAAAAAAACCTCTTGGGCATTAGTTTAATTAGTTGCATTAAGTACTTGACATGTTTTGGTGACATTTGAAAAATTAAAGTTATCATTTATTTATTTTTACGCTAAGTACGATTAAAGTTAGGGTAAGGTTTTTTGAATAAATGTAATTCACACAGTCCTACTTTGATCCCTAGATGTACACGAATACTTAGCTTCAGTAATTTGCGGTCAGTGTGCGTTACGGCTATTGATTCACAATAATTAAATTTTAATATATCTTTCGGTAAATATATTTTGTAGAATTATGGTGTTAAGTGTACAAGAAACAAACCGTTTCTATTAAACATCATAAAATGCTAACACAGTTGTGGAACAAAGAGAAACTAGCTAAAAAGATAGCTTTAGCAAAAAAAATTGTCAAAATCAGTTGTAAGTACATTTTTTTCTGCGTTAAATCTACGCCAGCAGGTACGTGGGGCTACAAATAACAAGATGGTGTTACAGACTGAATCTTTAAAGATTTGAAATGTTATATTTTTCCTCTTTAATGAAAGGGAGATAAGATGATGTTGGAGCTTTAGCCAGAATGTCCATTGTAAAAACACCTTTCTTGGTTGTTAGCTGGTCAGTGTATTGGCTATAAGTAAATTAAGCAGCGGGAAACATTTAGAACATAATTTAGTTTTCCCCTTTAGCATCCTCATTGTTTATAAGAACATTTTGGTGACACTCGCAACAATCATTACAGCAGGATTACAGACACGTGAAATGGAATCATGTTTTTGTTGGATAAGAGATTTCTATGAGGAGGCTACGTTGCTGACGTCTCCACGTTTCAGTTCCTTGGGTTTATGAAAACAAAAAAAAAAGTTCAGTTGTCAGGATGAATAAATTAGTTTGAATTGCTTTCATCCATTCCCCACCTCATGCTGCCACCAACAGAGAATCTGTTTATAAATCACACCACCAGATTGGCAGAAGTTACAGCAGCCACCTGTATCTATGCCTGAGTGTAAGTGTGTGCAAAGCCGCCATTACAACCTAAAGGGCAACATGTGCAGCTGACAGGCCCAAAATGGCAGCCATAAACAATTGTGTCACAGTTGTCTGTGCTGTAGAATAAATTGATTACCCGTAGGGTGTCATGATAATTCTTCCACAGATTTTAGAGAATACAGAAATACACTTCCGCTTAATGTTTGTCTTGAAAAAAATGTAATGACTCACCCAGTAACCACACAGATAGTTGGTCGTTGGAGAATTATTCACGTTCACCACTTTGACTTTACCCTGGCCCAGGTACCAACATGTCTTCTAGGTGGGGTTGCACGATATTGACAAAATGTGATATTGTGGTATCGATTATGAATATTGCGATATCGATATTAATTTAGATATTTTTTAAACATATGCAAAATTACAAAAGTTACAGGGAAAACGCATTAAAATAGATTCATAACAAATTAAACAAGTTTTGTTACAACACAGGGTTTATTTCAACTGACTGTCATATTGGACTGGTCCAACATGAATAAATAAATACATAAATAATAAACATAAATAAAGAGAACATTACACAACTTTTCTTTCTCTTCTCTGATTCGTTCAGTTTAGTTGTCTCTATCTATTTCTTCACTTACACTGTCACCCTGTTGAAATATGCACACACGTCACATGGTACGCTCCATAGGGTTTGTCACGTAGTGGACCCGTGCGCTGACCTGCACTGACATGTGCAAGTGGCACGCCACTGGCCAATGAAACATGATGATTATAGCGTTTCAAGCGAGCTCTAAATCAAACACAACTAAGCCACACATCCAACGGACGGGACGCAGCGCTCCACAAAACAAACTAAATATTGCATACTTATTGCAACACTTTCGATATATTGCGATAACGATACTGAGTCAATATATCTTGCACCCCTTGATATAATATTGCACAACGTGATATTGCAATAACGATATTGAGTCGATATATCTTGCACCCCTACTTCTAGGGCTGAGTTATGATCTGATATTGATACTGATCAGAATACGGCATAGAAATATGCTTAGAAATATAGGAAATATTGGATACACAATGTAAATTTGCTAAATAAAACACATCACATTCATTATTAATTTCATGTTTCATTTTATTTTCAACAAATTGTGTATCCAAATAGTATACACATTTTCTATGGGCTTTACATTTGGAAAGTAATCATGGAAACATTAATAAGTCATGTGTCAAGGGCTGGGAAGATTTGTTTTTCACAGAACCGTATAAAAATAAAGTGCAATATACACTTACAATAACCTTGCCTCAAATTTCAACACAGAAAACCTTGCAGTACACACTTTTCAGATAATAGGAAACAGAACAGAAATAAAGTGCAATACACTATAAATGTATTACAGCAACAAGTGCTCTACAGTGAGTTTATGTTAGAATATGTTTCTAGTTTTAAACTGGACTCAAAATTTCAACAAAGTACTCAGTTGCCATACAATGTGTGTTTAAAGTATACATCCATTTACTAAATGTAAAGGCAGCGATTGGCAGAACAGGCAGCAAAATGACTCTGATCCAATGGAAATCAAAATGGTCAGATTGACAGCACCTAGCCCGATAGATTGGGGGTGCACCAAGGAGGGCCAATCATATTGACTAGCCTTGGATTGAACACCCAAGGCTAGTCTGGTAGCTTTCGTCTTCGATTGCAGCTCTAAAATGGGCTCAAAATCATCAGGCTCTCTCCTGCTGCAGATTGGTCTGGTAAAGGCTGCAGCCTGAAGTGTCATTGCTTTTTAATAACAAAGCTTGAGGCATAGAGGGAACATTAACAAGGTTATAGCTTTACCACCAGATTTATAACCAGAATTACAGTCTGTTTCAGACTTTGTATAATGTAGTACCTCAAGGCATTTCCAGTGAAATCAGCATCCGGATTGTGGATAATAATCTCGCTTGTACACTTGAAAAATTGTGTGGCACAATGTGGTATTTATTCTTTTTTTTTTTTTATTATGCATTTCAGAGTTTCTTCCCCTACAGCTGATCATTTAACTATTATTTAACATGGGTGTTACAGAATATTATATAATTGTATCATGACAATGGGCAATAGCTTGGCGTGAGTCTCATAAAGTTCATTTGTCATCATGACAAAGAAATCCTGCGGTATAATATTCCAAAAGGAAGGGTTATGTTAAACCTTTTGTGACATTAAAACAATGCAAAACAACTACAGTATGCTGAACTAAACTGACTTTTCTTGTCAGCAAGGTTTTCTATTTTGCCTAAAGGTTAGAAAAAGCAATCAGTTGAACATGTTGTACTGTAGAATTGGCATTCATGTAGGTGTGAACAAGTGAATGTTTGCTGTCCATTAACATTGTGATTTCAGCAAAGACTTTCCCTAGTTTTCTCAGTTTTGTGTGTTGTTCTTTTTTATGTCTTCCACATACAATATATTGCATATTTATTTCAGTACAATTGCTTACTGTATTCATTTATTTCCCCTGCTGTTTTACACACCCAAAAAAATGAAATGAAAAAACGACTTTACTTTTCCATAACTCATACTATTGTTGAAAGAGACAGCGCTTTATGTTCCCCTTAATTAGCTACAATTTGTAGTTTATAGTCCTGTTTGAGAAGGAGAAAAAGGTTTATAGCGTGTGTGTGTGTGTGTGTGTGTGTGTGTGTGTGTGTTTTGTGTGTGCGTGTGCATGTGTGTGTCATCATTGCAAAATGTGGTCCTGGAGACAACTATTGCAGTGGGAATTTCCAAAGAGGCCGTTTTTAATACTTTGCTAGGTTTTTATATGTCTGCGGCCAGACTTTGTCACTGTGATAGCCTTTCAACTTTACAGGTGTATAATTAAGATCAAAATGAAGGCAGAGTTTGAAAATGGGTGCATTCCTAGTCTATATCGATGACGTTCCACTTCCGGCATTGCTCTGTTGCCAACAGAAAATCTACCGGATTTCACTCATTTAGGCCGGATATCCGTTACCTTGGGCTTTCTTTGTATTGACATTTTAAACTCAGGTCGACTTATGAGGACTATGGTTAACCTTTTCTCAGATCTCTGCAGGGTAAATCCAGACAGCTAGCTAGGCTATCCTGTCCAATCTGAGTTTTCTGTCGCACGACTAAAACAACCTTTGTACGTACACGTGTTCCACCAAAACAAGTTCCTTCCCGAGGCTATTTCGCGGAGGCGCCGTTGCTCGGCACAGCGCCTAGCACTGCCCAGGACAATTGTAATTGGTTTAAAGAAATGCCAATGAACCAGAGCACGTTTCTATCCCATCCCGGAATGCTGTGTGATTATACAGACCCTCTTCCGCAGCGCTGTGGAAGAAGGTCTGGCAATGCGAGACTAGTGCAGTCTGAACAACAGCCTTGCCATGCCCAATTTACGCACCTGGCCTGACGAAATCAACATTTTACCGGTGTGTAGTGGACATTTAAATGATAATCAAAATGAAGGCCAAGTTCAAAAATGGCTGTTGTCCGAGTAAGGTATGGGGGTAGGAAGTAGGGAAGGCCCCCACCCCCACACCTTACGCCCTTGGCCCGATTTGGTGTCGCGTCTGGTGTGATCCCATCGCATCCCATGTTCTAGTATTTAACATTAACCAATACTCTTTCCATTATTTTCAATTTCAGTTATGAAGAGTATAAGGAGACAGCAGACTGGCTACTGGCCCACACGGAGCAGCGTCCTAAAGTAGCCATCATCTGTGGTTCAGGCCTGGGCGGTCTGGCTGACCTGCTGGATGACAAGACTGCGTTCCCGTATAAGGATATTCCACGTTTTCCCACCAGCACTGGTAAGTTGTCTCTGACAAATTGCTTTTTATTTAAAACCTTAAAAAAAAATTTAAAAAGTGTTTGGAAACTGTACATAAGCATACTAGCAGCTGCTCATACTGTATATGTGCTGTGCAGTGCCGGGCCATGTCGGTCAGCTGGTGTTCGGGAGGCTGCAGGGCCGTGAGTGTGTCTGCATGCAGGGGAGATTCCACTTCTACGAGGGCTACAACATACACACTGTAAGCTACAGTACAAATTAATATGAAGTAGTAGTTTATGAAATACTGCTCGTAAACAACTTTAACGTGTTTAAATAAAACAAGCTTAAAAGTCGACTATCATACTATTAGTTGTGTGATGCTGTACAGTAGTTATGATGCTAAGGTCAGCATGCTAACATGCTCACAGTGAAAACGCTGACATGCTGATGTTTCAGGTTCACCGTCTTCTGTAAATATGCTACCTAGCACTAAACACAGAGTAAAGCTGAGGCTGAAGGGGGTGTCATTAGTTTTGATGGTATTTATTCCAAAGTATTGGACAAATTGAAATCTTGACCTGATGATAGTGCCAGAGGAAAAGATAAGGGGTCACCATTTTTGTTATTACAGAGCCTTTGTTAATTACTCAATTCTGATTGGCCAATCGCGGCATTCTACGATCTGTTATTTCTAGATAACAGACCGTTTCTAAGTATAACAGACCATTTCCATGGACAAAGTTCTCATCATAGACTCTGGCAGACCATTATTAAATCAATAAAATATTTTTTAAATCAACATTTGGGCTCTTGCGGAGCTCATAACGCATAAGGAAAGAGAGGGTGAAGGAAACAGGAAGCGCTAACAGAGCAAATAGCAACAGTGCAAACACAGCATTAGTTAACTTCATGGTTAGCTCCCTCACAGTGGCGACCTGGCTTCCACCGGAGAGTGGTGCTCATCAGCAGTAAAGTTAGCCGTCCCGTCCGGTCGCACGTGGTAACCTCTGTATGAGTTGCCGTGTAATAAACTGTGATAAGTCTTCAGGCTGATGCAGGACCCTCCGCTTTGTGCAAGGGTTCTGCATTACCCTATCTGGGTTGTAATTCGCAATAATGAGCGGCACGCTCTACATTATCCCTTACCTATTACCTACTGTATAAGGGCTGCACGATGTGAGTAAAATATGCAGTAACATTGATGAATATTGTGATAACGATATTACTTGCGATAAGTAAACAGGTATTAAACTGTGTAAGTTCTGCCTTTCTTCTGCTTTTAGTATACTGCTAAAATACAACAAATTTTGAATTGAAGTTTTTTGAATAAAAAAAAAATAAATGAAAGGAAATTATTTCCAACATTCTTTTATTAAACAAAGTGAACATTGAACTGAACACAAAAGGCACCAATATATTGGGCATTTTCAGCCTTTATTTTGATAGGACAGTAGGAGACATGAAAGGGGAGAGAGAGGGGGAATGACATGCAGCAAAGGGCGCCCGCTCTACCAACTGAGCTAACTGGGCGCCCGATACTGATACTTTTAACTAACTCGAAAAATCCCTTAGTGTCTTCCGCGATGTTTTTACTGCGCAAGGTGATATTGCGATGGCGATTTAAAAGCCCTATTACTTATTATTATTATTATTATTATTCATCCAAGTGGTGGACCGACCACTATTGCCATCCCTGCCGCTAGCATGGCTAAAAACATAATAATGTGTGTTCTGTATCTCAGAATGACATGGTTTGTATATTGGACTTGTTGACTTCGAAATGACATTGATTCAATAATTATTCAAATTAATTTTGAATGATATCTATGTGAACACTATTTGGTGCAGAGACGCAGACATTTCCACTTGTTACTACTCTAAGTTGCCGTGTGAGCAGCTTCGTGTCTCAGTTTCTGTCACAAGGCAACTTGCTTCAGCATTTTGAAACCTTGCTGATGTGAATGATACACTATACACTGTATAGCATACAGGATAACTGAACAAACGCTGCCAGTTCAAACTCTGAGTCTGTCGACCGCTTTGAGAAAAACATTGACAGCTTCTGCAGGTGTGGGCCTAATCTTTAAACCATGGACAAACACTTTGTTTTTCTTGTCATGGAGGGAGCCTCTCTACAAGACACACAGTTCATTTTGTGCCACATCTCTTTATTCAAAATTCAAATTGGAACATTGGCCTAGTGATAAGTGTAGATACAGCAATTGTAACCAGTGCTTATATCAAACTTTGTTTTGAAAATGTAACTACTCAACAACTCAAACCTGACTTTCTTTCATAATGGTTTTACATACAAGAAAACTATTTTCAGAGACACTTAATATAACTCACAACTTTGGCTAACAATTTACTTTGTGTCTTGAATGATCAGCTGCAGAATCGTGATAAAAGTAGGAAAACCAGCCAGTGTGTCACAGTGACAATATGGGACTGGTTTATGACCTCTGGAGACACACTGTATCCTGGTTTCGTTTATTTTATTACCAACTGGGATGTGACCTCTCCACTTAAAATGATCTATATAACCCAACTGAATCATAAAATTCAGTTTTGTACTTACAGTAGTAGAAAGGCAGATGCATTATGACCGTCCTGTATCCAGTTGGGACTTTAGACAGGGATATAATGTATGAAATGACTCGAATTGAATCACCATAAACTGAGTTGAACTCAAAAAGCTTCCACCCAAACATACTAAGGTACATTTACCAAGACAAAACAACATATACAATTACAAATATGCTTTATTGGCAAGCTGAACAAAATACTTAACTAATCAGATGACATGAGAACCAGATGGTATTAGCCACACTAGCAGTGTAGCTGTGGATAGTAATGCCAGTCTGTCTGGAATTTTAATTTATCCAATTTATCCAACTCTATGGCCACATATCCTGCAAAACTAATAACAAAACGATCATTCCCAGCTGTACTTTGTAGTAAGTGCTAAATAACAAGTGTTAGCATGCTAACACACTAAACTAAGATGGTTAACATGGTAAACATTAGGCCTACAACTAAATGTAAATGCTAGACATGAACATGTAAGAATGACATTGTAGGCATGTCAGCACTCTGGCGTTAGCATTCTGTTTGACTTATGTTCTCCCTCATCAGGTGACATGAATAATCATTGACTTAAAACTAGCCTAACTCAGGCAAAAATGTATTGCCACCCAAGAGCCTTTTGGCAAATAATTTAACCCTCCTGTTATAATATCAGAAATGTAAGGCAAGGCAAGGCAAGGCAGCTTTATTTATATAGCACATTTCAGCAACAGGGCAATTCAAAGTGCTTTACATAAAACATTAAAGAGCAGTTAGAAAACAATTAAAAAACAATAATAAACAAATTAAAAACATTAAAAGACAAGAATAAAATTGATAGTGCAGTATAAGAATAAAAGTTACAGTGCAGTATAAGAAATTAAAGTTAATAAAATAGATTATTTAAAGAAAAGCAACATCAAAAAGATAGGTCTTTAGCTTAGATTTAAAAGAACTGAGAGTTGCAGCGGACCTACAGGTTTCTGGGAGTTTGTTCCAGATATGTGGAGCAGAAAAACTGAACGCTGCTTCCCCCTGTTTAGTTCTGACTCTGGGGACAACAAGTAGACCTGTCCCAGACGACCTGAGAGGTCTGGGTGGGTCATAGTGTAGTAGCAGATCAGAAATGTATTTTGTCCCTAAACCGTTAAGTGATTTATAAACCAGTAAAAGTATTTTGAAATCAATTCTTTGAGGCACTGGAAGCCAGTGTAGAGACTTCAGTACTGGAGTGATGTGATCCACTTTCTTGGTTTTAGTGAGGACTCGAGCAACAGTGTTCTGAATCAGCTGCAGCTGTCTGATTGATTTTTTAGGGAGACCTGTAAAGACACCGTTACAGTAGTCAAGTCTACTGAAGATAAAAGCATGTACAAGTTTTTCCAGATCATGCTGAGACATAAGGCCTTTAACCCTTGATATATTTTTAAGGTGATAATAGGCTGATTTTTTAATTATGTTAATGTGGCTTTTAAAATTTAGGTCTGAGTCCATGACTACACCAAGATTTCTTGCTTTGTCTGTTGTTTTTAACATTGTCGTTTGAAGCTGAGCGCTGACTTTCAATCGTTCCTCTTTTGCTCCAAAAACAACCACCTCTGTTTTTTCTTCATTTAATTTAAGAAAGTTCTGGCACATCCAATCATTAATCTGTTCAATGCACATATTTAATTGTTGTATTGGGCTATAGTTCCCTGGCGATAAGGTTATGTAAATTTGTGTGTCATCCGCATAACTATGGTAACTTATTTGGTTGTTTTCCATAATCTGAGCCAGTGGAAGTATGTAGATGTTGAACAGAAGAGGCCCCAGAACTGAGCCTTGGGGAACTCTGCACGTCATATTTGTATGCTCAGATGTATAATTACCTATAGACACAAAGTAGTGCCTATTCTTTAAATAGGATTCAAACCACTTTAGTACTGAGCCTGAAAGACCAACCCAGTTTTCCAATCGGTCAAGCAATATGTCATGGTCTACCGTATCAAATGCAGCACTGAGATCAAGTAATACTAAGACTGAAATTTTGCCACTATCTGTGTTTAAGTGGATGTCATTAAAGACTTTAACAAGAGCCGTCTCGGTGCTGTGGTGTGGTCGAAAACCTGACTGGAAGGCATCAAAACTGTTGTTTAGCGATATGAAAAGGTTGAGTTGTTGAAAAACCGCTTTTTCTATGATTTTACTTAAAAATGGGAGGTTTGATATTGGCCTATAGTTGCTCATTAGTGTCGTGTCTAGATTGTTCTTTTTTAGTAGTGGCTTGATGACTGCAGTTTTCAGGGCCTGTGGGAAGATACCTGAGAGCAGAGATGTATTTACAATATTTAGAAGATCAGAAGCCAAACAATTCAAAACATTCTTGAAAACATCAGAAATGTAGGTTTCTTTTTAACCAAATTGTCAAAAGAAATAACTTGGATGTAAAGTAAATGATCAGTTCATGACTTTCATTGAATTTGGGTGTTTTATTTAATTTTATAGCATTGGAATTATTATTATAATTAAAGAACATTGAAAAAAGTGACAAAGCTTTAAAAACATGGGGGAAAACAACAACAAAAACATCCCAAAAAGTGTTGAAAGAATTCACAAAAACATCGTAAAAATGACAAAAAACTTGGGAAAAGGCTTCAAAAACATCGGGAAAAGCGACAGAAGTGTGGAAAAAGAAGACCAAAACGTTGATAAAAAAGTTTTAATTTTAAATTTTGACCCAGAAAAACAAAAAGCTGCACGGTAGACTGGAGGACAACACAAGGGTTAATAAAGTCAACTCTTTATTAACAGCTCCATACTACAGTGTAAGTACTAGTACGGACAGTCCTGCTATTACATATGCAGCTTACTGTGCTTACATTTCAAGCCACAAGTCAACTTACAACACAATCCACCATTATAATATGAAAATCTCTCATCAAACGGGCCAATGTTGCAAAATGACAGCACTGACCTTATCAAGAGACCAGGGAAAACATCGCTGAACTAACTAGCAAAACACTTTTGCAGGCAATTCAAGCTGTAGAGAAATGGGAAATAGAAAAAGCAATTTCCAAACGCTGCAGTGAGAAGTAACAACAGTCATTTATGGGCCATCAGCTGCCCTATAAAGGTTAGTACAGAACCCGACTGTTTATGCACAGTTCAACAAGGACCCACAGTAGTGGAAGAGGAATCCTAGTGTCTACTGACAGAAGCTGTCACTTTTAAATTATTGGCTTCTCATATGATGCATTTTCTCCTCTGTTGTTCTCAGGTAACCCCTATCTTGTAACTCCCATTTGTGATACTCTGATATACGTCAAAGCAATAAAAACAACATCAGTATCTATCTCTGAAGCATAGCATGTTTGTCACTCCAGGTGACGTACCCGGTGCGAGTCTTCTTCCTGCTGGGCGTGGAAACTCTGATTGTGACAAATGCGGCGGGGGGACTCAACGGCAGCTACAATTTGGGAGACATCATGCTCCTAAAGGATCACATCAACATGCCAGGCTTTGCAGGGCAGAACCCGCTTTGTGGACACAATGATGACAGGTACAGCACTAACACAAAGGCAGGACTATGAAAGGGAAAGTTTGTGCATTTGTATCTTATGTCCCATTCGTTCCTTCATTTTTTACCTCTCCAGGTTTGGAGTGCGTTTTCCTTGCATGTCGGATGCCTACGACCGTGAGCTGAGGGCTCTGGCCAAGCAAACGGCAAAGGAGCAGTGCTGCGACGGCTTCCTGCAAGAAGGGGTTTACTGCATGCTGGCTGGGCCGTCATATGAGACCATTGCAGAGTGCAGAGCACTGCAGATGCTGGGAGCGGATGCTGTGGGTCAGTAAAGCTCTCTCGTGCTCACTTAAATAGATACTGATGTGTGGTGGGACAGCCTCTACATCTACATCTACAACAGCGTAGTAGGGATATTTAAATGAATATGAATTCATTTTTCCAATAACAACATACATTGATATTTATTTTGAACATGTTAAAAATAAATAAATAAAAACATGTACATTTCAGTACAAGCAAGAAAACCAACAAAACAACATACTCAGCAAACATATCTTTCAAAATGAATGTAATTTTCCACTGCTAAAACCTCTTGTTCTATTTCCACGATTCATTTAGACTTACTTTTCTATCTTTTTTCGAAGGTGGTGTTCAAATACAAAGCATGTTCTTTTATTCGATTAATTTAGGTACATGCTTGAAATAGTATGTTGTTTTGTATATTTTGCTGGCAGTGAAACGTTATCTCTGTTATATATTTACGCATATATCATTATTATACCCGGGATTAAGTCAGTGCACCTGAAACAGATTTCTCCGCTCTGTCTAGGTATGAGTACAGTGCCAGAGGTGGTTGTGGCTCGTCACTGTGGCTTGCGTGTCTTGGGTCTCTCCCTCATCACCAACAACGTTGTGACGGATTATGACAGCGTTGAGAAGGCAAACCATGAGGAGGTGCTGAGGACCGCCCAGCACAGAACCCAGGACCTCCAGAGGCTCGTCAGCCACCTCATCGTCAAGATCTAGTACCTTCATCTGAAATCTGCAGACTAAAAACATGTCCAGCCTCCCAATTATAGCATTGGTGAATGGGATTGCTTTGAGGTTAAAAATGTTTTGGTGCAGATGGTAAACTGGTCAAGTATGTGTGGATAGGTTATAACTTGAGGTAGTGGGCAGAAGAAAGAAGTGTTTTGAGAATGTCAATATGCCACTTGTAATAGCTGGAAATGTCCATGGCATTTGACTAATATTGACTATTGTATGTGTCTTTTGCTATTCGGTGCTATTGTAGTATCTGGATTTATAACGGACATTTTATTTTTGGTAACAAAGAAACTCGTATGAACTTTAGCCTACATTCGCTGGACACTTCTCTGGAAACATCTGGAAAGAATTAGGGATGCCCTTGTTGGCTTGGTTCCAAAAGGATGATAGCCATTGGTCAAAGTATTGTTTCCTCCCCCATCTATGTTACACACATTATAGAATATATACCATGTTAAAACAAAGAAAGTCAGAGGACCACTGGAGAATTGGGAAAACA